>NC_034608.1:20965455-20996602 GCF_900095145.1 Mus pahari | reverse complement strand
AAAAAAGAGTTCATTCTGATCTTCCCAGACCTTTAGCTGCAAGCAATGATTGTATTGACAAACCTTTGATAGGATAATCTTTAGTTTCAGATCCTATTGTTTTGGCTAAATGTGGTCACTATAAAATTCATCTTTCTAGTCATACCTTAAGGCTCCTATATAAGATCGCTAAGGAGCAAGCTAGAATGATTTTTAAAGCAATGTCCTGACTTACATTGTCTCAAGAACCTCATTTAGAGGTTAATCCAGGAGGCCTTATGCCCAATCATATTTGGCAAATAGATGTAACTCATTATTCAGAATTTGGAAAATTGAAATATATACATGTTTGTAGTGACACTTGTTCAGGACTCATTTTTGCTTCTCTACATACAGGAGAAACTTCTAGAAATGTAATTGATATTGCTTACAGGCTTTTACTGCTATGTGATTGCCTAAAATCATCCAGACAGATAATGGCCCTACTTATACTGGAAACAACTTTATACAATTTTGTAAGGAATTTGGAATTGAACATAAAACTGGAATTCCTTGTTATCCATGGGACAGGGCATTGTTGAACGTGCCCATGTGACCATCAAAAATACCCTACATAAACTAAAAAGAGGGGAATTGTACCCACAGAAGGGATCTCCCAAAAATCTCCTCCATCATGCCTTGTATGTCCTCAAATTCCTGAATTTGGATGCCCATGGCAAGTCTGTCACCGCTGATTGCTTTTGGCACCCTGAAACGACAAAGGACTACGCTAAGGTCTTTTGGAAAGATCCTCTCACATTCAGATGGAATGGGCCTGACCCAGTCCTCATATGGAGTAGCAGCCTGCATTTATGATACTAAGGCAGGAGCCGCCAGATGGTTGCCAGAAAGATTGATAAAAAGCAATTAATAATGAAAAAGAATCCAGGGAACCAGTACTTCCCTGAGAACTTGTTTCTTCTCTTTCTTTCAGAAAAGATGAAGATAATCAGAGGATGGGGGACTTTCCTGTGGATGATTCTCCTGTGCCAATGGGTAACTGTGATAAACACTGGTAGTAGAGGGATCACTTCACCATTTGCCTGGCGCTTTTATATGACAGAGAATTATACCAAGAATGCCAAAACAAAAAATCAGGGCAATCTTTTAGCTACAGCTGACTGCCCACCTACGGGATGTTGAAATCCCATACTATTAAATTTTACAGGTTTTATGGCCTTATCTGGAAAACTTTCTCCTTCTTTATGCTTTCTGTATGCTCAGTTTTGTTCTTATTGTAAAAGGGAATGGATTGAAGAAAGTGTGGGCTGTCCCTATCTCTCCTGCAGAATTCATATGGTCAAATCCCTAAGAAGTTCTGAGGATATCCTTCAGCAACCTTATAAAAGCCACACTTTTTTTTTGTACTGCTACAGGCTATACTTCTGTCATATGGGTTCCTTGGGATTCCAGACGGGCTTCGCCTGTGAAAGGAGCTCTGTATAAGACAGGAGGTTCACCCTAGTCCAGAAGCCGAATATATGTTTGGCCCTCCCTTGTTCAAGTTCAAACAACACTCCACAGTGAGATACAGAATAAAGAAAAGGAGTTGAGTGCACTGCTCTCCACATTGTGCACACATCACCCTTTTTCCTGGCTATCTTTCTTAAGAGAGGGCCTGATACTTGCCAATGTTACTGGATTAAGAAATGTCTCAGCCTGCTTCCTTTGTGCTGCATTAGGACATCCTCCATTGACAGCCGTCCCTTATCCAATCCCTTTTAAAATGTCTGATGCCAGTCATAAACCTTTTCCCCCTACTTTTGAAGTATCCTTGTTTTTGATCCCTGAACAAAACAATTTAAATCCTGCTATACTGGTCCCAATGATAATTTGTGCAATCAAACTAGCTTGCCTAGTCAGGATCTGATTGTCCCTGAACGGTTCTTTTTGTGGTGTAATGGTACCCTTACTAAAACTCTTTTGAAAAACATAAATTTAAAATTGCTGTGTCTTCCCATGACCCTAATTCCTCAGTTGACCTTGCTAACTCCCGCGAGTATTTGAGCTGGAATACCCACCCCACCCCACCCCCCAGATATTAGAATCAATCTAGCTGTTTTCCTCCCTGCAGTGGCTGGCATCTCCTTGGTAACCTCTGTTGTGGCTGCCGGTTTGCCTGGAGGATCTTTAACCCATTCCCTTCTTACCACCGACAAATTATCTCAACAATTTGCGTTGGTAGTGGAAGCCTCCATTGAGTCATTAGCTTCTTTACAGAGACAATTAACTCCCCTTGCCCAAGTTGCCTTACAGAATGAAGAGCACTTGATTTGCTGACGGCTGAGAATGGTGGCACCTGTCTCTCTCTGCAAGAAGAATGTTGCTTTTATGTAAATTAATCAGGTATAGTGGAAACACGAATCCAACAGTTATATAAACTTAAGTTGGAGCTCCAGAGAAAAGAGTTTTCAGCCGCTGCTGATAATTGGTGGAAGTCCTCTATGTACATCCTCTTGATGCCCCCTCCTTGGACCTTTAATAAGCATTTTATTAGTAGTAACTTTGGGGCCTTTTATTTTTTAACAGAATTACTAGTTTTATAAAACAGCAGATTGATTCCATGGCATCAAGACCCTTACAAATTCATTATCATAGACTCGATTTGGCTGACAGAGGCCTTGCTGAACCTGAGGTTGATAATTCTCCTTCAGGAGCTGCATAGGATTCAGACCTGTGCATAGTGGTTCTTGATAAAATGAATCCAGTATGGGCACCAGGGTGGATTGCAAGGCTAAGCACCGAAGGGGAAGGTCTAACAGGGACCATCTCTAAATCCCCCGTGAGACAAACCTGTTTTGCAAGGAGGTTGGTATCTGTTTTCAACCTTATCCTAAGGATTTTTCTAAGGCTCTGCCTCCCCTCCCCAAAAGATATCAAGAGCCATGACTGTGGGTCATGATGTACCCACAGGAGGAATCAGGTCAATGCTCCCACACACACTGGTTATAACCTGCTCATCCAAGGATTGTAAGACCCCCAACTCAATGTGTTTTCTTTTAAAAAAAAAAAAAAAAAACCCTAGAAACAAAGCTCACCATAGAATTCTTTGTTCTTTAGCCTTCAGCCTGAGATACTGGTGACTACTAAAAATGGCTCATCGCAATTGACCCACCCTGGCGCCTGACACATTGTGTAAAGGACTAAGCACAAGGCAAACCAACATCAGAGCCTCCTCCCACTCTCTGTGGGGTCACATTTACATTATTTCTAAACATCACAGGCCCTCTCCTGTGTCTGCTTCAGCAAAACATCCTTTCACCTGCCTGCCCCAGCCAAACAGCAGATAGCATAACTGAGAACCAGAAATGTCCACTTCATGGATGTCTCAGTGCTGCAGAGGAATCTCGGGGGACTGTCTAAACACCAGCTGTCCCTGTCATATCTACAGTTTTGGAAGCTGTGTGCTCTGCACTTCCTGTTTACTCAGGTAAAACGTATCCTCCTCAGGTCTTTGGTGGGGATGAGGACTATATAGTTATAGTCTAAAAGTTTCCTTGTTATCACATTCAGAAAGGAAAAACTCACAAAAGAGGTTCACGTTTATAAAGACATAAAGATTAAGTAGTACAGGATCTAAGAGGATGTTTTAAAGGTTGATAAATACAAGTTATAACAGTTGAAATGTCAAAGAAGATGTTTAAGGATGGCAAACGCAAGCTGTAAAGGTTAGAGAATCTGAAAGCTTTAATAGTGATAGAAAGTGATTTAGGTACAGAGCTTTGGACTCACCAAGATAGGATCAATAGTGGAGCACTTTCTCCAAGGTTGCCAGGTACAAATGGACTGGACATTTGTCAATGTAATTCTTACCTGATAATTGTTCTTATTATATATCATTTATTGATTTTTAGAGAAAGACTCTTTATTTGACTAAAAGGGGGAGATGTTGGGATAATGTCTTGTGTAAAGGTTGCCTTTGTATTATTCGAAAGTTGATTTCTGTGGCAAAGATTTGAGTACAGGCCAACCTTGGTATTGTTATTTTTATGAAACATCACCTGTCTAAGTGTTTTGTAAACATTCTTCTACATCCTTCTGATTGGTTTATTAAAGAGCTTAATGTCCTATAGCAAAGGGGAGGGGAGGGGAGGGGAGGGGAGGGGAGAGGAGAGGAGAGGAGAGGAGAGACATCTGGCAGAGATAAAAACTCTGGGAAAGAATCAGACACAAGTGATTTACAAGCAAGACGCAGAGGGAGAAGTAGACACTGGGACTGATTGGCTAAAAGAAAGGTAATGAGCCATGTGGCAGAACACAGACTAGTATAAATGAGTAAATTTAAGTTATGCAAGCTGGTTGGGAACAAGCCTAAGCTAAGGCCAAGCTTTCATAATCACAAAAATTCTCCATTCATTACCCGGGCAGCCAGTGGGTCAAACCAGTCCAGTGATGATATTACCAAAAGTGATTCAGTTCAATCCCCATCAAATTAAAAAAAAAAAACATATCTGTGAAGAGAAATAGAAAACACAACATTCACTCAGAAGCACACAAGGTCCCAGATGGCTAAAGCAACCATGAGTAGAAAGGGGACTGCTGGAGGAGTCACCATACTTAGATCCACTATACTAAGAGCAAACATAACAAAATGATATGTACTGGAAAGAAAAGGGACATTCAAAACAGTGCAGCAGGACCTAAAGTTGGACAGGATTTCCATCTTGCCTGACACTGATCATTACTCTGCTGGCTATGGTCTCTCGCAGCCTATAGACAGAACTGTGGGGTGTTTTCTTGATTTATAATTGATGTGGAAGGACCCAGCCTTCTATGAGTAATGCCACCCCCGAGTATGTGGCCTTGAATTGTGTTAAAAAGCAGTTTGAACAAGTCTTGGGAGCAAGCCAGTAAGCAGCAGCCTTCCATGGCCTCTGCTTCAGTTTCTGCTATGACTTCCCTTCACAATGGACTGTATACTGTAAGACAAAAGAATCCCTTCTTACCCTAGTTTCTCTGCTCGTGGGGTTTGTCACAGCAATAGAAAGCAAACTAAGACGCCTAGTTTCCAACAGTCCCAATATCTCCAGGCATCCCCCACAAGCCTGCTCTAACATTGTCTTCTTTCCATGTCTCTGAGGATATTACTTTGCCTCCTGGCCATCACTCACAAGAAAAGACAAGGTGATTATAGGGGAGTCACCTAGAGAGATGACAAAGATGTCCCAGAAAGGTCAAGAGGACATGAACAGACTCCAGACAAACCTCAGCCCACACAGGAAGTTAGCATGTCTCCCTGAGACTATTCATGGGATGAGGAAGTCCACAATCTCTCCTGAGGACACTCAAGTCCCCCCCTCCTGCACATCTACACATGAACCTTCTAAGATAACCGTTCCTGGGCTTTCATTCCTGGATCAGAACCTAACTGGTGACACCAGTGACAATGGTTCCATCCCCTCCTCAGTCATCACTCTGTTGGTCCGTTTCCAGCCCTCACAGACAATCTCGGTCACTTTCCTGCTGGGAGTAAATCCCACTTCCCAGAGTGTAGGAGGCTACGGCCTCTCCTCTGGGCTACCCGAAGCCGCACCTTAAAGATGGCGCCTGTCGGCTATGGAGCTTGTGGTAAATAGGTCCGTATTTGGTGGTGATATGTTCCCGCTCTTCTGGTTAGGCCGCGCCTGGTGAGGTGACATGGCCTGCCGCGATTGGAGTGGATATGAGAGTATAAAAGGGCTTGTACCCCGGGGCTCGGGGGAGATGAAGAGGGAGATGAAGGGGAGATGAAGAGGGAGATGAAGAAAGAAGCTTGCTGAATAAACTGCTGTTAGAAAAACTGGTGGTTGCATCTTCCTTGCTGTGGTCGAGAGCAGACGCGACACCAGAGCATTGAGAATACAGGGCAGACTGGGCTCAGCAGGGTTTCTGTATCACAAGAGGGAATAAAGCACTGGGTTTAGAAAGGACAGGGGCTCCCTCTGATGCTGGCAGGGCCAGGGCCAGGACATGGCAGAGGTTAGCCCTGGGGTAAGCTGTTCTCAAAAGTCAAGTGATCCTGATTAACATTCCTACTCAAAGTGTGTTCTAGAGGACTGGGCCATGAAGAGAGAAGGGGAGAAAGGACTGGAAGGCCACACTGAGAGCAGAAGAGGTTAGGGACAAATCAGAATAAATGGGGACCAATGCTTACACAACACTGAAGCAGGAGACACAATACAGATAGTAACCAGGCAAAGGGGCACAGAAATCAGCATTATACAAGGTTAATATTTAAACAGTACGCAATAACATTATGCCTACAGAGAGGATGTGGGAGAAGAGAAACACGTATTCATTGCTGGTGGGCGTGTAAATTAATATAGCCACTATACAAAGCTGTGTGGAAGTCTCTCAAAAAATACCAATACCATATAACTCAGCTATTTCACTGGACATATACCCAGAGAACCCATACCCTACCGGTGAGATAGCTGCACCCCCATGATTATGGCTGTTCCATTCCCTATAGCAAGGAAATGGAACTAACCTAGATCTCTATGAAGATGAATGCACAATGCAAGTCTACCACACACACACACACACACACACACACAGTGAAGTAGTGTTTGTCTCTACAGAAAGATGAATCACAAAATTTACAGGGATGTGGATAGACTTAGAATATATCATGTTAATGAGATCATTTGATCTCAGGAAGAAATACCCATATGTCCTTTCTTGTATGTGGATCCTAGCTCTAATGTATGCATGTACACATGTAATTACACATGTGGAGATCCGGTACAACATTAGGAAGGAGATCATGAAGGAGTTTGGTTTGGTTTGGTATGGTTTTCAAGACAAGGTTTCTCTGTGTAGCCTTGGCTGTCCTTGAACTCACTCTGTAGACCAGGCTGTCCTCAAACTCAGAAATCCACCTGCCTCTGCCTCCCAAGTGCTGGGGTAAAGGTGTGTGCCACCCCCTGGCAATGGCGCGGTAATTCTAATGAGACCAAGCACTCCCTCATGAGCTCACACATATGCTGTACCTGGTGAGGGCCCTTTGGATGCTCTCTCGAGTGTAACCCGGCTTTGATGTAAAACAGGTCCTTAGCAAGCAGGGTCCACGTGGGACTCCATGCGGGGCTGCTGCCTCACTGGGAGGGCCTGGATCTGAAGCTCTGTCTTTCATCGTTTGAATGTCCTGTACAGTGTAGTTCTTCTAAGTACCGCCAACCTAGGGTACGTTATTCTCTAAACAAGAATTTCAGCTATAAAAATCATAGAGAGTGAAGACACTCATAAGTATGCTTAAATAGTCATAATTATGCATTTTTTAAAAACAAACTCCAAGGAATGCTGACTTACTGCTACTGAATGGCAAATACTAACACACCAGGGATTACACACACTAAGAAGACCCCTTTCTGTGTCTTTAATGTTACAATTCTAAAACATGTTGTTGTTGGTCAATGAAAGAACTTTGCTTTACAATTTAAAAGTCAGAATAAAACAATTTTAGAGAGAGCACGGTTCTAGGATATTGCTGCCCCTGAACAAGATGTACAACTAAGCTACTAGGCACAGGGGAAANGGGGATCAACCTCGTTAGTCATCGTGGAACTGCACTGAAATGGCAGCCACTCTCACTTAACAGATATAACAGACTCTAGCAAAAAAAAAAAAAAAAAAAAAAAAAAAAAAAAAAAAAAAAAACGGAATGGACCCTCACAAAATCTACACAAATGGGATCTTCCCTGGAAACCTTAGTGCTCAGCCCCACCACAGAGCCTGGTTACTTTCCTTAGGGCAGCCCAAATGTGAGCTACAGGTCTCCTCTTGAACACCAGGGGGCGAAATCGGACCATATAATCAACAGAAAAAAACTCCAGAGGCATGAACCTACCGCCACCATCACCCCCTGGATATTTTCTTTGTTTACATTTCAAATGTTTTCCCCTTTCCAGGTCTCCCCTTCGGAAACCCCCTATCCTATCCTCCCTCCCCCTGCCTCTATGAGGGTGCTCCCACATCCACCCACTCTCATTCTCCCACCCTGGCATTCCCCTACACTGGGTATTGAACACCCTCAGGCCTGAGGGCCTCCCCTCCCAGTGATATCCAATAAGGCCATCTTCTGCCACGTGTGTGGCCAGCACCATGGGTCACTAATGGATACAGAAAATGTGGTACATTTACACAACAGAGTACTATTCAGCCATTAAAAACAATGACTTCATGAAATTCGCAGGCAAATGGACGGAACTTGAGAATATCATCCTGAGTGAGGTAACTCAATCAAAGGAACAAACAAGATATGTACTCACTGATAAGTGGATATTACTCCAAAAGTTCAGAATACCCAAGATTCAATTCACAGACCATATGAAGCCTAAGAAGAAGGAAGACCAAAGTGTGGACGCTTCAGTGCTTCTTAGAAAGGTGAACAAAATATTCGCAGGAGGAAATATGGAGACAAAGTGTGTAGTAGAGACTGAAGGCCATCCAGAGACTGCCCCATCTGGGGATCCACCCCATCTACAGCCACCAAACCCAGACGTTATTGTGGATGCTGGGAAGTGCTTGCTGATGGAAGCCTGATATGGCTGTCTCCTGAGAAACTCTGTCAGAGCCTGACAAATACAGAGGCAGATGCTCACAGCCAATCATTGGACTGAGCTCGGGGTCCCCGATGGAGGAGTTGGAGAAGGGACTGAAGGAGCTGAGGGGGTTTGCAGCCCAGTGGGGGGGAGCAACAGTGTCAACAGGCCAGACCCTCCCCAGAGCTCCCAGGGACTGGATGACCAACAAAAGAATATGTATGAACCTATCTTGCAGCCTGGTTTCCATCCCAGTTCCCACAGACCTGGAGCCAGCTCCCTCACCTAACCATGCTCTGACCTACTGCCTCTTTCCTGTATCTCTGAGAACTCCATTCTGCAAGGACAGCCGGTGTGGTCCCTTCCATCCTCCATCATCCAAGGGAGAGATGGGAGATCCCAGGGCATTCACCAAGGAGAACAAAGCCATCCTGGGAGGGTCACAGAGGACATGGGCAGACCTGAATCACATTTGGCCAGCACAGGAAGCTGGGGAGGTCTCCCTGGCACCCTCATAGGAAGGTGGAGCACACAGTCCTCTTTCAATGACACAGGTCACTTCTCCTGCACACTCAGGACCCTGAGACAACTGGTATTCTAGCAGCAGACACCTGACTGCTTCACCAGTGATAATGGATCAGGCCCTACCCAGTCATCACTCAGCTGGGCCTTTCCCAATGCTCCAGATAACTCAGCCACTTCCTGCCTAGAGTAAACCCCACCTTCAGTGAGCATTGAGAACAGGGCACACAGGGCTCTCCTGAGATTTTGTGTCACTCTAGGCTATAGGAAGTGCAAGAAAAGTGCTGCTGCTGACAGCCCCAAGGCCAGGGCACAGGGCACTCCTCAGCCTTGCTGCTCAGATTATATTCTAGAACACTGAACTGGAAAGAGAGGAATAGAAGGATGGGAGGCCCCCACNGACAGGAGAACAGCATTGTCAGAGTCGCAGGCTCCACCCCCAGCCCACGTGACTCTGGGAGGTGCCCTGCTCTGGGAGGAGACTCAGCTCTGGTAAGAAAAGCTGGGCAGATACCAGGGCAGCCAGGCTTGGCAGCAGTGTTGGAGAAGAAGCTAGCAGGCAGCAGGGACATGGAGCTGGCCTCAGCACATCTCCAAAAAGGGCANATGCCCTGGGGAGGACTACTGCTCACAGGTAAGGAGACATTGCTCCCAGTAGAGAGCAGGNGAGCTCAGAGACTGGCTGGGGTCTTCTGGGAGAGGGAAGGAACCTGAGAAGGGACATCTGGCTTCTGCTTGAAGCCTGAGGGCAACAGGAAGCTCTCGGTGAATGTGGATCAGCAAATGGTGAGGAGAAACTCAGTCCTTCCCTATTGTTAAGTTTNTCACACTGGCCAGGATATCCTGAAGACTGAAGTCCACAGCTCTGTCAGGGTGACTCTCCACGAAAAACCAAACTGGGGCAAGGAAACAGCATACTATGCTGACAAATTTGCAAATACTCTAGGCTCCGGGACACTGATCTGACGCAGGTATATGAGCGAGCGTGTTCCAGGCAGCAGGGGTTAAGTCAAGATCCACCTAGCCCTCCTCACAAAGTCCTAGTTCTTCTGTGCAGAAAGGCAGGCCAGCAAGGATATCTAGGTGGGGTCAGGTTGGCAAGCACTTCAGGAAAAAAAAAAAAAAAACCCACAGCAGAGAAAGGCCAGAAAATGAAGGCGCAGAGTATTTAGAGGAGGAGTTCAGAGAAGATAGGCCTACACTCAGCAAAGACTGAGTGTGAGCTGGGATCTGAGGGCAGTGAGCGGTGAGCTGTGTGACCACCCGAGAAGAGCGTTTCCTACCGTGGAAAGATGCAGCGCTGATGAGGAATGGAGGTGATCTGCTGGACACCACCCAATAGGATACACAGGCACAGCAAGACTCAGGTTTTGCAAAGGTCCTAACATTGATAGACCTTTCTCTCTTCCTTCTTAGCCTTACTTTTAGCCTCCTGGAGCCCTGTCACCACTGCCCAAGTCACCATTGAGGCTGTGCCGCCCAACGTTGCTGAAGACAAGGACGTTCTTCTACTTGTTCACAATCTGCCGCAGGCACTCGGAGCCTTTTCCTGGTACAAGGGAACCACTCTGGATACAAACAATGAAATTGCACGATTTATACCATCCAATAATAGGAATGTAACAGGGAATGCACACAGCGGCAGAGAGACAATATACAGCAATGGATCCCTGCTCTTCCAAAGGGTCACTAAGAATGATGAAGGAGTCTACACACTAGAAATGACAGATCAAAACTATGGTCGTACTCAGGAATCTGTGCGATTTTATGTACACCGTAAGTAATTCTCTGTAACCTCGGGGTCATGGGTAGAGCTAATCCTGCTTCCCACACAGCATTGTCAATCCTAGATGACTCTACGATGTCCCCCGCATTGTGGCTGGAACATTTAGTTCAGGGCACACAGAGGGGAGAAAAACAGCAATAAACCGGGATGCTTCACTTGGACCCACTCTTTCAGAGAAGAGGTTGTGAGGTAACTCAGTCCGAGGAGGTCAGACTCTGCACAGTCACTTAGGATGCTTATCCTGAGCATGGCCTTGAGAAAGACCCTTCAGGGCTCAAACAGGGCCTGCCTGAGGAAACCATGGGAATCTCACAGAGAGGTGAGCACCAGGAAGCTTTGTTCCAGACACACCCTGGACTTGAGGAACCCTGGGAAGTTTTTAGCCGGGGTTGAAATTTGCCCTCTTGTTAGAGCTGACAGGGACAATGATTGATTGCAGGCTGGTAGCCTGTTGACAGGCAGCCTAGACTAGAGCCATGTCTGAGGTAGGTCACCTGGGTACCTCCTTCTGAGACCCAGTGCGCTCATCATGTGTGGAGAGGTNTGAGAGACACCCAGNCAACTGNTGCGATGCTCCTGGGAGGCNTCCCAGGAAGATNGAGAGCCNNAAAATGATAGGAGGAAACCGTGTACAAGTGGNAGCTCCTTGCTCTCCAGGGTGTCCAGGCCAGGGATTATTTCCTGCAGGCAAATAGTAACAGACTCTGGTCTATGGAAGGTCAGATCATTGTTCCTTTTAAGGTTAATTTGCAGGCATAGCAATGATCATTTACCATATGTCCTACTATGGGGAAACTAAGGCAGGAAATACAGTCACTGAGTCAGGGTCACTCAGGCCCTCGGCGGCACGAGTTTACCTGTCCAGAGCCACATCTCCAGCCTCCCCACCCTGGAGACCTTACTAGGCACTCATTACTCTTTTAGATAATTTCTTGCACTCGGGCTTCTCTTTTGGGGATCTCTTATTCATGTCAGTCAACACCAAACACCCGACAAGAATGGCCAACCTTGTGAACCAGCCCAACCTGAATGCTAGGCAGTTGCAGGTCTCTTGTGTGAATATCTGACAGGCTGTGAGGGTTCTCGGAGAAGCTCAATGGGAAGTGTCCTCACTGCCTATCTGTAGGACAGCCCCGAACAGCAAAGGCTTGGAGGGCACCTGTCTACCCTGAGCAGCAGCTGTCCTGGCAGCTGGAGGGAGTCGACACACTGTGTCTAAAGGGGAATAACTGATCAGTGAGCACCAGGACATGAGGAGGTCTCTGATTCTGAGTCTTGAGTCTGTGCATCACCAAACTGCAGCTCAGGTACCCAGGTGAGACCTTGCTTCTCCCATACACAGTGCAGGAGACCTGCACTGTAATTTGCCTCCTGCCTGGTTCTCTAAGGATCTGTGTTGGCAGGGAGGCAAGAGACCAGCTCGGATTGAAAGAGGCCATTGTAAAGACCAGAGGTACTACACAGGGCAATCTTTTCTCTATTATCTGCACAGCCCTATTACTAAAGCCCAACATCACAAGCAACAACTCCAGCCCAGTGGAGGGTGACGACTCCGTATCATTAACCTGTGGCTCTTACACTGACCCTCATAATATAACCTACCTGTGGAGCAGAAATGGTGAAAGCCTTTCAGAAGGTGACAGGCTGAAGCTGTCTGAGGGCAACAGGACTCTCACTTTACTCAATGTCACGAGGAATGACACAGGACCCTATGAGTGTGAAACCCGGAACCCAGTGAGTGCCAACCGAAGTGACCCATTCAGCCTGAACATTATCTGTGAGTAACTTCTTTCCCATTCTTGCTACAGCTGCCTAAATACAGAGAGCTAGAGCCAGAACACAAAGTCGCTCCTGGGTTCATGACAGACCCACCACATATATATATCTAGATGGGCCATGATATACTTACTGGCCTAGAGCAAGCACATGAAGCCAGGCCCAGCCCTGAGCTAGAATGGACTGGAGGGATTATTCCTGTCTAGAGAGGCTCAGGGTGATGGAGACACAGGGGACATCTCAGACTCAGGCTCAGTGAACACTTGAGTGTCCAATGGGGCTGTTCTCTGTGTGTTGGTGATGGATCAGGACACATGCACACTACATGAGTACCCTTCTACTAACCTTCACCCCAGCTCTGGCTGGGACCTGCTTAACTGAGGTTATAGCACAGATACTGTAGCCTTCTAGAGACGAGGATTTCCCCTTCCCTCTGCTGATGTCACATGTNGCTTTATTCTGTTTGCTCCAGATGGTCCGGACACCCCGATTATATCCCCCCCAGATATTTATTTGAATCCAGGGTCAAACCTCAACCTCTCCTGCCATGCAGCCTCTAACCCACCTGCACAGTACCTCTGGCTTATCAATGAGAAGCCCCATGCATCCTCCCAAGAGCTCTTTATCCCCAACATCACTACTAATAATAGCGGAACCTATACCTGCTTCGTCAATAACTCTGTCACTGGCCTCAGTAGGACCACAGACAAGAACATTACAGTCCTTGGTAAGTGGATCCCTGAAGTATCAGCAGCAGGGTTGGAGTGGAGTCTTTTGGTGTTTTGGGAAGGTGCAAAACAATGTCATTTCCAGCCTGTTTCTATGGGAACAGGCAAAACACAATCCTCCCCAGAGCTTCTTCCTCCATCCATATATCTAACCCTTTTCTGTTTCTGCTGGCTGACCGGGGATTGAGCTTGGAACGGATGAGGTTCTCCCAGCCTTGAAAAGCCTCGGGTAGTATAAGGGACTTCCAAGGGGAGGGAGATTTCCTTCTGTCACTAACCCATGCCTTCTGTCACTTCCATTTTCCTTTTGTGATCTCCATGACCGAGAAGGAACACTCAGGGCTTTGAACTACGCTCACATTCATTTTCTCCAAGTGAGAGGAGAAAAAAAAAATCCCCTCAGATGGGGACCAGCAGCTTTGAGCTCTGCTCCCAGATCTGTTCCTGTCTCCCTGAATGATGGGATGGGAAGACCTGGTTACAGGAGATAACCTGGGAGCCCTGTTCTGACTTGGGGTGAACCACATCGCTGGGAATTTGATGATGCTCTTCTCAAGGTTTAAAAATAAACATAGGCGGAGTGTGGTGTGCTCACCTCTAATTCCAGCACTAAGGGGGGGGGGGGTAGAGATGTACGAGTTTGAGGCCAGCCTGGTCCACATAGTGATGAGTTCCAAGCCAGCCAAAGCTACATAGTGAGATCCTGCCTCAAAAATAAAAAAAATAAAATAAAAAAATAAAACAGTGAAATAAAAGGCCACTGGTGGACAGCAAAGAGCCCATGGGGGTTTGCTTGTTCCCAAAGACTGGAAAAGGGAAAAAGCGAACTTTGGGGCAGTTGGCTCTGAACTGTGTCCTGGCTCTAAAGGTTCAGCTGTGTGAGCTCTGGACACCAGCACAGGGTGATCCCTGAGAACAGTGAAGGACACTGGCTTGCAGAAAAGGGACCTTCGTGTTGAGTTTCTGTGTAGAGGAAAGGACAAGAAAAGCACCGAGACACACCTCTGTGGTATGGTCCATGTGTGGTGGCTCACAGTTCTAATCCCAGCACTCATGGGGCTGAAGCAGATGGGTTTCTGAGTTTAAGGCCAGCCTGGTCTACAGAGCAAGTTCCAGGCTATCTAGGACTGTACAGTGAGACCTTGTCTTTTAGAGAAATCTGTAGTGAGCACTAGAGTGGCAAGCTGTTGATAACACTGCGACCATTCACTTCCTCACTGTGGTATTTAATTCATGGGATGAGGAAATAACATTTTTCTTCTCATAGAAATTCTTTAGTTTGGGATTGCTCCCAGTCCTGTGGTCTAGGCTTTAACATCTTTAAGATTAGCTGGGCCATCTTAACCCGATGACAAATTATCTACAGAATAGAAAGCTATTTTGGACAGAGGTACCTGACACTGCACTCACTTAAAGAGTGAGCACAAAAAAATCAATGGGAAAAACATTGCTCCCTGGTGAGGTTTCTGGACCTATGGAATGGAGAGGTTCCTGGTGAGGAATCTATACAAGTACCCTGAGACAAGGGTCACTCTGGGTGATCTGGGTAGGAGGGGTTTACATCTCTCTCCTTACAGATCTTATCTTGAACCCAAACATGTGACCTTACAGAGGACCATTTCATTCTGTGGGCCCTGTGAGTTGGTTGAGATCTCTAAGGATGAAGGACTCTCAGCTGGTCCCCTCCTCTGTCCACAGAGCAAGTGACTCAGCCCTCCCTCCAAGTCACCAACACCACAATCAAAGAACTCGAGTCTGTGACCCTGACCTGCTTGTCGAATGACATTGGAGTCGACATCCGTTGGCTCTTCAACAGCCAGAGTCTTCAGCTCACAGAGAGGATGACCCTCTCCCAGAACAACAGCATCCTCAGAATAGACCCTGTTAAGAGGGAAGATGCCGGGGAGTATCAGTGTGAGAGCTCCAATCCAGTCAGCCTCAAGAGGAGCAACCCAATCAAACTGGACATAATATGTGAGTGAACTCACCACCCTTCTTACTCCAGAGTGTTGATGGTGGGTGCAATTTATCAAGGGTGTGCAAAATGGGTAAAAGTTTCAAGGAGAAAAATACATCTCAAAAATACAAATATGGCCACCATGGTGATGGATGTGAGTCAGTTCACGGTAAAACACAGCAAGCTAAGCATGGCACCTTTAATCCCAGCACATCACAGGCAGAGTCCATGGATCTCTATAAGTTTCCAACCAGCATTGTCTACATAGCAAGTTCCAGGTTACCCTGGAACTACAGGCTACAAGTCCTTTCCTTGTTTTTAAGTTGGGATGTTTGGGGTTTTTTTGTTTTGTTTTGTTTTTCCACTAGTGCTGGAGTTTCTTGCGCATTCTGAATATTAACCTCTTGTCAGATGTTTTATTTACAAGTATTTTCTGCTACTCTAAAAGCAGACTTTTTTTTGCTTTCCTGTTAAAAGCCTTTGTTTATTATTAGTAATGGTTTTTAAATTGGCATAAAAATTGAATACATTTAAGAGAAATAATATCTAGATACAGGAATGATTAAACCAAGATGATTAACACATTTGTTACTTCCTTTATCATTTTTTATGCTAAGACATTATGGCTGACTATAATTCCCCTGATGTGTCATACCTCTCAAAACCTAACCTTCTGGTCTGTCTTAAACTTTGTACCCTGACCAGTGACTCCCCATTGCTCCTGCTCCATGAAGTCTCTGGTCAGCTTCACTCCACTCTCTCCTTCCACAGACATTGTTGAGATCATGGATGAGACCGTGTGGAGCTGTTTCCCATGCATGGCCCGTCTCACCCAGCATCCTGTCCTCTAGGCTCTTTCACATAATCACATGACAGAGCTGCCTCCTTTTTATTTTTTAAGTAATTCTTTTTTTTTTTTTTAAGATTTATTTATTTATTATATAGACTGTAGCTGTCTTCAGACACTCCAGAAGAGGGAGTCAGATCTTGTTAAGGATGGTTGTGAGCCACCATGTGGTTGCTGGGATTTGAACTCTGCACCTTTAGGAAGAGCAGTCGGGTGCTCTTACCTGCTGAGCCATCTCACCAGCCTGAGCTGCCTCCTTTTAAAGGTCCAATGGCACTGCTATGTGAATATACATTCACACTTTCTTTACTCATTCATCCACTGATAGACATTTACTGTCCATGCCATGATTATTGTGAAAAGCACCACAAAGACCTGCTGGGTTGTATGACTGATAACATCCTCCGATGCACAAACATTTTCAATTTTGCTGAAGTCCACTTTATCTATTTTTATCGTGGACCTATGCATCTGGCATCATGACAAAGAAACCGTACCAAATTCAATTTCAAAAAGCTTTCAGAAAAACTGTTTTCTAAAAGTTTTATGGTGTTTGGCTTTGATATTAGTGTCTTTGATACACTTAGAATTAATTTTTATATGATGTTAGGTGAGGGCTTGAAATCAATCACTCTTTTCCCTGGATACCCCATTTCCCCAACACCCCTTGTTTAAAAGATTATCCTTCTGTCATTGAGCAGTCTTAGCCTGATGAAAACACATCTGGTCCCAGGTGCAGTTGGACAGCAAGAATGCTTTGCAGATTCTGTAACTCGATAGGACACCTCTGCTTTGCACCAACTAACTCTGTCTTTCAAAAGAGCCAACAGAGATGAAGGTTCATAACATTAAAAATAACAAATGAAGCGATAGATACGCCATCCTCTCTGATCTGACAACACATTACAGTAGATATGCAAAACATATACAGTGGCCCATAAACATGCACACTTATCATGCTCAACTGATCTTTAACTGAATCACTGGCCAGTGTACATGAGCAGTTCCGAGCTGTCTATTCTATTTCACTACTCTATATGTCTGCCTTTATGTCAGACAGTTTGGTTATTGTGGATTTGTACTAAAATTATTGTTGTAGAAATTTTTAATCCCAATCTGGAGTTTCTACTCCACTTTTGATCATTCAGTTCTCAGAAAAAAAGGTACACAACTTTTATTATTTACAATAAGCCTTAATCTGTACTAGAGCTGGGCAGATATCTGCCCTCTATGCTATTAAAATCTATTTCCTATCAATAACCCCAAGTTATTACTTACTACGTTACATCTGGGCTGATCTTAACTCCAATTGGCCAGCCCTCAGGGCCATGTTTGCTTGACTCCTAACCCATGGCAACATTATTTTCCCCTCACATTCATCCTCCTTCCTCCTTCCTCCTCCCCCTCCTCTTCCTACTCCTTCCCTCCCTCCCTCCTTCACCCCTCTCTGTTTTCCCTGGACCCCCTAGGCAGGAGCCCTAAAACCCATCTATGTCTCTTCTGCCCGGCTATTGGCTGTTGGCATCTTTATTTACCAGTGAGAATTAACTGTCTGGTCTCTGGGGCAGCCAGGTCATGGGGGCCCACACTTAGCATTTCAATACACAGCAAATTGGCTACAGCCAGTTACTGGGGGGGATTAGAGAGGACTTGAAGTGACCTGGTTAGAGAGGGGGGGGGATGGACAGTGAGCCCACTTGGCCAGGAGAAACAGCTAGCCTCTGGGGTACACCTCGGTGGGGGTAGACAGGCCGCAGCAGACTAGATTACAGGTAATCCTATAGTAATTGCCAAAGCCAAATAAAATAACCATAGCCTGAGTCCTGTTTAATGTGAGCTAGTCGGGGTAGGCTTAAGTTGATTGTACTATAATTATGAAATCCTGAAGGATGTTCATGCAATTTTGTTCTTCCTTTTCAAGATCCTTTTAAGGATGGGTGTGACGGCACTTCCCTCTAACCCCTGACCTCAGGAGGCAGAGATAACTGGATTCCCTGGGACATTGAGGCCAGCCTAGTCTATATAGTGAGCTCCAGGACAGCTAGAATAGATTTTTCTATTTCTGTATAAAATATCACTGGGGTTTGAATCCAATGTGCATAGGACTGATAGAATACCATAGTAATATCGTCATCTGTTTGTAAAAAGTCTGTCAGTCTGGCTCATGACTGTGATACCAGCCACTCAAGAAGCTGAGGCAGCAGTACCAATGAAGAGTGCCTAACATAACTAGTTCAAGGCCACCCTGAGTAACTTAGTGGCACGCTGTTTCAAAACAAAAGTTAAAAGGCAGAGCTCGGAATATAGCTCAATGGTAGAGCATTTGCTTCCTATGCACAAGCCCTGGGCTCAATCTCCAGCAATGAAACAATAAGAACATTGACAGTATGTCCCCCAGCCCATCCAACCTGGCCTCTTTCATTTCTTGTCTTCTTTCATCATATCTGTCAGCAGTGTTTGGTAGTGTAAGTCTTTTATCTCTTTGGCAGAGTTGATTCAAAGTATTTATTCTTCTCATTGTCCTCCTAAATAAAATACTTCCTCAATTTCTATCCAAATAGTTCACTGTTAAGGGACTATTGCTCAGTGGCTGAACACTTGCATGAGACCCTAGTTTTAATCTCTAGAACAGGCAGGAGGAAGAAAAGGAACTCTAACTGTTTGTGGTTGGTATTAATATACAGAAATACAGCTCTCTTGGGTAGGTTCCTTTTGTTAGCCAACATTTTGCTGGTTTTACTAATTTAGTTCTGAGAATGTTCTGTAGAATGTTAAGGATCTTCTAAAAACAAGTTTGTGTCTTCTACAGACATCTACTTTACCACTTTATAATTGGGTACTTTTATGTCATTGTCTACACTAATGGCTCTGTGTAGGGCTCCTAAGAATCTTTTGAACAGAAGTAGTCACAGCAGCATCCTGCATTCTCCCTGATCTTAGAGGGAAAGCTGTCAGTGTCCCCACTGAGTACCACATTGGCTGTGCATTTCCATGGGTGGCCTTTGTGACACTGGGCTAGACCAGTGTTCAGTGTTTTTTGTCATTAAAGGCTGTGAAACTTTGTCAACTTTTTTATTGATCCAGTCTTATTGGTTATACATCTGTTCAATTTTATGTTTCTTCATGCTTGCATCTCTGCAGAGTCCAGGATTCTAGGAATTTGTTTGTTGCTTCGAGGCCACCCAGCTGCTAGCGTATAACTATTGAGTGCTCTTAGAATTCTTAGTATTCTGAAGAGTGGATGGTAAGGTCTCAAATTTCAGTAACAGCCACCTCTTTTTTCCAAGCTAATCTGGGGAAAGGTTGCCATTGTTAATCATTTTGAACATTCGATGTATCAGCTTTCTGTATCCTAGACTCTGTCTTGTCCTCTTCATTCTGATCGCCACTTTCCTCCTTCCACTAGTTTGGCAGAGCTTTGTGAGGCAAGGGTCTCATTTTATAGCCCAGACACTTCTCAAACCCACAATCCTCCTGCCTCAGCCTTTGAATGCTAGGATTCTAGGATGCATTACACCCTTTACCTGGATCATAGTAGTTTTTAAGTATTTAATATAATAACCAAGTAACATTTTTGCCAAGCTCCCACACAGAGAGAGTAAGAAAGTGTTAGCTATACCTATTCCTGCCTCAACATCAGGCAGAAAAGCTTCCCTCTGATTAACCACAGAGTTAAGTACATTTAAAAAACAACAACAACAACAAAAATTTAAACCTCAGGCTTTTTCACTCTTTAAATGGAAGTAATTTCAATGTGATAGACTCACCATATAGATAAAAACAGATGCAAAGCCGGGCGTGGTGGCACACGCCTTTAATCCCAGCACTCGGGAGGCAGAGGCAGGCGGATTTCTGAGTTCGAGGCTAGCCTGGTCTACAGAGTGAGTTCCAGGACAGCCAGGGCTACACAGAGAAACCCTGTCTCAAAAAAACAAAAACAAAAACAAAAAAACAGATGCAAACACAGGGACAGCTACATCATAAATATTATTATCATTGTCACCAACATTAGCATTAACAATCACTCTTGAGCAAACCGGCCAGGGTCGAACCACAAATGGTTGTATACAACAAAGAGTAAAGAGGTGTGAAAAGTGTTATTACAACAGGGGCTGGGACACATGTGTCATCCAAAAAGTGAAACCACATGGCTACTAAATAAAAATGAGAGAGAAAGGGGGGTGGGTCTATTGCAAAATTTCAAACCTAGTAAGTAAGTTATTAGTTTTCATTCTCCAGGATATAGCTATGATGGGCTTAGACTTGAAGGTGAGCCTGGGGTAGCCCTTAGGCCACATGCAGATATGATCCCAGGGAAGCAGAGAAGGCGTGTCTTCAAGTACAGTACAGCTCAGAGCTCCTGCCAAGTTGAGACTGCATATGCAGAGTCACACAGCAGAGGAAATGGACTCTTCCAGGGTCTGCCTTGCTTTCCTACCCTACTGCACAGAGCATGGTCTCTGTGCCTTCTGGCAATTACATCATGGTCATAAGGGACCACTTACTCATGGCTGCCACACTGAGACCCTGTGGGGCAGACGTAGCCATGAAAACACTGGAAGTTTTAACATGCACAACAGCAATCATCCTGTCTCGAATTCCCACAGGCTATCGCCAGGATAGATTTGGTGGAATTGGGGGATTGGAAGGAAGAGGGAGAAAAAACTTAGGACAACGATGCGAGGGGAAGAGGCGTTTGCTAAGGGCCTCATACTTCAACTCGTCCAATCAACTTTACAACAGAAAATATATCTCCCAAAATGGTGGACAGAAATAACGTCATGCTGAAAACTCTCCAGGACCCACCACTAGAAAAGACTTTCACTTCATTCCTTCTTGCCTTTTCTTTCCCTGACAGTTGACCCAACAGTTGACCCAACACAAGGGGGCCTCTCAGATGGCGCCATTGCTGGCATCGTGATTGGAGCTGTGGCTGGGGTGGCCCTAATAGCAGCGCTGGCGTATTTCCTCTATTCCAGGAAGTCTGGCGGGTAGGATGGTCTCTCCTTGTTTGTTTGCTCCAAGTCTTAGTGTCATGCTTGGGAGTGGGCAAGGGCTTCTCTCCCTCTGCCTGAGCAGGAGCTCTTTCTCTCCTTTCCTAAACCTCTGCTTCTCAGCACTGATCCTGTGCACGCTGCCTCCCTGTCTTTGTGGTCCTTGAATGCCTCTGTTTCTTGGTATCCACTCCCACCTACTTAGAGAACAGATTCAATTATGTCCTTCTGTCCTCCAGTCAGGAAGCCAAAGTCCAAGAAGAGAGAGAAGGGAGGGACTCCAGGAAGCAGCAAGACGGTGAAGGTAGCATGTCCTGCTGACTGAAGCAGCAGCAGGAGGGACAGGGGTCAGGTTGAGAAGAGACCCTAGGATGAAGAAGAAGCATTAAAGTCCTCCTGGTCAAGAACATGAGTAGAAACAAAAGAACCACCTGCAGTAAGCCAGACAGGACAGGGTCAAGTACGACAGGTGCAGGAGCACCTAAGAAGCTACAGCTGGTGGACACAGCTCACTAACAGTAAAGTGCCAGCCCTGGGTGCAGCCATGGCACCCAGGGGAAAAGGAGAGCAAACTCGGAGTCCCAAAAAGAGGGAAGAACAAATACTAGCAGGGATCATGATTAGATTAAGCTCTGAGGCACCAGGAGGGAAGGCAGTGCCAAGTTGATGCGATGGGCATCACTAACACCAAGGAACTCTCAGGAAGAAGCTGCCCACAGTGTCCACCCCAACTCCAGGAGCAAAGGCCCCGTGTGTGGGAATAGTAGTCACAGTGTCTGATATTTATTTAGGGGAAGTGACCAGCGAGATCTCACAGAGCACAAACCCTCAGCCTCCAACCACAGTAAGTAAAGCCAATCACATGATGAGAACTGGTGTTATACCATGTGTCCTGCTCTGCCAGGGGATCCTGGGATCATAAACCATGCCTTCCTCTCAGAACTTTTATGGAAGAGAGCTCCAATTCCCAGTGCTAAGGATCCCACCAATCATACCCTTCCTAATTACAGAAGAATGGCATGAGAGAGCTCTGGAGAAGGGTTCATTCTACCTAGGCTAGACAGGCCATAAAGAAGTCATGTTTCCAGGAGCCATCCTAGTGTCATTTTCCCTGCCTCTATTACAAATGTGGGAGTTCTACCTTGGGGAAACTTTCTTTGTTTTGTGGGATATCTGGGTGCCATGGCCTCTATGTTCCTCCTTGCCATTGGGGCATGCTGCTGAGAATCAACTCTGGGCATCTTGTGAACTGGGTAAACGGGAATGGCTCTATCCCACTCCTCCTCTGACACTAATGCAATGGGTCTGGACCAGACTGGGGTGGGGAAGCCAATTCCTGAACTGATGATGGGTCCCCTCCCCCCTTCAATCCCCCCCCCGTAGAAATCACAAACCCTTATTCATGTGCACTGATAACACCCTCTTGTTCCCCTAGATCTGGCTCCTTCTGACAACTCTAACAAGGTGAGCACTGCTACTTTTGCTGCCAGTGTGCTAGAAAATGTCTGAGGAAAGTTGGGGTGTCTGTATTGTTTGGGTTTCTTTGTTTGTTGAGACAGGGTCTCACCATGCAGCCTTGGCAACCTTTGAACTATGTAACCAAGGCTGGCCTTGAACTGTGGCCATACTCTTGCCTTAGCCTTTCATGTGCTGGGATGACAAGTGTATGTTACCACACCAAGCTGAGAAAGGTATTCTTGGAGACACAACTGTGAAATCCAGTATGGGTCTCTACTCCTCAGTGCTGCACAGCAAAGACAGACTGGTCAATGAGTCCCATGAGTCTACCACAAGAGTGGTGTTGGAATTATCTCCGCCGTGTGGTTAATTTCTGGCTATGACTCCTAGTATTCGGTGGCTCTTGTCAAGGAACGTTAACTCTGTGACCCTCAAGCGTTGTCACCTAGACAATGGGCATTCTGACTAACTCAAAAAGAGGTCAAAGGAATTAAACAAGTTGACTTGTGTTCAGCCCTGCCCACACAGGGCAGCACATCATTCTCTCTCCTCCAGTCTAGACCTGCTCTGATGTCAAAGCGGGGCTTCCATCACTTAAGCCTTTCAACAGAGTACACACATAGACCAAAGAGTGCTTTAAGTCATAAGGACCCTTTCACAGCTGGAACCCACCCACAGTGACCACACACACTTTGCTGTCACATTCCCTACAGAGGGCAAAGGCAGTCTGACGGTGCACATCCTTGCACACATCTGGCTTTCATTCTGCTCTGTAGCCCATCTGGATGTCTGACTGTGAGTGATAGGAGCCCCCTCCCATAGCTCCCCTTGTGCAATGGCACTCAATCACCAGCAAGGTGAGGCACGGGCCTGTGGTGCTGACGTCACTGATCATCTCTCATACTTTCAGGTGGATGATGTCGCATACACGGTCCTGAACTTCAATGCCCAGCCACCCAACCAGCCAACTTCAGCCCCTTCATCTCCAAGAGCCACAGAAACAGTTTATTCAGAAGTAAAAAAGAAGTGAGCATAGTCTGTCCGTCTGTCCTGCTGGCTGCACCAGTGATGCATTCCCAGATTCTCTCCCTCACTGGAGGGTCTCTGCACACACACACACACACACACACACACACACACACACACACACACAGAGGCATTCACTCTATTGACTCCTTCAGTGTCCATAGAAGAACAGGTGGATTCTGGAGCCTATAGAAAACTCAACCCTTCTAGGCATTAAGATTTGGCTGAGAGTGAGGTACCAAAATTTCCCACCCTCTCACTTTCCTGATCCAGATTGTTTTCAATTGACCTATTCAGAGTACATTTATTCCCCCTCCCAACTCCAAGTCCTGCCCTGTCAGAGTCTGACTTGAATTTCCATAAACTTTGGAGGTCACATAAGTGCTTATGCCAACAAAACAAAACAAAACAAAACAAAACAAAACAGAAGCAGGAAATGGCCAGTCCTATCTCTTTAAAGGCTGATGCGAAGCCACCACGCATGAGAAGATCGAACCTCCATGGGCAATCTACACACCTGACAAGTGTCGTGCTTACCCATCTGCAGCATTCGAGTCTCTGAACCTTGTGTCCTCACACCTGAGCCCTTCTCTGAGCCTTTCTCCAGAAAACCCACTCAGAGCAACTAGAAAGGCTCTTTGTCAGCAACCGCAAGCAAACTGCTAGGCAGGATTCAGAAGAAAAGACAGCATCTCTAACATCCTCCAGGAAGGTGCCCAGAAAAGCAGAGCTGGTGACTTTGGACTGACAGACATCTGGGATGTGAAAAAGCAGCAGAGAGATACCCTTCATAGAGTGTTGAAATTATTTTAAAAGAAGCCATATGTGGAGGTATTGGAGTTTTCCTCTTTCTAAGACAATCCACTATTTGAAAATTGTAGCGACTGACTTGCCTCTCACTATGCCAGCTGATCACTTTGCCTTAGGGCCACTAGATTTCTGTCTCTCTTGGCCCCTCAAGCCCTTTTGATCATGAGTTCCAAGCCAAAAATAAATAAATGAACAGCAAGGCAGTCCCTTGCAGAACCACTGTCATGGGTCAGGCTAAGCCTCCTCCTTTTCTGAATTAGTCACAAAAAGCCTTGTTTTCCCTTTTTCCATCTTTTTATCCTGTCTTTCGGATACTGGACAGTCTATCTCTGAGATCTCCAGCTTGTCTGCCTTCTTGTGTTTTTTTTTTTAAACTCTAACAAAAACTGTTCTCACCTTCAAAAACTAAAATAGAAACAAGCGTTCCACATCCACACCAAAGGGGACCCAAATTGGTTTCTGGAAACCCAGGACCAGCCTCCAGCTGCCCTTCTGCGGTGTTTCTGCCTTTGTTTCCCCTTTCTTTTTGACTTTTTTCCTTCTTTTGAGACAGAGTTTCAGCATGTACCTTGTGCAGGTTTCAATCCCACAATAACGCCTTCTGCAGCCCCCCACCTGCTGAGACTGCAGCCCAGGCCACCAGGCCTGGCTCCCTGCACATTCTGTCTGCCCTGCACTCTCAGGAAACCTTGGCCTCTGCTACTGTCTGTTTGGCTCATGTGAAGTGTGCCCTTAAAGGAACGCAGTCACTCATGCCAGAGGCATTGTTTACAGCCTGGAATGCTCTGCACTTCCAGTGGATCAGTGCTCTACCGGAAGTGGGCTGTTAGCGGGGTCCTCTTCCCAGGCCCTGGCCTTTCTGAAGCCTCTGAATCCTGCCTTCTCTACCAGGGCACCAGGGATGAATGCAGCAGCAGGAGGAAAGGCAAATGTCGCCTCAGGAACCTTCTGTGCTAAGGCACACCCTCTGTGCCTGTTAAGCAAAGGTTGTATTGGATATCAAGTATTTGGTCTCATGCCAAGCCTAACAGGCTTTGAAGAGAATTGATTAGTTCTCCTACTCAGGGATTTCTTTCAGTCCTAACACACCCTGCGTATATTTTGCTTCACCCACGCAATGCTGGGTTATTTAATTTTGCCTGGCTAAAGCCAAATCTGAGTTACATGTAAATTTGCACTATGTTCATAATAAAAATTTATTGTATATCACTGATATACAAGTGGTAACTTTGTGGGGTTTTCTGTCTGTTTGTTTCTCGTTTCGCCATGCTTTGGATGGAAGCCAGGGTCTTGTATGTGCCAGACACACGCTCTACAACTGAGACACTGACACAGAATAGTAACAAGAAGGGAACAGGAGGTGCTAGAGAGAGTTCGGGGGTGGGGGGGAACGTGTGGAGTTGTTTGTGAGTTGAAAGCTGCATTACTGCCTTTGAGTGTCTGGAGCCACTTGGGTGGGAGGAGTGATTTACCGTGGTGGAATACCCAAGACTTCAGCCACTCAAAAGCAGTAATGCAGCCCTCAACTCAGAACAATCTCCACGTGTTTTTTCACACTGAATCTCTCCAGCACCTCCTGTTCCTTTCTTGTTACTCTCCCTGTCCTCTTATACCACTGACCTGAATGAGTTGCACGAATTAATGCCTTAGAGTGTTACTTTATCACGTCATGTCCTTCATTTGCAAGCCATGGAAATGCAAGTGTGGCCTGCCCTTCCCCACCCCATTTCCACACCCCAGAAACTGGAGATAGCACAGACCATTCTGGGATGGGGTCAAAGGTGTGCTACCCTCACACTTGAGTTTTCCATCATCTCATGCCACAGTCAGAGATGCTGCATCCACCACCACCAACACATTGACCTGACGCCAGTCAGTCCTCAGATGCTTTGGATGTCCCCTATCCCACCCTCCGCTCGGCTCCGAAGATCTCTGCCAATGGCTGTTGCATGTATTTCTCACGCCCCTACCTCTTCTGGAAGTCATGGCACCTGCCTTCAAATAAATTTTCATCTAAAAAGGCTCATGCCCCTCTGCACAATAATTCCTTTTTTTACATTTATTTTATGTGTGTGCTATAGCTGTTTGTTTTCCAGTCTCCCCATATAGCCCTGGCTGACCTGGAACTCCATCTGTAAACCAGGCTTCCCCTAAACTCACAATGATATGCCTGCTTCTGCCTCCCAAGTGTTGGAATTCAAAACAGGAGCATCAGACTGGGTCCCCTAATGGTTTTTTTCAACCATACACATGCTGCATGTGACGTATGTTTTCACTTTTCCATCATACCCTCAAGTAGTTCCTTAATTCTCATCAGATGTGTCCCCTACAACCCAATCCCCTCTAGCCTATGCACACATATAAATCTTCGTCCCAGTGCTGTGCTCAAGACCACAAGCAGCATGGTTCTCCCCTGTGGTTACCCACACCCTTCATCATAAGCAGTTTCACACTGAGCATCCAAGTGAGGACAGTAGATTCAGGCAGGACACAAACTGTGTGTGGTTGACAATGTCTCCCTGATGGCCAATGTATATATTCATGAAAGATATAGAAATGAGAAGATGGGTCCTTACTCTAGGAAACAGAAATCCCTAAAACAGAAGACACAGAAAATAACAATTATACAAAATTTGAAAGGTGCTACGCCCACTCCAGTGAAGTCTGCCTATCGGGTTGAAAGGCCTAGAGGCAGTCAAGAGGCAAAGAGTTTCAAGGAAACTCAGTCTCCTGGAACCTTGGCATTCTCATAGCCCGTAACCCTGTCCCCGCATTAGTATGGTGTATGCTATCTTTCAGTATTGTTTTTCCCTTTAAGTGCCTTTAAAGTGTTCCAGCATCCTAGAAAATCCTTGAAGCCAACGGGCTTGGAATTCAGTAGTAATTCAGTGAGAATGTTACCTATTCAGTAACATTCAAATTTACTTCTAGTAGAGACAGTGAAACTAATTAAGCATTACAAAGAATGGAGCTAGACTAGCTCGGGGCTATGGATTACTTAGAGTCTCCCCCAAACAAGGGAATACACTGGAACAGGTTTCTTCACTAGACCCAAAGGAATAGCATAATCAGGTATTTACTAAGAACCCCTGGTGGTGGGTTTAACAATAGGCTAGCATTACACCTGGATCCATTCTAAGTGGTAAAGATCACCTGGTCCCTGCCATCTTTTGATGTATGCATTCCTTTTGTTTTGTGTCACTGTAACTTGGCCTGGCTTTTCTTTCTTTTTTTTTTTTTTTTTCTTCTGTATAAAAAGTCTGGTATTCATTTGGACATTACATTCAGATTCAACACACTCTCTTGTGTCTGTGTCTGTCTGTCAATTCCCGCCGACTCTATGCCCATCTGTCCGAGACTCTGATTCACACGGATTGAGGAGTGCCCACTAAGCCCGGTCCATGGCAGAAAGGGACAAATGCCTCAAAAAAGACAGAGAAGTTAAGAGCTGAGGGGGCAGCTCAGAGACAAAGCACCTGCCCAGGAGGGTGGGGCTCTGTGTTTGATCCGTAGCACTGAAGGAGTGTACAGAGAAATCCAATGGAAAACAGAAAATATGGCTACATGCTGGAACCATTGAGAAATCTGTTAAAAATGCTCAGGCCCCATTCACAATCTCTAGTTTAATTGTTCTGGAAGGGAATGCAAACATTGGTCCTTTTAAAACTGATGGTTTAAAAAAAAAAAAAAAAACTGATGGTTAGTGTTAACTGTCACCTTGAGAAAACTGAGAATCACCTAGGAGACAAGCCTCCAGGCACACCTGCGAATCTAAATCAGGCTAACCTAGACGAATGTGTGTGAGGAATGTCTTGGTTAAACAACTAGACGCGGGAAGTCTCAACTTCCTCGTCCTCACAAGGGCCCCTCCCTTTGTGGTGTGTCCCGGACTGTGTAGGTGGGGAGAAGGTATGAGTGACACCAAGCATATGGCACTCCCTGGTTCCTGAGTGTGGACAGCATGTGGCCAGCTGCTTCAAGCTACTCCCACCTTTACCCTCCCACCATGATGGACTTGATCCATGGGCCAGAATAAACCTTAAGTTGGTTTTCTTGATCTATTATCATGTCAGTGGGAAAAGAAACTGACAAGGTTCGAGATGGAAGCTCCCTGATAGAGTAGGTAGAAGCTGGGCCATGGCTTTTAGCTAGGGTTGTACATCATTTCGGCAATTTTTTCAACATGCATAAATCTATACTCCATTCCTGGGGAAGAAGAGGCAATATGTTCGTGGGACTTGGTCTTGAATATTTTGGAAAACTCCCAAGTGATTCTCACAACCGCTGAACACCAGGAAACAGTAACCTGAAGCACAGATCTTAAAGTTTTTGCAGGGGCCCTCCTGCTGTGTTTGATTCCGGCGAAGCCACAAGCCTCTTTCGGCACCGCAGCGCCAAGGCTGCGCCAGCAAGGCAAGGTTTTAGCCACCTTTAGTATTTTTAGACATGGAACACAGAACGGTCACTCATTCAGACAACAAAACAAGAACACATGACTTGACACGTGGACAATTGGTGCACCAGACATAGACAATGCATAGAAGGTATCAAACTTCTCCTGTAGGAGTCCAGAGCGAACGCCAGATATCTCTGGACTTTGGTCTGTCTCCAGGAGAATATTAAAATACATTTACTCTCTAAGCCATGGCCAGCAAGAATCTAAAAAAAAATTTTTTTTTAAACCCAATTCCTCTCGCCTGATGCAGTATTCGAGGACTGCGGACATAAACATGCCTAAAATTTCTAATTCCATTTTACACTGCCAACCTAGGCAGTACAGATGTTAGGCCAACATTGTATCAACCTAGCCTGTATCGTGCCTGTAACAATTTACCTGTTTCCCGGGGATGAGGGCCACGATACGATACTCTCTTAATTTCTTACATGAAGCTTCACAAAGGCAGTGTCTGCTCCTCCATGGTCAGGTCCAGTCCGTTGGGCGCCAGCTGTGAGTTTCTGGCAAAACTCACTTTAATCCGGTCTGGGTTCATCCTGAAAGGCGGGCTGGCTGAAATGGAACGTGCAAGAGGAAAATGGAAGCCTAGACAAATTTCTGATCAAGGCTCCAAATTTTAATAACCAAACTCCGTTTAAATAACATGGAAAGATCCCCAGTCCCCTCCTAAGTCTTTGAAGTTGCCGGCGGCGGTCCGATCGTAGGCGGGTCCAAGGATCGAGGCAGGGACGAATGTCTGTTGGCGTAGGCGGTCCAAGGATGCTGCATTCTGGGAGATCCAGGGGGGTCCTCTTGGTAGGCAGTGGAGACACAGCAACTCTCTGGTGGGCCTCAGCGCCTGTAGGGGGCTGGCGCTTTGAAGGAGGGTGATTAGTGTAACAGCAAGGTAGGCCTGGCGGCAACAAGGAGCCGGGAGACCCCAACACACAGAGATGGAGAAGATTAGAGGGTGAGAGGGGACTCAATGCGACAGGCACAACGTGCATGAGCTGTTGTTCTTCAAAGTGCAAACAGAAAGGTCCTCAGGAAGAAACTGTTGACAGATAGCTATGTTTTAAAGACTGACGTTACCAAGTGTTGTGGGCAAGGAAATGATTGCAATGCTCACAATGCTGTGACATTAGGCACTGCATGCTTTCTTCAGACACACCAGAAGAGGGCATCAGATCCCATTACAGATGGTTTGTGAGCCACCATGTAGTTGCTGGGAATTGAACTCAGGACCTCTGGAAGAACAGTCAGTGCTTTTTGTTTGTTTGTTTTGTTTTGTTTCTCTGTATAGCCCTGACTGCCCTGGAACTCGCTTTGTAGACCAGGCTGGCCTCGAACTCAGAAATCCGCCTGCCTCTGTCTCCCGAGTGCTGGGATTAAAGGCGTGGGCCACCACGCCCAGCTACAGTCAGTGCTCTTAACCAGCACTGAGCCATCTCTCCAGCCTCCACATTATAATTTATAACCAATATATTTTTAAGTCCATCATTGGATGAACTGAACAAACGCACTGGAGCCCAGAAGGTCTAAACCATCCTAAGGAAAGCCAAGTGCCCTCTCAATAAACGGGAGATGAGGAGAGGCTGAGGACGGCCCAGGGCTAAGAAGACCTGCTACTCTAGCAAAGGACCGCGTCTAGTTCCCAGCACACACATTAGTTGGCTCACAACTGAAGTGATAATGTAAGAGTTCTTCGGAAAGTCGGTTGGATGGTGTTTTGCTGAGGCAAACACTTGAAGGAGCGTTTTGTTAAAGTGGTCACAGGTGTGAAAGGCTAAGGAAGACACATAAAGAACATTTTGCTGAAACAGATACAGGAGAGAGGATGTTCTGCTAAAGCAAGCAGGACATGTGATGAAAGATTCTTTGCTACATGTCCACAGATTTTAACTTTATTTCATTTTTTTTCTTTATATGCATGTATTCATATAGGGAGAGGTGCGTGTGAGGTAGCATCAATGTGGAGGACAGAGAGCAACCTGTGAGAATCGGTTCTCTTCTTCTGTCACGTGGGTTCCAGGGAGCCACTAGGATAGGTCGTGAGGCTTGGTGGCAAGTATGTTCAACTGCTGAGACTGTAAAACCAGATACACTGAAACTTATAGAGGAGAAAATGGGGAAGAGCCTCAAACACATGGACACAGGGGAAATTTTCCTGAACAGAACACCAAATGGCTTATGCTCTAAGATCAAGAATCAAGAAATGGAACCTCATAAAATTGCAAATCTTCTGTAAGGCAAAGGACACTGTCAATA
>NC_034608.1:20962516-20964300 GCF_900095145.1 Mus pahari | reverse complement strand
TATACAGAGAAACCCTGTCTCGAAAAAACCAAAAGAAAAAAAAAAGTGCATGCTGAAAGGAGCCTGATATGGTTGTCTCCTGAGAGGCCCTGCTAGAGCCTTACAAATACAGAGGCAGATGCTCACAGCCATCTATTGGACTGAGTGCAGGGTTCCCAATAGAAGAGTTTGGGAAAGGACTGAAGGAGTTGAAGGGGTTTGCAACTCATAGGAGGAACAACAATATCAACCAACCACACCCCCCAGAGCTCCCAGGGAACCATCAACCAAAGAGTACACATGGCTCCAGCTGCATATGTAGCAGAGGATGGCCTTGTCATGCATCAATGGGAAGAGAGGTCCTTGGTCCTATGAAGGCTCAATGGATGCCCCACTGTCGGGAATTCAAAGGTGGGGAGGTGGGAGTGGGTGAGTGGGTGGACGAACATCCTCATAGAAGCAGGGGGATGGAGGATGAGATGGGGGTTTCTGGGAAGGGGGAAACTGGGGAAGGGGATAACATCTGAAATGTAAATAAAGAAAATGTCCAATTTTAAAAAAACTGCTGAGTCTGCTGAGCTGTCTCCATGCTCCTCTACACACAGACACACACACACACACACATACACACACTTACATACAAACATACACATACACACACAGACATACACACTCATACATACACACATACATACATACACACACACATATACACACACATACATACACACATACATACATACATACATACACACATATACACACATACATACATGCACATACATACACATACATGCATACATACATAAACACTAATACATACACACATACATACATGCACACACATACACACATACATACATATGAACATACATATGAGGGAAGGGTACATGCACATGAGTGCAGGAGCCCTCAGAGGTCAGAAATCTCACATCCCTCTGGACCTGTAGTTACAGCCCGTTGTGAGCTACATGATGTGGGTCCACTGAACTGAAGTCCTTTTGAAAAGCAGTTTGTACCTGTACACTCTCCAGCCCCGTCTCAGTTTTTAAAGATTAAATATGTGCCTAATTCAATCTACCGCATACAAAACACCAATACCCCATTCTACTGCTGTGTGATAAATTATCCTATTTACGTCAGAGTTTCCTTCCATCATTTAGAGACTGGGTGAGCCTGAACTCCTTATCATCCAGCCTCCACCTCTGGAATAGCTAGGATCACAGGCCTGTGCACCTCACCATCTTATTTCAGGTGGGGATGGAACTCAGAGTCTCTGGTATGTGAGGTCCTGAGCCACTGTCCACTGAGCTACACAGCCAGCCCTGTAGGACCTATGCAAAAGCTTCAATAACACTTGTTACTTCACTGGTTCAGTTCCCTGCAGTGATAGATTGAGGGTGACTCTGCCCTGATGACAGGGGGAGCCCCATCTAAGGTCTTACTTGGCTTACAGTCTCCTCCATTTACGCAAAGGAGAGCTCCTCCCACATTTCTAATATCTCATTCCCCCGACACAAGTTAGTGAGAACTCCCTGGTTTTGAAAGGCCTATTTCGTTCTATTATATCCTCATAGACGATCTCTTCTTGATTAATCAAAACCATCTGATTTATAACCATAAATACACCTTCCAAACCCAACTGCCACAAGATAACATAATGGTGGACATAAGGTGGTGTCTGAATGGCATTCTAGTTTCGGGGCACAGGGACCAGCTGAGGACTCTGTGCAGCATGGCACCTCATGACAAGCCTGCTCTGAAGCTCCCACAGAGTCCTGATCTGGAAAACACGGGGCAAAGGA
>NC_034608.1:20938436-20962281 GCF_900095145.1 Mus pahari | reverse complement strand
CCAGCCTGGTCTACAAAGTGAGTTCCAGGACAGCCAGGGCTATACAGAGAAACCCTGTCTTGAAAAACCAAAAAAAAAAAAAAAAAAAAAACCAAAAAAAAAAAAAAAACAAAGACAAACAAACAAAATAACCTGCATACTTAAAAGGCATAAAGTTTGCATACTTACAAGTACATGTTTGTTCATATGAGTGCATGTATGTACATATGAATGCATGTATGTGCATACGAATGCATTGTGCACATGCAAGTTCACGTGTGGGCATGATTGCATGTGTGCATATATAAGTGCATGGATATACATACAATTGCATGTACAATCAATGTACATATGATTGCATGTGTATACATACAATTGAATGTGTGTACATACAAGTGCATGAGACATAAAGTATCAGCAAATTTGGCTGCTTACTTTCATCTTCCTTTAACAAATATTTTAAGTAAAATTTTTCAATTTGGGGGTTTTGTTTTGTTTTTTTTCAAGACAAGGTTTCTCTGTATAGCCCTGGCTGTCCTGGAACTCACTTGTAGACCAGGCTGGCCTCGAACTCAGAAATATGCCTGCCTCTGCCTCCCGAGTGCTGGGATTAAAGGCGTGCGCCACCACGCCCGGCTTGCAATTTTTTAAAAACCAAAATGATTTAAATAATATCTCTTTCTTCTCCTTTCTCCAAGCCCTCCCTATACAACAGCTTCCCCTTCAGCTCCCTTTCAAACTCAGGGGCTCTTTTAAATGAAATTTATTTTTAATTTATATAAAGACATAAAACTGTACAGATTAATGGAGTACAATATGTTGTTTTGATATATTGTACAACATTCAAATACAATTAAACACATAGGCAGCTCAGTCTGTAACTCGGCTCCCATGCAAGCACTGAGGGCCTGAGTTCAGACCCCCAGCACCCACACTAAAGCCACGCACGGCACCACACTATACACACACTCACCTACACACACACAAGCACACCATACATATACACTCACAGACACATATAGAGACAGACACACACAATGCAGAAAGAAAGGAAACAAGGATCAAGGCACTGCCAGCAGCAAGCATTTAAACTAACCCCTAAAAGGTTAAAGTTGTGTGAAGTTGAAGGCATTCTAGTATACAGCTCAGTGGCAGAGGGCTTACTTAGCAAGCCCAAGGCTTAGGCTTGATCCCCATTACACCAACAAAAACAAAAAGAGGAGCCCAGTGATAGCACAGTGAGCACAGCTTGCCATGCAAGCATAAAGACCTGAATCTGTTCTTATTTAAAAATAATAATAATAACCTGGGCAGTAGTAATACCACACTACTGGGAAAAGCAGAGTCAAATTCCAGAGTCCCACTGACGAATCAGCCTAGGGGAACTGGTGAGTTCCAAGGTCAAAGACATATCCAGTCTCAATAAAAAAGAACGAAAGAGAAACAGGGAAGAAAGGAGGGAAAAGGGGAGGGAGAAAGGAGAGAGGGAGGGAAGGAGGGAAGGAGGGACGGAGAGAGGGAGGGAGGTTAGGAGGCTAGGAGGTTAGGAGGAAAGGAGGGACAGGAAGTCTCTGCGAGTTCAAGTCCAGCCTGGTCTATGGAGAGTGTTCCAGACCAGCTGGCACCACACTGTAAGATAGATACTCTCTCAGAAAGAGAAGGAGAGGGGATAGAGAGCAATGCCTTGGTGGCTGAGAGCGCCTGAGTTCAGTGTTCCCAGCACCACATGGAGGCTCCCAATCATCTGTAACTCCAGTTCCGAGGAATCCGATGCCCTTTTCTGAACTCTGTAGGCACCAAGCATGCACAGGATATACAGTTGTACACACAGGCAAAAGATCTATACACCTATATGCATATTCATAAATAAAATCTTTTTCTAAAAACTCCAGACTTGCTTGGGGGAACTCAAAGAGAAAGTACAGGATGAGCCAACGCACCTGGCCCGAGACAGTGGATGCTGGACTAGAGATGACTAAACGCAAAGTCATTTACAACTCCCTCCAGTTTCCCACACAGGGACCAGAGTCCCTGCTCTCTAGCAGCTGACAAAACAGTCAGGCATCCCAACAAACAAAAGTGCTGAGCCCGGCAAGCCTCCCTGTGCCGGGACAGGTGGAGTGGACGATATCCCGCAGTCTCCCTTTGACCAGGCTTTACGCAGAGCATCCCAGGCCAAAGTGCAGGCAGGAATGGGCAGAGATAGCCACTTCTGCCCTTGCATGACTTACCGGCAGCCACACTGGTTAAGGGCACAGGTTGCTGAGCCAGAACACCTGTGCTGGTCTCCTGCTCCTGAGTCCCCAGCTCTGGGAGACCTCAGGCAAGGTCACTGTCTCTGCTCCTTGGATTCTTTATATAAAGCAGGAACCAGAGCAGTTTATACTTAGGTGGATGGTGTCAAAAGACAAGAAATTAATCATTGTGCCAACGCTTAGAAGATAGTTGGTAGATAATAAATGTTATCTATAATGATGCTAGTGGCATTTCTACCCAGAAAAAGAAACACTTTTGAAAACCTCGACTCATTCGCTTGTTACATATTTCCTTTTAGTTAAGCTAAAAACTTGTAGAAACCACCCTTTTAAGGAAGACTTTACTGAAGAGAGGGTACATGCCATCGACCACATGTGGAGGTCAGAGAACAACTTTGTTTTTTCTCTCTCATGTTTACTTAGGTCCTAGGCATCAAAATCAGGGCCACCAGGCTTGCGTGGCAGACATCTTAACCCACTACGCTATCCCATCAGCCCTGTAGAGACTATATTTGATGTCTCTACATCCCCAGACCTGAGCCTATGTCCATATCCATAACAGGCCCTGATGATGGCAAGGGAGGGACCCCAGACATCCATCTGATACCCTCCTATCCTGCCACTCTTGAGCTTCCTTGGCCTTTCCTCCTGGCCTAGCTGTGTGCTCCAGGGATCCTCACTCACTGACTAGCTGTGTGCTCCAGGGATCCTCACTCACTGACTAGCTGTGTGCTCCAGGGATCCTCATTCACTGACTAGCTGTGTGCTCCGCTCCCTTCCCGGGAGGGTTTCTTGCTCTCCATAGGTACAACTGCTGCCAAATAAATAAAAGATTTTAAAAATAAATTTTTTTAAATTTTTTATTAATCATTCCATTCATTTACACCTCAAATGATATCCCCCTTGCCAGTTTTGTTTTTTTTTTTTAAACACCTTCTGCGTCTGAGCTGGAGATAACGGCTCAGCAGTAAAAGCACTGGCTGCATTTGCAGAGGACTAGGTTCAGTTCCCAGCATTCACATAACTCATAACTGCCTACAAAGCTCCATTTCCATGGGATCCAACACTCGTTTCTGTCTCACAGACGGACTAAGGAGCTTCAGGCCTGAGGAAACCTTGCACACATACTGGGGTCATCAGGTGACACCACGCTGTGGCACTATGGGGTTGAGAAATGGCTGGGGAGAGGAAGGGAGTGCAATGAGCAGGGTAGGGGCAGCCTTCCCTGAAAGTTTACTTTGTAATCATCAAGGTTTCTTTCACCCTACTAATAGACACTCTCATTTTCACTCCAAGACTAAAAATGGATAAGCGTAAGCAACCAGAGCCTGAGAACTGGGAAGAAACAAAACAAGCTGCTAGATGTTAAAGATGAAGCAAAAAAGGTCAAAGGTAAGTTCCTTTGTTACAACATTTCCTCTGGCCTGAGCCTCTAGAGAGAGGCTGGAACATGACCCCAGTCTCCCCAAGAAGATGGATTACTGGGAGATCATTAACTAACCGCCCGGCCACAGAAGGAAACTCAGATCTCTCAGAAATTCCCTCTACTCACTTCCCCCAAGTTATCACTAAGAAGATTAAGTCGGGCTACACTCTCAGCTCTGGAGTTGAGGAGCTCTTTGCTGTGAAAAAGGTGGCAGAAGGAGATCACAGAGCAGAACTGGATGCTGGAGAGACTGCCCACAAATGGCAGCCTGGGAATGATTTGTTTAAAGGTCAAAGTCTCATGAAGCAAGCCAGACTTTCTTCACAGTGCGAGCTATGTGTGATGAAAGCTTTGTCTCACAACTGGAGCCCAGAAAGAACTCAGAGTTCTCCGTGCTGGGAGCTACAGCACACGAGATCAAAAGAGACCAACAAATACAAAATAGTAGGCACCCAGTAATACCCAGTATGATTATAATCAATGAAATTGGCTTTATTATATATAGGTCTCAGGCTGGTAAGCCTACATGATAAGTGATTAGAATACTTTGGCTACTGTGATGGTTTTCAAACATATATCAACCATCACAGATGGAACTTAAATAGATGGACAAGGTCTGCCCGGTGGCTCACAGAATAAAGGCAACTGCCACCAGGCCTAACCTGAGTTTGAACCCTGAGACCCACATGGTAAAGGAAAAGAATCAACTCTGGAAGGCTGTCTGTCCTCTGATCTCTCCATATAAGTAAACAAATGTAATAAAAAAAATTACTTTTGTAATAAAAAAAGACAAATGTATTATTAGATACATTTATTCCTAGGAAACTATTTTTAGGGTACCCACATTTGCCTGGGTAGGGCGTATGTGTGAAAGGAATCTGATGGGAACCCTCATATACTTCATACTTTATTATGTTGATTTCCTTATGCTAATTTTATATAGGATAAGGAAGAATACAGTATTGACAGGAGCACAAGAAGCCACATCCCCCAATGGAAGCATTCCTAGGTAACTGCATCCACAAGCCACACCCCCCAATGGAAGCATTCCTAGGTAACTGCATCCACAAGCCACACCCCCCAATGGAAGCATTCCTAGGTAACTGCATCCACAAGCCACACCCCCAATGGAAGCATTCCTAGGTAACTGCATCCACAAGCCCACACCCCCCAATGGAAGCATTCCTAGGTAACTGCATCCACAAGCCCTATTTGGTTCAAAGCAGAAGAGTGGGAGTAGAAATGGGCAGAAACAGAAACTACACCGTCCTCACTGATAAGAAGACCCCCACACCTTCCTTACCCTGCACAGAGCACTAAAGCTTTGCTCCTTAGTTGACTACTTCACTTGTACTGCGGTGCCTAAGAAGCTCCATTTTATGCTGGGCATCCATCTTGGTACCCAGAAGCCATTTGTCTCTGACTCCAGTTCCTGAAAAATAAGTTCCCAGTAACCCTGACTCTATGATCCTCACCCAAAATGTACAGCCATGGTTATCTACTTGTCATGATATGACTGATTTTTTTGGCTTTTGTAACTTGCTTATGCGGATACCCAAAGATTACTCTGAGTTGCATTAGAGACTTAACTTGGCAGAACAGACCAGTGTTTGCTTGCTTGTATAGATATTAAAGGTCTTCTTGTGATTTTCCCCTTTAAAAATCCTTCCCTCCACCCCTTTCTCATGACAATCTCAAATTGGCAGACTGTTCATCCTGCTAGCAACTAATCAATAAATCTTTAATTATAATTGCATTGAGTCTATGGTCTTTTCCCAGGAGTCACAAAGAAAAGAAGCTTGTCTGACTCTAGGACCAAGAGAGAAAACAAAATGGCCCAAGAAAAGACACTGTGTGATTTAAATAACTAAAATATAAACTTTCTCTCCTTTCATATTTATAAGTGTAGTGCATATGGTTAAAAATCTGGATTTTTAAAACAAAATCCATAAAGAAAACAAAAACAAGATGCCAACATTTTCTGAGTTCCTGTAGATGTCTAGGTTTTATAAGTTTTCTGTTTAATGGTCTCTAGGTTACAGATATTATTCTGCAACTTAATGAAACTAAGAAAAAATACTAAGCTTTACAGGTTGTCTGCCTCCATTTGCAGACACAAACAAATCATTTAAAATCTCTCTATAATAGCCAAGCAAGGGTGGTGCACGCCTTCAGTCCAAGCACCCAGGAGGCAGAGGAAGCCAGATCTCTGGAAGTTAGAGGCCAGCCTGGTCTACAGAGTGAGTTCCAGGACAGCCAGGGCTACACAGAGAAACCTTTTCTTGAAAAACAAAACCCATAAATCTCTCTGTTACTAACTCCAGACATGCCTGCTTAAAATAACTAAGCTGGGCTTGTTAAAAGTTAGGATTACTTCAAAGAATGAGATGGGCAGGTTCACTGGGTCTTCGTCTAAGCACTCGGTCACTCCTCCTGACTGGTTAGCCCTAATTGCAACAGGCCTCAAAGGCTGGAAAATCTAGGGTATACAGGCAAAATACTAAAAATAAGGAGGGGCTCCACCTATGCAACAAGTGGGTAAAGCCTCCAGATACTATCTAACATCCCCTTAGGAAACATTTCATACAATAAGTGGTAAGTTTCTTTGTTACTGTCATTTCTCATGTTATTTAATTATTTAATGGAAATAAATTTATATAAGCACTAAGATGGCGAATGTAACTGCAGATATCTAGCTCTTTGGCTCATTCTCTCCCTCTTTCTTGGTTCTTATTTACAAAACAATGTTGTATTCAAGGCCATGGATAGTCAAAGTTCTTGCTGAAATGTAAACTTTCTCTTGGGATATGTAAGACCAATGGAGATGGAGAGAGAGACATGTAAAATTTCAAGCAAAAAAGTTAACCTAAAACTTGTAACAAAAAGATTAATAGTTTAAAAGAAGACAACCTATACACAGGTGATCTTAATTTGCTACTGTGTGCTTATATGAAACTTAAAATCAACCCCTGCTCTCTCCTTCTGAGACTAAGGAAACGACAGTCTCAGGTACGGCAGAGTAGGATGGATTTTTATATGATGATTTTTTATCCTAAAAGTTTTAGATAAAGCTGGGCCTGGTGGCGCAGGCCTTTAATCCCAGCACTCGGGAGGCAGAGGCAGGCGGATTTCTGAGTTCGAGGCCAGCCTGGTCTACCAAGTGAGTACCAGGACAGCCAGAGCTGTACAGAGAAACCCTGTCTCGAAAAACCAAAAAAAAAAAAAAAAAGTTTTAGATAAAAACAACATGTGTTTAATAAATGAAATACATTTGATAAATAAAGTCTACTTAGGTTAACAGTAACTGACTTGAAGGTATATGTCTGGCGTCTTGGTCTTTGCTAACTTCGCTAAGCTTTAGCTACTTGGATAAAATAAATCATACAAGACACTGTGATGTTCTGGAATGGTGTTCTAGGAAAGGATGTGGAAAATAAGGCTCCCAACCCCTCTGTGGACTGCATTTATGATTTTATAAAATTCCCAGTCTCTCTATGGACTCAATGATTTGGAGTTTTATTTTTTTTAAAGGTTTATTTATTATTTATATGTAAGTACACTGTAGCTGTCTTCAGACACTCCAGTACAGGGCATCAGATCTCATTACGGATGGTTGGGAGCCATCATGTGGTTGCTGGGATTTGAACTCAGGACCTTTGAAAGAACAATCAGTGCTCTTAACCACTGAGCCATCTCTCCAGCCCTAGAGTTTTATTTTGATACTAAGAGAGCTTCAGTTCAAAAATTATGACTTTAAGGCTAAAACTTAACCAGAATAAAACTGTAGAATCCTAGTTCTGTAAAAGCTACTAACCTGAGAGCCATAATGGCTGGACCCAGCTCCTCCAGACATGCTGGCTCAAAAACCCACCAATCCCTGAGCTCACCCAAAACATGGACATGAAATCCCACCAATCCCCACCCTGGGAAATGTTGCCCCACCACCATCACCACCACCACCACCACCACCACCAAGAAACCCTATATAAGCCTGCTTCCCTCCCACCAAAGGCAGCAAAATTGTCCCCAGTTGTCCCCAGTTGGGTTTTAATCAATAAATAAAGATGCCAGCAGCCAATGGCTGGGCAAAGGGAGACAGGGTGGGACCCTTAGAGTCCTGCGGGCTAGAACACAGGGAGGAGGGGAAGGAGGAACACCATGATACGGTGGAAGATGGATCAGGGTTAGAGCTCCAGGAGAGAGAGCCAACGAGCCATGTAAGAATTCGGATTAAGTGGCCACTGGCTACTTCCCATTGGGCCTGGGGTAGCAGTCAGGGAATTAGAACTATCTAGCAATTGAGCTTGACAGCATATTTTAAAAATAAGCTTGTGTGTGTGTGTGTGTGTGTGTGTGTGTGTGTGTGTGTGTGTGTGTCTTTTATTCATGAATCCAGGGAGCTGCTGGGTGGGTGGCTGGAGGCGTGCAGCCCACCAGGAGCATAAAGCAGAGTAGCTAAAAAACTCACGCTACAGTTACCTTTGTCAGAGCCGGTTCTGTCTGTAGGGAACCTTTCCTCCCCTCCTTCTCCATCTCCTCCTCTGTTTTTCAGGTGTAAGCAATGAAGCCCAGGGCCTTTTGCGTTCTAGGCTAGTGCTTTAACAGTGAGCTNCACTCCCTCCAAGGGAGCTTATTGTTTTCCACTGAAGATAACATGTGGGCCAGGCTCCAAAACAAGCCCTGTCTTTCCAAGGTCTTGCTTGTCGTGGGCTGGGGATGCAGCTNAGTGCCAGGGCGCTTGCCTGGTACCTGAGAAACCCCACATGCATTCCCAGCACCNTATGTGTGANCATATGTACATGCATAGACACAGAGACANACACACACANACANACAACTAAGGTGTTCATTACACTCACCCTTACTAAAACAATGGCCACCTCATTGCCCACTTCAAAATCCTTTCTCTCCATCAGTGGGAATTTAAGTCATTTTAATGAATTTCAGGAATGACTGGAAATTATCCTGGAGAGCGGGTAACTATTTCCAGCAAACGACTTGCTAGCTTTCCACCATAGCCTTGGGTAAATGACTAGAGATGAGAGAAACCTAAGACAAGCACTTGCTCAACACAGCAACACTTATCAGAGAGAAACTGGAAACAGCCCAGATTGTCAACAAAACTCCAAAATCTGAAACTGTCTGATTCAGGGGCTCCCATAGTCCAAGTGTGTAAGAGGCTAAGGGTGACCTTGAACTCCTGGCCTTTCTGCCTCTGCTTCCCAAGGGCAGAGACGACAGATACGCACCACCACCCCTGGCTCATTCTGTTCAGTTTAGATTTCAAGATGAAGTCTCACTCGGTGGCCCAGGCTTACCTAGAGCTGGAGGCTATGCTCCGGCTTCATCGTCAAACATGTTGGGATCACAGGCAGGGGCCACCACATCCAGCTCAGAATCTGAGACTCTTGGAGTGTCCTGAGATACCAAAAGTAAACGGCTCCATGACTGCCGTCACGAGACTATCTCACTCACAAAGCCAGTGTGATCTCCCACTCTCAGCATCCCTGCCACTAGCTCTCTGTCAAGGGCTGCAGCATGCCCAGATACCCTCAGGAACGCAAACACAAATGGCAGTACAAGGGGCTGGGTGTGGATCTGATGCAGGACTCGCAGACACCCCACGATGCCCCGCATGAGGCCAATCCCCACCAGCATCATTCACTGTGTGCCGTTGCTTATCCTGTGATGTGCAGAGTGGTGTTGCTGAGAATGTCAAAGACCACGGGTATGCCGTCTCACATCTGTAATGTCAATACTCAGGAGACTGAGGCAGGAGGATGACCAACTTGAGGTCAGCCTGAGCTGCACAGCAAGACCCTATCTCAAAACGGGCAAATGTCAAAAGACTCAGAAGACACCCTTATGGGTGACAGTCAAAGAAAAAGAGGACATGCTAATATACCGGTTAGAGAAACTGGACAGGGCTGTGTGAAATGTCTTACAGAAGAATGTTGTTGGNCTGGAGAGATGGCTCAGCAGTTAAGAGCACTGGCTGCTCTTCCAGAGGTCCTGAGTTCAATTCCCAGCACTCACATGGTGACTCACAACCATTTATAGTGGGATCTGATGCCCTCTTCTGACACAGAGAGGCCTCTTCTATATGTGCGATAGAGCACTCAAATACATACATACATACATACATACATACATACACACATACATCTTTTAAAACAGATATTCTTGAATGGCCATCATTCAGGGCCCGAACAGACGGACAGACAGATGGCCAGAAAAACTGTTTGAGTCCCATGCTTAAAGTAGTGAGTAGAAGTTAATGAAAGATGGCCAAACAGTGAGTAACACCGATGGTCTCCAGCATCAGCATCATCGCCGGCAGAAGCCACTGGACAGAATCCTAAAGACAAAAGCAGCAAAGAGCCCAGGATGCGCTGAGGACGGAGGTATTGGGACAGTTCAACAGACCAGCAGCAGAGCTTAAGACACGGCGCTGTAGATGGCACTGAACTCTTAAAAATGATTTTTTTATCTTTTCTAACAAGTGTCTTTCTGATTGTGAATCTTAGCTTTTCGTGACTGAGCTGTCNCTCCAGACCAGCTGGACCATTTTGCAAAAGCCAAGTTCTCAGCTTGACTGTTAGGAAACTCTTAAGGCCTGCAAAGCTTTATCGAGGAGGCTGGAGGATGACTCCCTGGTAACAGCGCTTGTTGCTCTTGCGGAGAACCTGAGTTTGGTACCTGACACGGAGCCTGTAACCACAGCTCCAGGGGACCCAACACCTCCTTGCCTCCTGGGCGCCTGCACTCACCTACACACAAGTATATGCATACACGCAATTAAAAGTTAAAATAAACCTACTCCGTCTCTCCCAGCACTCTTTCCCTCCATCCTCATCCTCTGACCTGTACAAGTATGCCACAGCGCTCATGTGCCCACATAAATACACACGCACATAATTTAATTAATTTTTAAAAAGTGGTAGAAATTTAAAACTAAGAGATTATTTTAAAAATATGGAGCTGGGGAGATGGCTCAGCAATTCAGAACCTTCTCTTCCAGAGGACTTAGGTTTAGCTCCCAGAACCCACATAGCTGCTCACAGCCATTTGTAACTCCAGTTCCAGAGAATCCAAGATTCACTTTCTTGCCTCTGAGGAGACTCTATACATATGATGTACAGAGATACAAGCAGGCAAAATACCTGTAAGTACAATAATGATGATGATGAAAAAAGGTTTAAATAACATTTTTTTAAATCTCCGAACCTGGCAAATGGGATTGCAAGAAATACAACAGCAATGCCCAGCAAGAGAAACCACCAGCAGAGTGAGCAAAACACTCAGGAAAAGAGGGAAATCGTTTGCCAACTTCACACAAGGAACTGACGCATGTGAGGCACCATGGGGCATAGAGCAGTAGCTCAGTTGGCAGTTCTTGCTTAGAGTGTGGGAATCCCTGGGTTCGATCCCCAGGACCCCAGAGCTCAGCATTGTTGGCGCAGGGCTGAGGTCTAGTTTGAGGTTATCCTTGACATAGTGGATTTGAAGCCAGCCTGAGCTACAGTTGGTTAAAGGACACAGTATAAATGGTATCACCCCATTAGAGAGAGGGGGAGGGGGGAAGAGAGAGGGAGGGGGAGGGAAGAGGGAGAGGGAGAGAGCCTGATTAAACATACCAAAAATTATCCTATCAATAAATAAGTGAGCTAACAACCTGAATAGATGATTCTCAGAAAGAAAATCTAAATGCCAAAATCATTCCTGAAAAGGTGTTCAACATCCTTAGCCATAGGCTGTGGGGTAAATGCACAGGAAAGCTGCTTTGAGAGTCCATCTCCTGTCAGAATGGCCATCACCAACAAAGCTAAGGACAGCTGTGCATCTCCTCCTGGGGAGGATGTGGAAAAGGGAACATGGGAGTGTAAACCGGCACACTGTTTGTACATCAGTATGAAGATGTCTCAAAAAGCTAAAGTCAGAAGCTGGGCCTGGTGGCACAAGCCTTTAATCCCAGCACTCGGGAGGCAGAGGCAGGTGGATTTCTGAGTTCGAGGCCAGCCTGGTCTACAGAGTGAGTTCCAGGACAATCAGGGCTACACAGAGAAACCCTGTCTCAAAAAACCAAAAAAAAAAAAAAAAGCTAAAGTCAGAGCATCCTTGTGACAGAGCTATCCCACTCTTGGCCATTTGCCTGAAAGACTCCAGTCAACTGAGATGCAGGCACGTATATGATCGCTGCTGTGCTGGCCACAGTAGCCAAGAGTTGGAAACAGCCTAGGTGCTCCTGGACAGATGAACAGATGAAGAAACGGTCTGTGGTGCATCCATGCAATTGGCTATTATTCAGCCATGAAGAAAAATGAAATCATGATATTCACAGGAAAATGAGCCAGAACGACAGGTGTCACATGCCATCTCTCACATGCAGAGCCCAAATTTAAAACAATGTGTGTGCAAGCAATGAACTAGAGAGGGGATTTCGAGGTCAGGAGGGAGAGATCTTAAGGAAGAGAGGAGAAAGGAGATGAGGGCATCCAAGTAAGAAAGCAGAAGTGGGGAANTGAGGGAGGAAAGGAAGCAGCCAGATGGGGGAGGGCACTGAAGAACGGGAGCAAGTCAGAACAGAGTCAGTCCAATGACACCAACGCAGAGATCCACAGTGAACCCATGACTCTGTGTGATGGCTTTTGGGTTTTTTTTTGTTTTTTGTTTTTTGTTTGGTTTGGTTTGGTTTGGTTTGGTTTTTCGAGACAGGGTTTCTCTGTGTAGCCCTGGCTCACTTTGTAGACCAGGAGCTCACTTTGTAGACCAGGCTGGCCTCGAACTCAGAAATCCACCTGCCTCTACCTCCTGAGTGCTGGGACTAAAGGTATTCACCACCACTGCCAAGTTGCCGTATGATATCTTAAATTTTCAATTAAAAAACATAAAGAAAAGTTCACAACCTAGAGAAAAACTCTAGAGACCATATCATATATACATATACATATATCATGTCAATCTCCACACTGTAGTTCCACCATCTTGTAAAGATTCTTGAGAAGAAACAGAAGCCTTAAGATACAGTTTAGCCTGTGTCCTTCAGAATGAAATAATACAATTAAGCTATAATTTGAAANACTATCAACAGAGCTAAGCTGTGTCTATGTCTCCAGGCGGTGGGATGAAGAAACCGTTTTTCCTGCTTTACAATTTTCCATAATAAACCACCTGCACAATCACACTTTTTCTTGACCATCCATCTGCCTTCCGTGGACTTCCGTTTACAGAGCCCCTGAGCACCTAGCCAATATGCACCGAATGAACTGATGTGTAGGAGCGAGCACCCATCTCCTCACCGGGAGCAAGGACGCTCGCAGTAAAAACTCCATTTGGAAGATTCGGAAAGACAACTTCTCCTTGCTCAGACAAGCACTTGCCTTGCCGCCTGCAAAGACTCTGGTAAGAATCAGATAATTCTTGCGAGATGATTTTGCAAGTTGGGAAACTACAAGAAGAATTTGCAGCCAGGGGCGTGCAGCTGTGGCTACAGCTACTTAGGAGTCAGAGACGAGAGGATTCATTCCTTGAGCCTAGGATCGGGGGACCTGTCTGGGTAACACCTCTGAGACACAAGACACTGACAAATCTTGTATCTACAGAGAAGCAGTAAGAGGCCCACAGTTATCTTTGCCTTTTTGGACAACTGAAAAACAAGAACGATGTAAAACTGATGTTCATCCAATAGCCGCTCCTTTCCTGGAGCTGGAGAACTGACTAGGCGGTTAAACACACTGACTGCTCTTTCAGAGGTCCCAAGCTCAGGTCCCAGTGCCCACATGGTGGCTCACAGCATTTGTAACTCCAGTTCCAAAGGACCCACTGTGTCCTCTGACCTCCTAGGGCACCAAGCATCATGCACACAGCACACATGCACATGCAGACAAGGCATATATATATATATTAAAAACTTCTTCTTTCCAGGCATCACTTTCTGGAAGGTTTGTGGAAGAGTCTGCCAGGGAGACCATTACTTCACAGAAAGCCAGAATCCATGTCCATCCAACATCCTGAACCAGTGCAGATGCCACCAAGGTCACCATGCCAGAGAGCCTAGCTTCAGCAACATTTCCACAGCCAAAGCGGTTGCTGATGCCATCAGAACAAGCCTTGGACCTAAAGGAATGGACAAAATGTTTTCTGATGCCATCAGAACAAGCCTTGGACCTAAAGGAATGGACAAAATGTTTCAAGATAGAAAAGGTGGCCGGGTGTGGTGGTGAACGCCTTTAATCCCAGCACTCGGGAGGCAGAGGCAGGCGGATTTCTGAGTTTGGGCTTTAGACAGTTCCACCAGCATTCGGGCTGCTGGATACAATATTTGCATTTGTTTCAGAATGGCAACATCATCATTTGTAATGGTCACATCGCCTTTTTGTTTGTTTGTTTGTTTGTTTTTTTTCGAGACAGGGTTTCTCTGTGTGGCCCTGGCTGTCCTGGAACTCACTTTGTAGACCAGGCTGGCCTCAAACTCAGAAATCCACCTGCCTCTGCCTCCCAAGTGCTGGGATTAAAGGCGTGCGCCACCATCGCCCGGCTTCAGAGGTCTGTCTTAAAAGATGCGCTTAGTGACCTTGCGCTACATTTTCTGAATAAGATGAAGATTATGGTGGTTAAGGACATTGAGAGAGAAGACATTGAACTCATGTAAGACAATTGGAACCAAACCAGTTGCTCATGTTGACCAGATCACTGCTGACATGCTGGGTTCTGCTGCGTTAGCAGAGGAAGTCAGTTTAAATAGTTCTGGAAAACTATTCAAGATCTACAGGTTGTACAAGCCCAGGCAAAACAGTTACAATTGTCGTACATGGTGATTGAAAAAGCTAGCGCTCCATTCCTGATGCCCTCTGTGTTATCCGATGCTTAGTAAAGAAGGGAGGAGCTTTTATTGCAGGAGGTGGTGTTTCAGAAACAGCTGGCCACAGACTGACTGAGTGCTCTCCAACACTGAGTTACCGGTGTGGAAGCCATTCCATCTACACTGGCTGGCCTGAATCCCATTTCTACAGTAACAGAACTAAGAAACTGCCATGCCCAAGGAGAAAAAGCCAGATGCATTAATGTCCAAAAGGCTGTTCTTGTCAACATTTTGGAGGAAATGGTTGTTCAGCCTGTGCTGGTGTCAGTCAGTGCTTTGACCCTAGCAACTGAAACTGCGGAGCATCCTGAAAATTGATGGTGTGGTAAATAGTTGATGATCTGGATAAGGCTGGATGACTGGCGCCATTATGGACAGAAGTACTGTGGCTAGAATGGAAGATGATTTCCGTGTTCCTTGTCTGGAAGCTTGCTTCTTCAGAGTTTTTGGACATTGTCTTCTGGTTGGCATTTGTTTGAAATTGATCAAAACAATTTAATGAAAATATTTGGGTTTTGTTTTTTTTTTTTTTTTTTTTTTTTGGACCTCTGCTCACTCTGGTCAACCCTGCTCACTCGGTCCCTGCTTGCTCTGGCCCAAAGATTTATTTATTATTATATATAAGTACACTGTAGCTGACTTCAGACACACCAGAAGAGGGCATCATCTCCCATTACAGATGATTGTGAGCCACCATGTGGTTGCTGGGAATTGAACTCAGGACCTTCAGAAGAGCATTCAGTGCTCTTATATCAGTGTCAGAATAAGTCATCAAGTCAGAGTCATCCTCCCCTCTCAGAAACCCTTTACAAGCTGACCTCACGCACACACTGGCCTTGTCCGGACAGCCTGGAGTGCTTGCCTGGCCTTTCCACATGAGCATGATCCCTTGGTCAGAAAGTGGTCCCTGATAATATATTCATATATTCATATAAGGCAGCTCTCCTACGCCAAACCCCAAGCTCTCAGTGCCCAGGACAGGGCTACGCTGGGCGGACTGTGCGTGACATGTTAGTCTCAGCCTTTCTAGGTCATTACCCCCTAAAGTGATTGTAGCTTCACTCATGTGCACCAACCCGGGCTGTAGGTACTCACTGGGCACTGTGATATGAAAGATGCCACACTAGGAGCTTTGGGCCTTTCATTTGATCCTTACAAATTCCTCAGAAGTGAGAAAACTAAGGGTCAGAAAAGGTGAGAAGACTGCCACAGCTGCAAGGTGGGGGTGATCGAACCAAGTCCAGCTAGCTGTAACCTAGTCAGTGCGGTGAATCGGGCAGAAGTGTCAGGTGGGTCACTGGGCACGCTGCTCACACGGCATGGCAGAGAGCCAAAGCACACATGGCAAAGGAAACAAGCAGCTTAATGCTAGCTTCATCTGAACCCCACATGTAGGTTTACCCCTCCTCCCTGCAGTGTCCCCTCTGTCCTTATGCCCCTTCAAATAGTAGCCCCACTATGCTCCACTCACTCCTAAGGGTTTATCTTACCCCTAAGCAAAGCAGCAAGTTATTAGGAAATAAAAGGTCAGAACCTCTGAAGGAAGTCCCAGAAAGTGGTTCTTGAGCAACTGGTTTGGAGTGGGAGCCCCTCCCTAGGGCCACTCAGTCACAGTGGCCCATGTTTTCCTTCCAGGACCTGTCAGGCAACTTTGGGATCAAGATGTTCACCAATAAGGCTGACCGACAGAACAGGATTAGAAGAAACCCTGGCACCTTGCAAAGCCCAGGTTAGTGGGATGATCCATGTCACTCCCAGATCACTCTGTCCTGGGGCAGCATCTCCCAGACAAGGGCAAAGCCAAGCACTTCAGGAAGACACACCTCTCTCTTCTGGTGGTAACACTGCCATTAGTGAGCAGCTGCACTCTCAGAGCTCTACACCTGGTGACTTAAGCCTTTTTTCTCTGTTACTCTGTTACACTGTTATGTGACTACCTGAGCAGTTAGAGACATGGATCTTTCTCTGGTGGGCTAGGCCTGTTCATTATCCCAACTCTGACAATCGTGAGTTACAGCCACAGTGGCCACACTACTTACATCTCTACATGAAAATGGTGTCAATAATCTCTGGAGATGCTAATAATTAATTTGGTGAGTGTCAGTCATCGGAACTGGCTGGGGTCTCCTCATCACGCTGTAGAGACCGGATCTGAGGCTGAGAGAGCTCCTACCACCTGTCCACAGCTAATAAAATACTAAGTGGGATTAAAGCCAAGTGTGGTCGCCTGACTCTAAAGACCCTTAACTCCTGGCACTTGGGCTCCCTACCTTCCCTAGGCCAAGCCTTACTTCAGGAGCGATTGCACTGGTCAAAGGGTCCGGACAGATGGCAGTTGGAACTAATTCCCTGGACCACCCTAGAGATGCGGAAATTGAAAGGACCCACAACCAACACAAGAATACGAGGTCCAGGAAGTCTTTACTTTATTTCATTTTATTTAAGTGACAGCAAACTAAGTAAGTATCTAAGGAAGCGGGATTTAAAAAAAAGAAAGATGAAGTCACCAAACAGCATTATAAAGCCTTAAGGAGAAAAAAACTCCAGTTCTGCATCTTGGCACCTGGGTGTGGTAGAACAGGCTCAGTGTGAGAACATCAGACAAAACCTTGACTCTCGGCCATCTCTCACACATCTTTCTCTTTCCACACCCTCAACAGCCTCCTAGCACGCTAGCTCAAAGAAAGTAAAGAGACTGCAGTTTCATAGAAAATTCTTTTCAAGATCCAAATAGCTCTGTATTTCTCCATTAGTTACATTTCCCTGTGCGTGTGTTTTTTTATATATTATTAGTTATTGACTTTGTCTGTGTATGTATGTATGTATGTTTGTTTGTTTGTTTGTATTTATGCCACAGTCCATGTATAGATGTCAAAGGACAACTCGCCAGAGTCCATTCCCTTCTCCCTCATGAGTCCCAGGGATCAAATCAGGCAGCAAGTACCTTATTCACTGAGTCATCTTGTTGCCCCGCTGCTAAAAACAGTGAGATGGCTCCTAAAAGTTGTCCTCTGACATTTACATTATGATACAGGCACACACACACACACACACACACACACACACACACAATTTAATTCCTTTTTTGAAGACAGTCTCAAACATCTAACCCCTGGTTAGAACTTTCTGTGTAGACCAGGCCGGCCTTGAACTAACAGAGACCTATCTCCCGCTGCTGGAATCAAAGGCGTGTGGTGGCCCACCCTGGCAAGGCCAGATTCTTATATGTAGAGGACATGAGGAATAAACTGAGCAAGAATCTCTGGCACCACTCTTCTCCTGCTCCCCAAGGAGCCCAGATTCCTGGCTTCCCACAGTCACTGCACTCTTGAGAGGAGAGTCACAAAGTGTCCCTGCCACCCTCCTGTCCCACTCTCACCTGCCCTCTGCTGCACATCTCTGGTTCTGAGGACTCCCAAAGACCTAGCAAGAAAAGAACTGGAATACCTAGAGAGCTGGCCCCACGGGACCGGGATCAGGACGAGACAAACGAAAGGTTGGGGATGTGGTTCATACAGATCTGCAAGCATGAGGACCTGAGTTTAGTCCCCAGTGTTCATGTACAGACTAAACAAACAAATGAATGAACAAAAGCTCCCATCTCCAATCTCAGTGCTGGAAAGCAGACACAAGAAGGTCCTTGGGGAATGGTGGCCAGCCAGCTTAGCTGGATCTGTGAGCTCCATGCTATTAAGGGGCCTAGTCTCAAAACATAAGATGGAAAGCAAATAAGGACCACACCATGGTTGTCCTATGGCCCCACATGCAGACTCATACATGTACATAAGTACACAACCCCAACATACATGTATACATAAAAATGTATGCACACCAAGAGAACAGAAAAGAACAACTATCTCCTGAAGACAAGACTCTTGTTTCATTTGCAGATTTGGCACCTGCTTCGTGGTATGGGTAAGACGAATATCAGTGAGACTCTGCCTGCTTGAAACAGGGTCTGTGTAGCTCAGGCTGTGTAGCTCAGGCTGTGTAGCTCAGGCTGTGTAGCTCAGGCTGTGTAGCTCAGGCTGTGGTGTAGCTCAGGCTGTGGTGTAGCTCAGGCTGTGTAGCTCAGGTTGTGGTGTAGCTCAGGCTGTGGTATAGCTCAGGCTGTGTAGCTCAGGCTGTGNGGCTGTGGTGTAGCTCAGGCTGTGTAGCTCAGGTTGTGGTGTAGCTCAGGCTGTGGTATAGCTCAGGCTGTGTAGCTCAGGCTGTGGTGTAGCTCAGGCTGTGTAGCTCAGGTTGTGGTGTAGCTCAGGCTGTGGTGTAGCTCAGGCTGTATAGCTCAGGCTGTGGTGTAGCTCAGGCTGTGGTGTAGCTCAGGCTGTGTAGCTCAGGTTGTGGTGTAGCTCAGGCTGTGTAGCTCAGGTTGTGGTGTAGCTCAGGCTGTGTAGCTCAGGCTGTGGTGTAGCTCAGGCTGTGTAGCTCAGGCTGTGGTGTAGCTCAGGCTGTGTAGCTCAGGCTGTGGTGTAGCTCAGGCTGTGGTGTAGCTCAGGCTGTGTAGCTCAGGCTGTGTAGCTCAGGTTGTGGTGTAGCTCAGGCTGTGGTGTAGCTCAGGCCCTGGGCTCAATCCCCAGCACCAAGAACAAGAGAGGAAAGGAGGGAAGAGGGAAGGGAAAGCACTGGGTCCTACCTCCAGCCCCCACCCAGGTAAAACTATTTCTTTAAGATGGGTATGCCTAGGCTGGGCGGTGGTGGCACACACCTTTAATCCCAGCACTGGGAGGCACAGGCAAGTGGATCTCTGTGAATTCAAGGCCAGCCTGATCTACAGAGAGAATTCCAGGACAGCCAGGGCTACAGAATGAAACACTGTCTCGAAAACAAAAAAACAAAAAACAAAAAGAAAAGAAAAGGAGAGAGAGAAGAAAAGGAGAGAGAGAGAGAGAGAGAGAGAGAGAGAGAGAGAGAATGGTGTGGGGAAATATGAACCACATAGAAACAAAGCACAAGCTCATCTGACTCCTTTTCTGATGTCCAATCTTCTAATCTTCTGGCTGTGGCTGTCAGTCCTCTACAACCTACTCCCAGACACAGACACAGTGAGATCAAAACAGTCAATCCCCTATTTCTGAGATTTCAGAGTGTTCGGGAAGGCTTTGGGTATTTCAACCCCACCTCCCTGGTGCTCCCCCCATACATGCCCAAGGAGAAACAAGGTAGCTTTCAGTCTGGATTAAGGAAACATTGAACATCTGCCTCTAGCACCCACAAATTACCAGGAAGTTGCACAAAAATGTAGAAAGAGCTCCTGAATCATTTCTTCTTCACCGCTACTGCCACTGACCCCACCCATACCGACCAGCAAGCAAACACCCAGACGCCCACCTTACACTCTTAAGTGGCTGGGATACTGAGGATTTTAGGATGCTGTGTGGGTTAAAATGCTTGTTATAAGAGCGCCCCAGAAAAGAGTAACCAACTCAAAGAGCACATCGGCCATTCTCGGTGCGTATGAATGCCCAGAGCTTGGTATCTTTTACTGAGCTCAACGGGAAAGAAAAATATTAAACAGATGCCACGGGGCTGTGAAAATAATTTCCTGATGCTTCTTTACGGGGGCCACAGGCAGGAAATGACCGAGAATTTAAAAAGCAATCACAGCCCAGTCTAGAAACTAAGCGGGCTATTCATCAACGGGCATAGAGGAAGCCCAAGGACAGGAAGGCAAGTCATGTGTATAGCAAACATCAGGAGTCCAAACACTGGCAGGGAAACTTCCAATGGTGATTTCCTTTCTCAGGGTCAGTGGCCTCACCCACCTCTAGAGTCATCAGTATACCAGAAGGGTCATTTTCAGTTCACTGAGACAGAGCTGTTCGGAGAGCCACAAATAACAGAACTCAATCTGCCCATGTTACAAAAGCAACACTCAATGGTGCGGCACTTACCTTTGCCTACGCACAACTAACCTAAGAATGTGAACTTGAGATCAGAAACGAACGTGAACGATTCACTCCAGCAGATCCCAGATCCAACCATCTCTACAGGGCGAGTGACTGTGTTATGGTGGCAAATGAAATTGGCAGATGAGCTGACATGGAACCAGGTGTCTCTCTACTTCTGGACCCCTTAAAGCAAGGATATGTAAACATCCCAGAAAGTAAGCTGCTTAAATAATGTCCTCATCCAAGGGAGGGAACAGAACCTCCTTGTGGTCCAGACTGCTCATGGACGAGAGCAGGAAAGAGGTGCCTTGCTGCCCCTGCTCTTCTGCACTGCTTGGGGACACAGCCTGTGGCTGCCCTGACAGCATCTCTGGCTGTTCTCCGCAGCGCCTATGCTGAGAAGTAGCTAAGCTTCATGTGCAGCTTCACACCTGGACAGAGGAGCCCAGCAAGACCCACTGAAAGGAGCTGCCCCTAGATCCCACCACTGAACACCAAGCCACAGGAAGGTTCCCCTCCCTCCCCACACCTGCTCTACTCACAGATGCTAAGGCCCCAGGAAGTAGCAGAGAAGTGAAACTGCCCTTAAAAGGGAGTGGGCAGGTGAGAGTACAGCGGGGAGGGAGAAGCAAATGAAGTCTGAGAGGGAAATAAAAAATGAGAGATGCCATTTCAAAGGGCCTGCAGTTCACCCACTCAGTCCTCCTGACACCTGAAGGAGCCCAGACAGAAAAAGCACTGGCCCTCTTGGTGGTTTCACATAAGAATGAGACGCAAATAGCCCAGAACCCACTGCCTTCTCCAGCCTAGCCAACCAGTTAATCAGGTCTCAGGCAGCAGCGTTTGACGAGCCCTTTCAGCTGCTGCAAGGCAATCTGACAGAGCTCAATTTTTACAAATATCCCATAGCTTATACGAGGCCCATTTTTGGAGAAGTCCTACTTCATCACTCCCCACAGACTTCCTGCCATCAACAGGCATGCACACGTGTGCGCGCGCACACACACACACACACACGCGCGCACACACACACACACACACACACACACACACACGCACACACACACACACCTGCTGTACCACATTGCACCCCACCTATACTATCTTAAAGCAATTAAATATAGAATTTTCAAACAATATAGAACTGTTGAGAGATTATGGCTCCCAGATAGCCTAACTTCAAGTTCTGGCTAGCACACAAAGTGTGCGGCCTCAGCAAATGACTCTTAGGCCCCTCCTCTATAAAATGAGGCTATTCAAATGCCCATCTGCCGCTGGGAGGGCCACAGGGGATCATGAGGTGCAGAATATTGTCCAGCAGGCATGTGCTGTGTTTGAACGCTTGCTGACTGTTTCATACAGTAATGAGGATCTATGAGAGTGAATAAGCCCAGCAGCAAGCACCAGGACCTCCCAGTTTCAGCGCAGTCCCTCTTAGTGACTTTCCTTTGTCCTACTAGCCACACCCTTCCTGGATCTGACCCATGGGCACTGTGTTCTCAACAGAACTTTTATATTTACACTGGACTTTTTATGATTTATAAAGAACGTTAAATTTTTATGGTGTGTATTTTCATCTGCCCGCCTTTCCTTGTTATCCTTCTCTAGAGTGCCTCCCCCTCCCTCCCTCCCTCTCCTCCTTCTCGAGGCTTCCTGGTAAATTATATGTGATGCCAAGCTAAGAATATCTGGTCATATTCCTGAAAAATCACTCTAAATTATTAAAGAAGTGGTTGAGAAAGAAGCGCAAAGCCATGTGCATTGTGACGGAGGCCAGGCCTGCGATTCCCGTAAAGCCAGAGAGCCTCTGTGCTCACACTTTTCTTCCTAAGCCTTCTGGAACATCAGTATCCCCTGGCTGCCTGGGCAGCCCCAGGGGTAGCTAGCCCATAGTTCCTCATCAAACAGAACTGCGAACTCAGTTCAGCACCTCAGTCCCTAGCCACCCTAACCCTCATCTTCATTTGATCCACCCCAGAGCGCAGAGCAGACATAGCCCAGAGGCATCTTCAGCCCCTTCCCTGCCACCTTCTCTTCTTTCTTCTTCAGTCACAAAGACTTGCCACTTCCCAAATGGCTCTCACGCTTCCCTATGCTTTATGACTTCTGATCCTCCTGGCTGAGGGCTAAGTCTCTGAAATAAACTTTCTGTGGAACACAGCTACCAGAAATGTCCACAAAAACAGATCAACGGTCACTGCATACTTAAAGCCCCCGACTCATAAGAGCCCTAACTCCTCCATGGTGTTGGAATTGGGAATAAGAATTTCTATAGTCTGGCAGGACCCTATGTAAGAGGTCCAGAATGAGACCTGTCCAAAGATATCATTCATTCTGCCTAAAAGGTGCCCCAACAGGCAGGGCAGCACACCTGCACTGTGGGAGGGTGAAACCCGGCACTCAGGAAGACATGCACATCTCACTGAAGAACAAGTACCGTTGATAGTCAAGCATTCAAGCACTGCAGAGTTCATCTTTAGTCTCGTTCTTTAGAAGTCACAGCTAAGGCCTAAAGAGGCAAAACGACTCGTTCAAGGTCAGAATGCAGTCTGGCCAGGTCCTGGCCCACAGCTCCCGTTTCATCTGCTAACAGCCAGAACGACTCTCCCGTGCACATCTGTCTGGGATTCCCACGCGCTTCCCCTTTGGCTGGACATTGACTGGGACTACTACTCCCCCGCCCCCACCCAAGCCCGCAGATGGAGCTGGCCTAGAAGGAACAGAACAGGAAGAAGTGAGCTTTGGCACTCCTTCAGGGCAGTTTCGGGGGCCAGACACAAGGGTTTTTGAATACTGAAAAAAAAATAGGCCTATTGTCTCTGTGGGTGGGACCAAACCGTAGCAGGAGCTAGGAAACCAGTTTCTTTGTGCCCAGAGCTGAGGACTTAGCCAGGAACTATAAGGGTGGAGGTGGGTGGGGGAGAAAAGGCTGAGTCCTTTAAGAACAGAGCAATGACAACAGGCCCTACTCATCTGCCCCACCCCCACCCACTACCGGGGGGTTTTGTTTGGTTTGGGCTTATTTCCCCCTCACGCACGCCCCACATGGCTTTGTGAGTCTCTCAGGATCTAGAAGGTGTGGTTTCCTGGAGGCCAGAGGAGTCAATGAAGCATCAAGGAATGGGATGGCTCCATTAAGAGGGAGGCATTTAGAGAAAGCTGCTTTAACATGCAAGTGCCCGGCCTGGGATGGCCCCCATAAGCATCTTTGCAGTCCTGTCCTCTCACCATCTGGTTCTCTCTCCCAGGTCTTTTCCCTTGTCTTAAATGACAAGCCTCCGTCTAAGCTATCACATAGCCAAGACCAGCGTGCTGCCTTCTGCTGTGACTCTGCCTCAGCATTTCACAGGGGAGTCTACTACCATCTCAGGGTGCCCACTGGGTTTATATGAGGACACCCAGCTTTAAGGAGCCTTTTTTTTTTTTTTTTTTTTTT
>NC_034608.1:20935435-20937946 GCF_900095145.1 Mus pahari | reverse complement strand
CTCAAAAAACCAAAAAGAAAGAAAGAAAGAAAGAAAGAAAGAAAGAAAGAAAGAAAGAAAGAAAGAAAGAAAGAAAGAAAGAAAGAAAGAAAGAAAATAATGACTCTGGCCTTTTAATAAGGAACTATCTTAGGCAGATGAATGGTCTTCCCAGGGCATTCCCTGAAATCTGTATCAAGGCTTGACAAACGTAGATAATTTTAGTTATAAAATTATTTTAGTTATAAAATTAGTTATAATCTCCTGGAGGCCTAGGCCAGGAGATTATAACTGCTTTCTCACCCCTCATAAACTCTTTTGAGCAAAGGTATTTTCCTAGAACTACCTAGTGAGACTCAGAATGCCTTCCTCCCTGGGTCATTTCACTTCCAGTTTCCCTGCCAGGACCCTGCTACAAGCAACCATCCCAAACTAGATACCCAGGCTAGCACTTTTACACGCTCCCGTGATCACAGCCACGCACACTCAGCACCCACTATCTAAGGCTTTCCATGAAGCTGCCATCCTCTCAAAAGAGTCTGTAACCATGCCCACTTCTACAACCTCAAAAAGTCAAGGACAAGGGCATTAAGCAGTGTGCCTGATATAGACCAACTCCATAATTTAACTTCATCTACACTCAATTTGGGCAAAAGCTGTCTTAAATTTTTCTGAGATCTCCCAAACAAAATCCACCTTCCAGAATGATTTTTGACCTCCCGCCCCCCCCCTTTCAGATTGGACACAGCCAACATAAGCTGTTTTCTGTCTCAATATTCACACAGGCGCCCGCTTCCTAACACCTAACACAATTTCAAGGCACTTCCTTAGCCTACTGTTTATGAATCGTTACTTTTTTTTTTTTTTAGGAAAATGCAGGACCAGATTCTATGACCACATAAGCAGTCACAAGTTGACAGTGTTATGAACTATTTGCACAGCCTTTCTCAGACCATAAAAGGGATGCACCAAGAAGAAATGCAATAAGGAAGTAGAAAATCCAGGAGAGTTCCTGGAACATCACAAAGAGGCGGAGACTCCAGAGCCAGTGCTTATGGCCTTGAACAAAGGCAACCCCACCTGTCCCTTTCCATGCCTCTTGGCATCTAACTTCCTTCTCACCTGTCCCTTTGGCCTCACTTTTACAGACCTGATGAGTGGAGGCGTCAGAAAGGATTCATGAGAGAGCTGACTCACTTATGTACACTTATGTACTTTAGGCCAGTTGCTATGCAGGGCGCGGGATTTAAGGACAATTAAGGAGTTATGCTTCCTAGAAATTATGCTGTCATGTTGTCTAAGCAGAGGTGGGCCCTCTGGCCCTTAGGAACTTACACCCCTCCCTTCTCCCTAGGTTGGGTTACATTCTCCTTTCAGTAGGTCATTTGTTTACTAAGTTATATTCAAGGAAAAAGAAAAAAACTCAGTTGGATGGATTCCTTAAAGTCCCAAGCATTCCATTCTATTCTAAAATGTCTGTTGTTTTGGTGATGAGCAAGCACAAAAGAAATATTAAAGGCCGTGCAGGAAACTGATAACAAGTTTAACCATGAAACCGCGAGCAACAACCTACAAAGTGCCTTTAGGGACCACTGAAGTGCAATAATAAGAAGCAGGAGTCTAGTGCTGCGACCTTTCCTTTTGTGTCTCATCTATAGGTCACCATGACTCTCACCCTCACACAGTTAGCTCTCATCTCAGAACGTGTAGATGGAACCAGCCTTTAGATACACACATATTCATGAATTTCTTTCTGTGCTTTAAACAGTTTCATTATGTAGCCCTGGCTAGCCTGAAACTCACTACATAGACTAGGCTGGCCTTGAACTAACAGAGATCCATCCTTTTCTGCCTCCCAGAGTATGCCCCCACAACCAGTCTAGATTCAAATATTTCTGAATCTGAAGCTGTTTCCACGCCACACCATTTCACCCACAGAATTCAACGATAATTCTAATGGAAATAATTATACTAAACGCGACAATAAGACGGGATCTGAAACAAGGCTTGGGGTGAAAAATGTGTGAGGGAGGCTGAAGAGCAAGGCAGGAATCTTTCAGGACATAAAATGTGCGCCACAGTTGACTGCAGACCAGGGAGCCATGCTGAGGGGCTATGAGTGGCACCCTAAGGAGGCTGAACTCAATCTATAGATTATAGAAATAGCCGAAAATGTGGATAAACAGCATCTTAAGAAAATAAAGTTAGCTTTTTAAAGGACTATTTAGCAAGTTTAAATTTAAATAAGTGGTTCTTAACTTTGATAGTAGATTAAAATGATCTGGAAGCTGTTTTTTTGAGGCAGTGTGTCTCTGTGTAGCCTTTGATAGGAACTCCCTATTACTCAGGCTGACCTGGAACTCACAGAGATCCGCCTGCCTCTGCCTCCTGAGTCCTGGGATTAAAGACATGGGCCACCACCTTTTACTGAACCAAGCTCCAACCTAAGGTTCTATACCATATTTACCTGTTTTGTGCTTTTAAAGGTTACTTTTTTTTTTTTTTTTTTTTTTTTTTTTTTTTTTTTTTTTT
>NC_034608.1:20924826-20934990 GCF_900095145.1 Mus pahari | reverse complement strand
AGAGGCAGGTGGATTTCTGAGTTCGAGGCCAGCCTGGTCTACAAAGTGAGTTCCAGGACAGCCAGGGCTACACAGAGAAACCCTGTCTTGAAAAAAACAAAAACAACAACAACAACAAAAAAGATTTATTTATGTATTATATGTAAGTACACTGTAGCTGTCTTCAGACAACCCAGAAGAGGGTGTCAGATCTCATTACAGATGGTTGTGAGCCACCATGTGGTTACTGAAATTTGAACTCAGGACCTCTAGAAGAGCAGTCAGTGCTCTTAACCTCTGAGCCATCTCTCCAGCCCCTGTTTGTTTTGTTTTTGAGGCAAATCTCATTTTTGTAGTTCAGCCTGGTCTGAACTTGCTATGTAGCTAACTGTTCTTGGAAGCTGCCCAGATGAACTTGGGGAGTTGACGAGGCCTGGGGTTTATTCAGTCAGTTGGTTTTTGTTAGGTTAGGTTTCCATTGTTGCTGCAGGAGGGTGGTGGAGGTTATTACACCAGTCTCATTCAGCCTCTCCGCCTCTCCAATGTGCTACACAACCCAGGTGGACCTTTAGTTCCTCATCCTCCCATCACCACCTCCCAAGTTCTGGGATCATAGACCTGAGCTACTATACCTTGCCTAGTGGTTTCACTTCTGCTGGAGGCAAGGTTCAAACTGGCCTGGAATCTGTGAGCCTTATACCCCTGGCTCCTCGGTGCTACCCCCATACCTGGGTGACCTTAACATTTTTTGAAGAATATTAGCCATCTGTTTTTTGGTGTGATGGGGGTGGGGGTGGGGTGGGGGTTGTGATAACTCTCAATTCAGGCTCACCTAGTATTTCTTCAGGGTTAAGTTCAAGGTGTGCACTTTAGCCAGGTAGCAGAGGAGCGACACCGTGTCTCCCTGGGTCATCAAGTGAGGAGCCCAGGGCGCTAGTGCTCAGAGGGGCATGGAGCACCTGGCTATGCTTCCTCACTATAAAATGACTATACTACTTGAAAACATTATTTTATTTCACTTATTTCATTTTATTTCTTTTATTTCCTGGAAGGAGCGAGCAAACCACAGCAAGCATTTGGAGGTCAGAAAGCAGCGTAGCGGAGAAGGCTCTTTCCTCCCACCTAGGGATCCAACGTAGACCATGAGGCTTGCTGGCAAATGTCCTCACCCACCATGCCCGGCTCTTGGGAGCATTCTTAAACCATCAGTGCCTGGAGACATCAGAATAATCAAATGAGCCTCCTTTGGGGTCTGGGGCAGGCCCTGGAAGGTGATCACATGTCTCAGATTCTAACAAGCATCCAGGACTGGAAAGCAACAGTAAAAGCTGGAGCCCTGGAAAACAACAAAGCCGTTCTGTCATTCTGTGGGCCTCTCGACTCAAAGCATAACCAATTAAGCAGGTGTAACTCAGCTTGGACTTCGGTGGGAACCCATGGCAGAAAAAAGGCCAAAATTCCCCCGGTTGGGAGATCAATTAGCGAACATGGAGCTGAGGGATATAAAGAAAACGCTGGCCATAAGCAAGCACCCTCTTTCCTGCTCCAGGCCTCAGGGAAACCTTTGCTTCATTTCATGAAATGCACAGCCCACGATGGCTGTAATCGCCACTGGCAGGAAACTACAACCCCTGTTGCAAATACCCAACCTCATGTACCAAGATACTTCTTCTGACTAGGGTTGGAAGCAAAATCCACAAGAGCCAGGTTGGGGCCCAGGGCCTCCCTTGAGGAACCTGTGCTGTCTGAGTGCCAGTTATGCTTTGTCCTCAATGTCTTCTGAAGCAAGAGGGTAGGGACTCGGTTATAAGATTACAAAATACGAAAGTGTGCCCATCTCCCAAGCTCCGGCTGCTGAAGCAATTCTCACAGGGCTTAAGTTCTTACTGTGCCTAATTTCCTTAAAGCATTTATCAGAGTTTCATTTATGAATTTTATCAGGTCTACAGAGCTAGTTGTGCAGTTATGTGCACTCGCTGCTCTTGCAGAGGACCTGTGTTCAGTTCCTAGCATCCACATCTGGTGGCTTACAATTCCCCCTCCAGGGGATATGACGACTCTGGCCTCCTGAGGCATCTGCATTCACATACAGACACATAATATATATTTTTGTTTGTTTGTTTTTCAAGACAGGGTTTCTCTGTGTAGCCCTGGCTGTCCTGGAACTCACTTTGTAGAACAGGCTGGCCTCGAACTCAGAAATCCGCCTGCCTCTGCCTCCTGAGTGCTGGGATTAAAGGCATAAGCCATCATGCCCAGCACACATAATACTTTTTTAATGTTTTAAGAAAAGGTCTCAAGTGGGGCGTGGTGGCGCACGCCTTTAATCCCAGCACTCGGGAGGCAGAGGCAGGCAGATTTCTGAGTTCGAGGCGACCCTGGTCTACAGAGTGAGTTCCAGGACAGCCAGGGCTATACAGAGAAACCCTGTCTCAAAAAAAAGAAAGAAAGAAAGAAAGAAAGAAAGAAAGAAAGAAAGAAAGAAAGAAAGAAAGAAAGAAAGAAAGAAAGAAAGAAAGAAAGAAAGAAAGAAAGAAAGAAAAGGTCTCACTGACAATATAGCACTGGCTGGCCACGAACTCACAAAGATCCACTTGCCTCTACCTCCCAAGAGCTAGAATTTAAAGTCTTGCACCATCATGCCCAGCTAATATTTTTAAGTAATAATAACTTAAATGTTTTCATCAATCCCTCCTGGAGACGGAATATCTCATGACATGAAAAAGAGACCAGCAAAGCATACAAAGAGGAAGGGCCCTGAGGAAAGCTATCCCTAGGGTATTCACGAAGCTACCAGGATCTGACTCTTGACTGCAGAAGGAGCTGTTGCAGCATTAAAGATAACTCTCAAGCTCTCATAAAAGACTAAAAAGGGGGCAGGAGAGATGGCTCAGAGGTAAAGACACTGACTGCTCTTCCAGAGGTCCTGAGTTCAATTCCCAGCAACCACATGGTGGCTCACAACCATCTGTAATGGGATTCGATGCCCTCTTCTGGTGTGTCTAAAGACAGTGACAGTGTACCCACATACATGAAATAAATAAATCTTAAAAAAAAAAAAAAGACTAAAAAAGAAAATTAGCTCCGTCACCCCCACTGACATATAGCTACTATAAACTGATACACTAGATGCTAGCTAATACATAGGTGAAATAATGAGCAAAAGATCAGGGACACTGCGTCAGGAATGTCTGGGAAGTAGTCCCTGAGAGGCAAGTTTGTGCATCTGAACAGTAGGACTACGGAAACAGGAAGGACGAAAGCAAGAGGAGCCAGGCACTGGCCACTGTTGTAGATGCTTAGCAGTTCTCAAGAAAGTAGTCTGAACTTTTTCCCATTTATTCATTTTAACAACACATGAAGTTGCCTCCGCAGGGGTTGCCGGTCCTCAGAAAGGAAGGTGATCTGCCAAGGTCGGTGGTACCCTTGGAGTTAGAAACCAGCTTGTCTAACTCTAGAGCAAGGGAGACTCTAGTCACCACTGTGATCTGCCAAGGTCGGTGGTACCCTTGGAGTTAGAAACCAGCTTGTCTAACTCTAGAGCAAGGGTGACTCTAGTCACCACTGTGGAGAAAGAGTAGTGAACCCAGTTTAGGAAAGGGGAGGAAACAGGGATCCCCATGACAGAAAGACGTGGTTGAGAAACCAGAAGTTAGGTAAACTTGCTAACGTGCCTATGTGGAAGGACCATGAAAACGAGGCAGGAAAAAAAAAAAGTGCCGGGCAAGGTGGCGCACGCCTTTAATCCCAGCACTCGGGAGGCAGAGGCAGGCAGATTTCTGAGTTCGAAGCCAGCCTGGTCTACAGAGTGAGTTCCAGGACAGCCAGGGCTATACAGAGAAACCCTGTCTCAAAAAGAAAGAAAGAAAGAAAGAAAGAAAGAAAGAAAGAAAGAAAGAAAGAAAGAAAGAAAGAAAGAAAGAAAGAAAGAAAGAAAGAAAGAGAGAGAGAGAGAGAGAGAGAAAGGAGAGAAAGAAAACTAGGCAGACACGTTTGAAGGAGACCTGTGGTTGCCAAAGAACCTCTGAAGGTTTGGGGTACAGGAGTCACCAAATGATACCTTGAGCGAGGAGTTCTGGGTTCTAAACAAGAGAAGCTGCTGGAAATGACAGAGGAGCCATGGGATGGAGGTGTGGGAGTGGCACTTAGGGGCAGAGCCTGGATTTAAGCAGGAGTCATGCTGGGGGGCAGATAGGGGAACCTTTAATTGCAGCACTCAGGAGGCAGAGGCAATGATCTCTGTGATCTACATAGAGAGGTCCAAGCCAGCCAGAGCTACACACTGAGGTCCTGTGGTATGTTAAAGTCACAGCTACACCAGACAGGTTAGATTCTCCCTCCAGAGTCTGTTCTCACTTTATCCACAAATCAACACAGGTGCAGTGAAAATTCATCTCTACCGTAATCCCTAAAGCCTTGTTACTTAGTATGACCCATCACCACCCAGCAGTGATATCTTACCAAATCCTAGCAGCGGGTGGATGTGTTAGGGGCCAGCCTAGGCAACAGGACCAGAGCAGCAAAGTGAAAGGCATGTTGGGAGGGGGCGAGAGAGAGGGACAGAGGCAGGGAGGGAAGAGGGAGGGAGAGGGCCTTCAGGTCCCACTAGAAGTATCAGAATTGTATTTAAACAACAACCGTGTGTGTTCTGTGAGCTCTTCTCTAAAGTATCTTCCGATCTAGATGCAAGTGTTTTGCACTAACCACAATTCTGCTAGGGTTAGGGGCGGGGCCGGGGCGGGGCAGACAGGATGACACAGTTGACCTAGTCACCTAATGCAGCCCTGTCTAATCCTAACAGCCTGTCTGGCTTGCTCACTAGGAAACTCCAGTGAGGAGGTGCTGCCACCTTGTGACCGTGACTGGTAAAACATAATTAACAGTTCTCAATTGGAAGGTGCCAGGAGGAGGGGACGCCAAGTCACAGATGTGGGGAATGAATCACAACCGCTCATTTTAACTGCAAGGGAGTGTCGGTAACAGCACAGCCCACACCACAGAGCATTGTCACAGTTAAGATGAACCTTAATTCTTTCTTTTATTACATTTGTATTTGTCATGTGGGTGCACCTGTGGAGGTTAGAGGACAACCTGCAGTCAGTTCTCTTCTTTCACTATGTGAGTCCAGGGAGCAAACTCAGGTTCCTAAATTTAGTGATGACACCGTCACTGAAGAGCCATTGAGCTGACCCTCAAAGAAGTTTTTATGATTCCCAACAATTTGGTGTCCGTGGAAAGCCTAAGTTCCACACTAAGCTCTAACAGTGCAGCCCTTAAAAATCATCAGGATTGGGGGATGGAGAGATGGCTCAGAGGTTAAGAGCACTGACTGGTCTTCCAGAAGTCCTGAGTTCAAATCCCAGCAACCACATGGTGGCTCACACCCACCCGTAATGAGATCCGATGCCCTCTTCTGGTGTGTCTGAAGACAGCTACAGTGTACTTACATATTAATAAGTAAATCTTTTTTTAAAAAAAAAATCATCAGGACAGTGTTTTCAGACATCTGGCCCCAATGAAGTGCCAGGAAATAAATGTAGGGTTCCCTGGTTGCTTGCGCTCTGTGGTGCTGTTTTATCTGTGTTTCTCTCTTCAATCCTGGCCCTGGTCCTGACAAGCACTGGAATTAGCCGGTATCTGAGATCACCCAACATGAGCCCCTCCATCCCTTTCCATAGGTATATCTGAAGCCCTGAACTCTCCTGTAAGTTTAAGCCAAAGGTTCTCAATTTGTGTACTGAAACCCCTTTGGGAAGAGGAGAGATCAGATGTCTTTCAAAGGGTCATCTAAGACATTACATCATGATTCTTAACAGTAAAGTTACAGTTATGGAGTAGCAATAAAATAATTTTATGGTTGGGGGTCAGTACAACCTAAGGAACTGAATGTAAGGGTCATTAGGAAGTTGAGAATCACGTTTAAGCTATGATGTGAGATTTGTTATATAAAAAAAAAAAGAATAAAAAATAAGATCCATGAAAAGAGGCACGGGGCTGGCCACAGCCAAGGTAGGAAGATGTTGCAGATGTAGGGTCCCACTCTCACTGTGAACACAGTCCAGCAGGGAAGCAAGCAGTCCTGAGCACTGCTGCTCTGGCTGGACGGTCCTAGAATTCAGCGTCTGCTGTAGTCTCCATGCTTGACCATGGAGAGTGACGGGAGGGCGCAGGGCTGAAGAGTATGTCTCTGGGAAGAGTTGGAGGGGCGAACACAAAACTGTTTCATAGAATTCACTATGTATCACAGGCCTGCCTTCAACTCAACCCACGGGACACTGGAGCAACAAAAGCAGATGTTTTCCTGCCCTCAGAGCTTCTGGCTACTGAAGGAACCCAATTCAAAATTCTATTTGTCTTAAGAGTGTTTTATATTAACAAACCTGAAGGATTGACCTGACCTATGGCAGAAAGAGAACATTGGACAGATGGAACTGACTAGCAGCCGGGGCCTGGAGGTATAGGGGCTGACAGACTGAGGCGCCCTGAGGAAGATCCTGCAGCAGCCTCAACACAGAATGGACTGGGGCAGCCTCAGTGAGGCTCTGCGTGAACGCATGACTATTTATCAGTAAGACTTGTCTTTCTTCTAATAGGCTGATTTTTCACAAACTTCCTGTCCTATCAGACCAAGCTACGGGATTGGAAAGCTATTGCTCAATTTCAGCAAGTATTTGTAGAGTTCTTTTATGGTGCCAGGCCCTATGTGAGTTCAGAGACTATAGAAATGAAGTCAGCAGCCCCTGTCCTCACACAGCCCATCCAATCGGCTCTATACTGTAACACATCCTTTGCATTCACCTGCTCTCTACCAGTCCAGTTTCTACCTCCCCTGAGAGACCCAGCTCAAGTTCTGCCTGATAAAATAGTATATATGTCTATAAACCCAGTACTCTGGAGTCTGAGGCAGGATCCCAAAAATCAAGGCTAGCTTGGACTACTAAGACCTAGTGTCAAAACACAAACAGAAACAAACAAAGACGGGGAGGGGGGAGGCAAAGAGGGGGAAGTGGTATAATTATAGTTTAGCTAAAGCTTACATTTTTAAATGATTGTTAGCTAAAATATAAAAAGGTGTGTAACTGTATTATTACTACACTCATTTACACAGCCATCAATTCAAATTTATTTATGATAGTGGCACACAATCATGTTATTATTTATAATTTCTTTTAAAGTTTCCAGGGCTATAAAGATGGTTCAATACATCTTGCAAAACACAAGAAAACCAAGAAGGATGACCATCGTGTGGATACTTCATTCCTCCTTAGAATAAGGAACAAAATACCCATGAAAGGATATAGGTACAGAGACAAAATTTAGAGCTAAGATGAAAGGATGGACTATCCAGAGACTAACCCATCCGGGAATCCATCCCATCATCAGCTACCAAACCCAGATACTAATGCACATGCCAGCAAGATTCTGCTGAAGGGACCCTGATATAGCAGCCTCTTTTGAGGCTAGTCCAGTGCCTGGCAAACACAGAAGTGGATGCTCACAGTCAGCTATTGGATGGAACACAGGGCCGCCAGTGGAGAAGCTAGAGAAAGTACCCAAGGTGTTGTAGGGGGCTGCAACCCTGTAGGTGCAACAACAATATGAACTAACCAGTAACCCCTGAGCTCGAGTCTCTAGCTGCATATGTAGCTGAAGATGGCCTAATCGGCCATCATTGGGAAGAGAGGCCCCTTGGTCTTGCAAACTTTATATGACCCAGCACAGGGGAAGGCCAGGGACAAGTAGTGGGAGTGGGTGGGTAGGGGAGCAGGGGCGGGGGGGGGTATAGGGAACTTTGAGGATAGCATTTGAAATGTAAATAAAGAAAATAATAATAATTTTTTTAAAAGTGTTTAAAAAAAAAAAAAAAAGATGGTTCAATGGTTGACAGTGCTTGCTGCCCTCCCACAAGATCAAAGTTCAGTTCCCAGTACCCACACTGGGTAGTTCACAACTACTCTGGCTCCTGAAGATCTGAAGTTCCCTTTGCTTCCAACTCCTTTACAAATATGGCACACACACCCAGGCACACACACACATATTAATACATAAAACTAAATATTTGTAAACACTAGGACTCTAGAGGAACAGGTTAGTAATTAAGAGCCCTGGCTGTTTTTCAGAGGACCTGGATTTGATACCCTGAACCCACTTGGTGGCTCACAATGTCTGGAACTCCAGTCCCAAGGGATCTAATGCCCTCTTCTGACCTCCTCAGGCACTGCATGATGTGGTACACGCAGGCAAAACACCTATATACATAAACTAAAAAGAAAAAAAAAAACTCAAAAAATTTTAAATTAAAAAAGCAAAAAAGCCACCTAGGTCGTGGTGGCGCACACCTTTAATCCTAGCACTCAGGAGGCAGAGGCAGACAGATCTCTGAGTTCAAGGTCAGCCTAATCTATAGAGTGAGTTCCAGAACACAGAGAAACCTGGTCTTGGAAAAACAAAAAAAAACAACTTACCTAATCACCATTTCAGTCCCCAGTGAACCTCCACAACCTTAGAACGTTGACTGCATTTGTACCTCTAGGTTTATGAAGTATATTTCATCCCTTGATTGCACATCTGCCTCCTGAAAATAGACTGACTTTAGAACTTTATAGAAAGAAACCACATTAGCAGTATCAGACCAAGACCAAGCTATCAATCTGAGGACACTGTTCACTACCTAACACAATGCCCCAACATGCTCATGAACCAACAGAAAGAAATGACAAAAAAGAATTAAAGATTTCAGGAGGCAGACGTAAAGTGAAAACTTAAGGGTTCTTTGGAAAGTCAGTTAGATGGAGTTTACTGGGGCAAACACACGAAAAAACGTTTCATTAATGAGGACACAGGTGAACGGCTGAGTCAAACTCATGAAGGAACATTTCACTGAAGCAGACACAGGAGAGAGGACGTTCTGCTAATGCAAGTGATGAAGGATTCCTTGCTAATGACACGCATCTATTTGTCTGCTTTACACTGCAGTTGAGCTGCATTGGGACTCCACAGAGAGAAACACACCAAAACACTTCTGGGGGTGCGCTGCAGTTTCTTGCCACTTCCCAGACTCAGAATGTTTGGATGCATGTGCTGAGGCAAAACACATGGAGGACACGTGATGGGGGGGGGGGAGAAGTAGGACCTCATGGAGTGACAGAGACAGAGCGTGGCTTGCTGGGACAGCGAGCTGTGCAAAGCTTGTGGGTCTCAAGTCTTCACTGATCTTCACTTTCTTGAGAAAGGGAACTTCTCCTGGTGTTCCTGCTGGTCCCTCCTGCTGACTCTACCCAAGGCTGAGGCCTGGCTGTCTCTGCTAGGTCGTGTCACTGCCATTGCTATTCCAACCCTACCAAACTGGACTGCTGGTTATCTGTCGGGTGTGTGCGAGTGGATCGAGCTGCCATTGCCTGCTGACCTGTGAACTGAACTACTGATTTCCAGACAACACAGATGGAAGTTGCTCCAAAGAACCTTTCTAAACAAGTTAACTCCCCCATAGTCTTTCTTTCCCACTACCTCTGGTGGGTTGGTAGGGTATAAGGTAGGTTAAAGTGTTTAAGAAACATCATTAAAAATAAAGTTTGAAAAAATTAAGGATACACAGAAGTGTTAGGAATTCAAGTCATCCTGAGCTGCAGATTAAGACTCGATTTTTAAAAATCATTTTATCCAAATCAAAACAACACTGAGGTTCCACCTTACACCTATCAGAATGGCTAAAATCAAAAACTCAAGCAACAGCACATGCTGGTGAGGATGTGGAGCAAGGGAAATACTTCTCCTTTGCTGGTGGGATTGCAAACTTAAACAACCACTCTGGAAATCAATCTGGCAGTTTCTCAAAGTTTTTAAATAGTTCTACCTCAAGACCTAGCTATACCACTCCTGGACATTTACCCAAAAGATGCTCCACCACATCACAAGGACACTTACTCAGCTGTGTCCATGGTAGCTTTATTTGTAACAGCCAGAAATTGGAAAAACCTAGCTGTCCCTCAACTGATGAATGGATAAAGAAAATGTGGTTCATTTACACAAAAGAATACTATTCAGCTATTAAAAAACAAGAACATCAAGAATTTTGCAGGCAGGGGCTGGAGAGATGGCTCAGTGGTTAACAGCACTGACTGCTCTTCCAAAGGTCCTGAGTTCAAATCCCAGCAACCACATGGTGGCTCACAACCATCTGTAATG
>NC_034608.1:20891398-20923591 GCF_900095145.1 Mus pahari | reverse complement strand
TGTCCTGGAACTCACTTTGTAGACCAGGCTGGCCTTGAACTCAGAAATCCGCCTGCCTCTGCCTCCCGAGTGCTGGGATTAAAGGCATGTGCCACCACACCCGGCAAGAATCAATCTTTAACACTATTAATGATACTCTGCTATGCATGCAGACAGGAGCCTAGTGTGACTGTTCTCTGAAAGGCTCCATCCAGCGGCAGGTGCAAACAGATGCAGAGACCACAGCCAAACATTAGACAGACCTTGGGGAGTCTTGTGGAAGAGTTGGGGGAAGGATTGAGGGACCTGAAGGGTCTAGGGACTCCACAGGAAGACCAACAGAGTCATCTAACCTGGGCCCTTGGAGGTGACCAGAGACTGAAGCTCCAACCAAAGAACAAGCATAGGTTGACATAGGCCCCCAGCACATACGTAGTAGATGTGCAGTTTGGTCTGTATGCAAGCCCTCCCCCAATAACTGAAGTGGGGGTTGGCCCTGAATCTGTTGCCTGCCTGTGGATCCCACTCCCTTAACTGAACTATCTTGTCTGGTCTCAGTGGGAAAGGATGGGCCTAGTCCTGCAGTGACTTGATGTGCCAGGGTGAGGTGATACCCAGGGGGATCCTCCCCCTTCTCAGAGGAGAAGGGAAAGGGAGAGTGGGGAGAAGGGGCTGTGTGAGGGGGGCCTGGAGGAAGGGGCTGCAATAAGATATAAAGTAAATAAATTAATGAAAATTTTGTTTATCAATTCACTTCTTTTTTGTTTTGTTTTGTTTTTCAAGACAGGGTTTCTCTGAATAGCCCTGGCTGTCCTGGAACTCGCTTTGTAGACCAGGCTGGCCTCGAACTCAGAAATCCGCCTGCCTCTACCTCCCGAGTGCTGGGATTAAAGGTGTGTGCCACGACGCCCAGCTATCAATTCACTTTTTTTTTTTTAAAGATTTATTTATTTACTATATGTAAGTACACTGTAGCTGACTCCAGACACTCCAGAAGAGGGCATCAGATCTTGTTATGGATGGCTGTGAGCCACCATGTGGTTGCTGGGATTTGAACTCTGGACGTTTGGAAGAGCAGTCGGGTGCTCTTACCCACTGAGCCATCTCACCAGCCCTCAATTCACTTCTTTTGGAGGAACAATTCATATACCCTCTCATTCCTGGAGGCTTCTAGAAAAGACTTCCTTATTCACTGTCCCTTCGGCCCCAACAAATGTCACCCAACATTTAAGTTGATCAATCCCTATTTCTTTGGCACAGTCTTAAAGTCTCTCAAATAGACACCAAATTCAGTGCTGATGTTCCAAGATTGTTATAATCTGGATCTTCAGTGCTTCCTAAAGGCCCAGGAGGTAAAGGCTTGGTAGCTAGCCTATTGGGAGGTCAGAAGAACCTTTAGGAGACAGAGCTTAGTAGGAAACACTTATGTCGTGGTGGGGTATACACCCTTAAAGGAAATACTAGGATCACGGTTCTTGCTATCTTCTCTGCTTCCTGGATGTGCAAAGTGAGCAGTTCCCTCCACTATGCACCCTCTCCATGATGTATCTCAGCACAGGCTCCAAAGTGACAGGGCAGACGGGCCATGAAATAACACCTCTAAGGCTGCAAGTTTCAGAAATAACGCTCCCCTCCCTTGTGAGCTGGCTGGCACAATCGCCTTTAATGTTGACTGTGGGCATTATCAGCTTTCTCCTTTTGCCTTGAGCCAAGAACTCCACCAACCTGGACCTACACAGTTCAAGAATCCCTTTTTGCCTATAGTTCATATATTCCTGGACCTGAAGCTCTGGTGATCTTACACACACACACACACACACACACACACACACACACACACACACTGTGTCCTGTAAATTGGAGCAACTAAACCATAGCCAACTTCCTGATGAACAAGAGGAGGCTTTGTTTTCCCCGCTGCTCCAGGAAAGAGTTTGGAGGCAAAGGCCTCTGATTTTGTTTGTGCATTGTTGCTGGTTTTTTTTTTTTTTTTTGCTATTTATGGTGCTGAGACTCAAACATGGAGCCTTGTGCATGCTAGTCAAGCATCTTATCTCTAAGCTACATCCCCAGCCCTTCGTTCTTCACTACATTTATTTAAGGATGAGGGGAGTGTGCATGCACCAAATGACTATAGCGGTCAAAGGACAATGCACTGATTTTTCTACTTCCTGTGAATAGTGGGGATTGAAGTTAGATCATCAGCTCACTCACCAGGCAGCCGCTAGCCCTTCATTTTTGTTAAAAGAGAGAGAGAAAGAGAATTGAAGAGGGAAGGGAGAAGAGAAGAGAAGAGAAGAGAAGAGAAGAGAAGAGAAGAGAAGAGAAGAGAAGAGAAGAGAAGAGAAGAGAAGAGAAGAGAAGAGAAGAGAAGAGAAGAGAAGAGAAGAGAAGAGAAGAGAAGAGAAGAGAAGAGAAGAGAAGAGAAGAGAGAAGAGGAGTTCTCCAGTCTCCAGGGCTGGCACACACCAGCACACCCAAAGTGAACGTCTTCTTCACTGAACTCTGCGTCCTTTGTGAGTGGCTAGGGAACTGGATGAATCTGTCAACACTGTGAGGACAGGACAACTGCCCAGGCAGTAGCACTTCCATTGCTGGTACTGTGGTGGCAATCTCAAGTGGGTAGAGAGAGGAAGCACAGCCGTCAGCCTCTCATCTCAAGTGGGTAGAGAGAGGAAGCACAGCGGTCAGCCTCTCTTCGCCAGCCTGCAGTGCCTTCGTTTTGCTCTAAACAGCCAAAAGGTACAAGGAAACTCTGAGTGAGAAAAAAGCTTAGAGAATGAAACCCCCCACAGTCGGGGAGGAGTCAAGCACCCCCGCCAAGCTGTCAGTCATTTGTTCCTTTCTCTGGAGTGTGGTTTCTTTTGTTTGACCAGTTTTACCTCCCACATTCCTGTAAAGACCTGGTCCAATCTGGTACTAACATGACCAGCACCACCTTCCTGTTCTTGACTTCCCAAGGGTGTTCTGGTGTAGGATTAAATTGTAGACACTACTCCACCTGAGCAGTTACAAGAAATCAGAAGCCTCTAACTGGTGAAAATCCACACAGCCTTTAAGAAACAACAGACAGCCATGATGAAGCTTCTAGCCTCTGCCTTCCTTCTGTTGCTTCCAGTGATGCTCATGTCCATGGTCTTCAGCAGCCCGAATCCAGGTAAATACAATGAAATGATATTCTCTCTTCTCCTTCTCTTCCCCCCTTCCTCTTTACCTCATCCGTCCTTCCTCCCTTCTATTTTTCTCTCCCTTGAGACAGGCTCTTGATATGTAGTCAGGCTGACCGGAAACTTGGATTCTTACTACCTCAGTGTCCTGGGTCCCAGCATTATAGGTGTGCCACCATGCCTGACTCAAGATTAATTTCTACCTCACCAGAACCATGCAGACACCAAAGATTAATTTGATTTTGTGGGGAGGAAATGGGGTAGAAAACATGGCAAACCCAACAACAAGTGCATTAAAATGTTCTTTTAGCAACAACAAGGTGGGGTACTTAAGTTAGTCTTTCTCAGTACCAGAATCCTCATTAGCAAAAAGAAAGGACCCTATTTATCCCAAATGACTCTGTAAACTTTAAGGCACATTCCCAACATGTCTGCAATTGTAGCTGGAATCATACACACAAGTGTACACACAGCCCAGCCAAGATCCACTTCCCTGACCTTCCCAGCCTCTCCTGGAAAACTCGAAGATTTTCTCAGGGCTCAACTGGGGGTGGGAGGCTTGTGGTGGAAGGCAAAGAAATGAGGAGTCCTATATCTTGAGAGTATGCCGAGTACACTCCTGATGATACAAACCAGGTCAGACCTATCCGCAGGCGGTAGTCATGCTGACATTTTAGTCATCCAGGGCTTGGTTGAATGGTCTGAAGCAGACTCGGTAGAGGTTCTGCATCTGTTCTAGTCTTCACCACAGCCAGCGTTTCCCAGCTCTTCACAGAGCCACCACACAGAAGCAAGATCACCTTTATCCATGTACCTTTCTCCTGTGGGTGAGGTAATCTGTGGCATGCTCAGCATCAATGTGATCCTAAATTCAAGATCACCTGCCTCTGGCAATGTCCAACTTCTCTCCTTTGTACTGAGCTCTTCAGTCCTGGGGCCCACAGCGGCCACTCTGGAAGGAAGGTTTCTCTATCACTAGATGGGCGCCAGGGCTAGAATCCTCCCCATGAACTCAAAGCTCTAGTCACAACACACCTTTCCAGTCCACTTTCTTTCACTCACAAAGATGCACTTATGCTCCAACCATACTAGACTGCTGATCCCCAACAGCTCTTGTGTTTTCAAACCAGCTCAACTTTACTCACACATCTAATTCCAAGGCTAACACCTCCCACTCCTCTGCTCTCCACACTGACTACGCTCAGCTCAGTCAGGATTCTTTTTGTACATCATGGTCTGTCTCACACATGGCACCTCTTCTACCTCTCCTGCCCTGCAGATTGTAACCTTAACCACCTCGGGGATACAAATGGTGCATTGTTCCCATAATCCTCACACTATCCCGCATAGCACTCAGTCAATATTAGCTAAGTGCTCAGGTTTCTAAGTTCAAAATGATTCACTTCTTTGACTCAGATGCCGAGGTGTGATAGTGTTGTTTTTTTTCTTGTTGTTGCTAGTGTGTGTGTGTGTGTGTGAGTGTGATTAAACATAGAACCCCATGCATGCTAACCAAGCAGTGTGTCACTGAATTACAGCTATGCCTCTATTTTTGTTTGTTTGTTTTAAATCTGTGAGTTTTCCAGGAGAGGTTGGGAAGGTCTGGGAAGTGGATCTTGCCTGGAGTGTGTGTACACTTCTGTGTATGTTGCCATTTACAGTTGCAGACACACAAGGTCTTTCTGTGTAGCCCTGGCTGTCCTGGAACTTGCTCTGTAGACCAGATTGGCATTGAATTCAGACGTATCTACCTGCTTCTGCCTCCCGAGTGCTGGGATTGAAGGTGTGCACGGCCACCATCACCACCTGCCTGCCCCTATTTTGGTTGACACATGACCTTTATTATTTCCCAGACTGCCCTGAACTTGTGATCTTCTTGCTTCAACCTCCCAAATAGCTGGGATTACAGGACCAAATTTACTACTTAAGTGTGGTAGTGAACAATGCTTTGCTGGGTGGACCTCTATCCACTAATCACCAATAGTAAACCTCCAGTTAAGAAAGCTAAAAAATGAATGCCAGGACCAGGAAACGGAAGTTGGTGGGTTGGAGAGCAGGGCGGGAGGAGGGTATAGGGGGCTTTGGGAATAGCATTTGAAATGTAAGTGAAGAAAATATCTAATAAAAAATGCCTTAAAAAAAAGAAAGAAAGAAAGCTAAAAAATATCAGCCATTCACTGGTCGATGTTCCCTGCAAGGGACCACTCCAAGTTAATAAACATAGCTTGACCGCAACATTTACATACCACTCCACATTTAGACTCCCCAAATTCTTACACTATGCATTGAAGTCAAGACTTTGTTGCCTTTGCCACTTGCTTTGCAAACTTGCTAAGTCACTTAACTTCTCTGAGCCTCCAGATGGCGCTATCACAAACAACATGGGCTAGGTGGTGATCCAGAGCTTTTCTAGCCAACAAGTTTCACAATGTTCACATACATCTGAACCATTTAGTAACCAGAGGAAATGACCTATACATAATTCTCAAATCAATTCTCAAAATAAAATTTATCTTACAAGCTAGAGTACTCTGGCTCGGTGGCTGAAAGACCTGGCTGCTTTTCCAAAAAACCTTGGTTTGATGCTCATCACATGTCTGTAAATTCACTTCTAAGGAATCTGACGCCCTCCGTGGGTACTGTATGAATTTGGTGCACTGATAAACATGCAGGCAAAACACCCATACACATATATTTTTTTAATCTGATCTTACTTTATCTCCTAATTTTAAAAGAGAAGGAAAAAAAGAAATACATGAGAATATATAATATTATGAATAAATTACTTATAATAATAGATTATTCGCCGAGCGTGGTGGCGTATGCCTTTAATCCCAGCACTTGGGAGGCAGAGGCAGGCGGATTTCTGAGTTCGAGGCCAGCTTGGTCTACAAAGTGAGTTCCAGGACAGCCAAGGCTATACAGAGAAACCCTGTCTCGAAAAACAAAAAACAAAAACAAAAACAAAAACAATAATAGATTATTCACTATTTCTAATATATTTATAATAGCTGACATATGTTAGTAAATCCTGTGCTGCACTGTTTTTAGTGTTATAATGAATATAGTTACCTCATTTTGTCCTCACAAATATTTTGTTATTTTTTTTTAAAGATTGATTGATTGATTGATTTTATGTATATGAGTACAACATTGCTCTCTTCAGACACACCAGAAGAGGGCATCAGATCCCATCACAGATGGTTGTGAGCCACCATGTGGTTGCTGGGAATTGAACTCAGGACCTCTGGAAGAGCAGTCTGTGCTCTTAACTGTTGAACCACCTCTCCAGCCCTGTATTTTGTTATTTTTAACTTTTAATTTTTCATATTTTTAAAACATTATGAAGAGTTTCATTATAGCTTTCACATATTTTTTCAAATAACTTTAAAATTTTTTATTTTGTTTGTTTGTTTACTTATTGGTAGTCCATGGTACATGAAGTGTGTAGGTCAGAGGCCAACTTTTAGGAGCTGGTTCTTGTCTTCTATCACGTGGGTCTTGGAGTTGAATCCAGGGAGTCAGGCCTGGCCAGCAGGCACCTCTAACCACTGAGCAGTATCATTACCCTCATTTACATTTTACCACAATACCATGATCAAAACTGGGATTTTGTTGTTTAATTAGAAAAAGAGTTGCCGGGGCTGGAAAGATGGCTCAGCGGTTAAGAGCACTGACTGCTCTTCCAGAGGTCCTGAGTTCAAATCCCAGCAACCACATGGTGGCTCACAGCCATCTATAATGAGATCTGATGCCCTCTTCTGGTGTGTCTGAAGACAGCTACAGTGTACTTACATATAATAATAAATAAATCTTAGAAAAGAAAGAAAAAAGAAAAAGAGTTGCCATGTGGTAGTGGCCTACAACTTCAATCTCAGCGCTCAGGAGGAAAAGGCATGCAGATCTCTGTGAGTTCAAGACCAGCCTGGTCTACACAACTAGTTCTAGGACAGCCAGAGCTACACAGAGAAACCTTGTCTTTGGAAGGAAAAGAAAAAAAAGAGGGGTTGGTGGCAAGATGATTCACCAGGTAAAAACCTTTGTTTTGCCAAGACTGGCACCTGATTTTGATTCACAGGGCCACATGATAGAAGGCGAACAAACTCCTGAAAGTTGTCCTCTGACCTCTACATATGTACTATTACACACACACACACACACACACACACACACACACACACACCACACTGAATAAATAAATAACAAAATTGTAAATTATTAAGAAATGAAAACCACAGCAGGAGAGAGAGCTCAGTGTTAAGAGCATTGGCTGTTCTGCCAGAGAACCCAGGGCTCAATTCCCAGCATCTACATGGCTCACAACTCTATATAACTCCAGTCCCAGAGGATCTCCTTCTGGCCTTTGTGTACACTGCATGCATATGCTACATAGACACACATGGAGCCAATATACTATTCACAAAAATAAAAATAAATCTTTAAAAAACAGGAGGGGCTGGAAAGATGGCTCAATGGTTAAAATCACTGGCTGTTCATCTGAGGGCCCGGGTTCAAATCCCAGGTGGCTCACAAATGTCAAGAACTCTAGCTCCAGGAGATCTGATGCCTACTCTGGCCTCTTCGGTCACCAGACACACCAGTGGTGCACAGATGTGCATGCAAGTGAGACACCCATACTTGCAAAATGAAATTGTAAAGAACCAGGAAATTGTCATGAACACTTCTGTAACTGAGTTCAAGACTATCTGGAACTACATGAGACCAGGCCTCAAAGCAAAAATGATGTTGATAATGATGATGATGATGAAGTCTGCTGTACTTTCAAATTAAAGTTACAATTTCTACATTTCTAAATGTAATCATTTAGAATTTTAAAACTTCTATATTTAGGGATTCAACTAAATCATCTACAAGATTTCTCTGGCTTTAATATTTATGGACTTTCACTGAAATAAGGAATAAAGGTCACACAAAGAGAAAAATGCTAGGAAAATATTTTGAAGGCAAGGGCTGTGCCCATCTGAATGATTTTAGTAGCACTCAGAACAACAGCACATGAGAACTCTGGAAAGCAGGAAATGATATAATGCCACCCATCTGTGTGGGAAACAAGAGACCTGAACCTCTGAAGAGTCGGCCATCCACCTACTGAATAAACACTTACTGAGTGCCTACCTGTGCCAGGAGCTCTTAGCTCCATCAATACTGAACCCCGAGTCTGAAGCTAGCGAGGGAGACAGGTTTTGTTTACAGTTGCTAGGAGTGTCATAACAAAATACCACCGTTGGGAGGCTTCAAGGACAAAATTGATTTTTCTCACATTTCTGAAGGTCTGGGTCTCTTCTAAGGCCTCTCTCTCTCTGGCAGACAAATGGCTGCCGTCTTAGTTGGGATTGGCACGGTGCATGCAGCACTGGTGGCCGGACAGCTTAGAAACAGCAGGATCTTATTTCCCATCGTTCTAAAAGTAGGGCTTCTAAGATCATGGTTTCAGCAGGACTAAATTCAAGTAAGAGTCATCTTCCAGTGTGCAGACAATCAGTTCTCATACACTGGAGACTAAAAGTTCCCAAGGGTCCCTTTCCACAAGGACACTAATCCCATTCATGGGAGTCCCACTTTCATGACCTAACTGCCCCACAAAGCTCCCACTTCCTCACACAGCTGTATTAGGGATTAGGAATGCAGCAGGAAGGCTTGTTGTTTTGTTTTTTTTTTTTAAAGATTTATTTATTTATTTATTTATTTATTTATTATATGTAAGTACACTGTAGCTGTCTTCAGATGCACCAGAAGAGGGCATCAGATCTGATCATGAGTGGTTGTGAGCCACCATGTGGTTGCTGGGAATTGAACTCAGGACCTTTGGAAGAGCAGTCAGTGCTCTTAACCACTGAGCCATCTCTCCAGCCCCCGGAAGGCTTGTTTTTAAAAGACGCATCTGTTGTATTTTATGTATATGATTGCTTTGTCTACATGTATGTATGTGCACCGCACGAGAAGTCAGAAAAGAGAGTCAGGTCCCCTGGAACCGGAGTTACAGTAGGTTATGAACTGCTCTAAACTCAGGTCCTCTACAAGAGCATAAATGCTCTTAACTGCTGCTCTGTCTCCTCAGCGCCAGCACAGAGGGTGTTTGTTTGTTTGTTTTTTGGTTTTTCGAGACAGGGTTTCTCTGTGTAGCCTGGCTGTCCTGGAACTCACTTTGTAGACCAGGCTGGCCTCAAACTCAGAAATCTGCCTGCCTCTGCCTCCCAAGTGCTGGGATTAAAGGTGTGTACCACCACTGCCAGGCAAAACCTCTTAGAGGTTTTAAGAGGACATACTCCTTTAGCATCTTGTTGCATCATCAGTCATGTGATTGTTCTTTTGTGTGTATTTTTTTTTGTATGTTCAAATCTAATTTTTTTATTGGAGAACATCACAAAAGCCTCATTTTGGCTTAATTACTATTCTCAGAACCCTATTCTCCAAATATGCCCATTCTGAGGTAGTAGAGGTTAGGTCTTCAATATATTAATTTGGGAGGATAGAGTTCAGTACACAACAGATTTCAAGTCGTAAATTATACAAGAATAATTCAAGCATAGTAGTCATCTGTAATCCCAGCAATGGGGAACCAGTGTTAGAAAGTTGCTGAAAGTTCAAAGGCAGTGTAGACTACACAGCAAGATACTTTCCCATCAAAAAAAAAAAGAGCTAGGCAGGTAGAGGTGGGAGCTGGGGAATTGGGAGTTCAAGGCCAATCCACGATATATGGAGACCCAAAATGAGGTTTTTGTGATGTTGTCTAATAAGAAAATTAGATTTGAACATACAAAAAAAAAAAAAGACCTTAAAGATATGTACGCACAAAAGAACACAAGTGGTAATGGCATAAACCTTTCATTCTAGCTAGCACTCGAGAGTCAGAGGCAGGTGATCTCTGAGTTTGAGGCCAGCCTGGTCTACAGAGCAAGTTCCAGGTCAGCCAGGGCTACACAGAGAAACCCTATCTTGAAAAACAAAGAAGAGTTTAAACACAGTTAGAAAGAAATAAAGTTATCTGATTGTTTTCATGGTGGTATGGATCAAATCCAGGGCATCATACATGCCAGACAAGCACATGACCACTTAACTACATCCCTAATCTGTTATTATTGATTTTAATAGAAAATATTGCCAACTGAAATCAGAGCAGGTGTCATGTAGGCTCAGGTCTAGCTTGAGATTCTCAAATCTATAAGCTTTCATCTTCTTATAATTTTGTCCTGGTTGTTTGTTTATTGTCAGTTTGACACAAACTAGGGTCATCTAAGAAGAAGGAATATCTGTTGAGAAAATGTCTCCTTAAGACTGGCCTGTGAAGGGACAGGGGTGGAGCTGGAGAGATGGCTCATCAGTTAAGGTCACTGACTGCTCATCCAGAGTTCCTGAGTTCAATTCCCAGCAACCACATGGTGGCTCACAACCATCTGTAATGGGATCTGATGCCCTCTATATGCTGGTGTGTCTAAAGACAGCTACAGTGTACTCATATACATAAAATAAATAAATAAATCTTAAAAAAAAAAAAAAAGACTGGCCTTTAGGAAAGACTGTAGGGTATTTTCTTGATTAATGATTGATGGGAAGGGCCCAGCACCCTAGGTCCTGAGATGTATAAGAACACAAACTGAGCAAGTCAGTGAGCAGCCCTCCTCCATGATCTCTACTACATCAGCTCCTGCCTCCAGGTTCCAACCTTCAGTTCCTACCCTGACTTACCTCAGGAAGTGATGGAGTGTGACCCGAGAGGTGTAAGCTGAAACAAGCCCTTTCCTCCCACAGCTGCTTTTGGCCGTAGGGTTTTACCACAGCACTAGAACCCTATGACAAATTTTGTATTATATCTAATTAATTTGGGGTGTTTTTTTTTTGGTGGGTTGGTGGGTGGGTACACCCGTCACACACGGAATGTGTGAATGTCAGTGGACAACCATCAGGGGTCAACATTCTGTTTCCACCATATGAGTCCCAAGGATGGGACTCAGGTTGTCAAGCCTGGCAGCAGGTGCCCTTCCCTGGTAAGCCATATATCATCAGCCTTGAAACCTTCATCTTTTGTTGTCACAAAAAATATTTACAGGTGAACTTGGTGGTCAGCATCAATAATCCCAGCTACCCAGGAAGCAGATTCAGGTGGCTCATTTAAGGCCAGGAGTTAATAAGTCTGGGCTGTATAACAAGACCTCATCTTAAATACATGGAGGTAGTAGAATCGACACTATATGCTTGGAACGCAATGTGTCTGTCCCAAGGGAACAAACACAGATACCATCCTCTTACTAGTTAGCTGGAATTGTAGACTCTAACACAGCAACTTAGAGGTCAGGTGGGAAGTCTGGTTTACAGTTCTCTGCTCCTTGCAATCACCTGAGTCACCAGTGTTTAACAGGAGGGATTGCAGTCTCGGCAACCACATCATGTCTTCTCTTATATTCACTTTCTCAGTTAAGCTTGTCACTAGGCCTGATTTTTTTTTCTTTAAGATTTATTTTTGCTTTGTATACGAATGCCTCTGGAGGTAAGAAGAGAGCACTAGATACCCTGGATCTAGACTTAGAGACGACTGCAAGCCACCGTGCAGGTGCTGCTGGGAATCCAATCTGGGTTCTCTCTGCAAGAGCAGCAAGGGTTTTTAACCACTGGGCCATCTCTCCAGCTTTTAGAGTAGATTTTAAGTCTCAGTTCTTTATCTATTTACAATATTCCTCTTCTGGAGTACCATAGAGCCCAGCAGTGGAAGGGGGGACGGAAAGACACACTTAGACACAGCGATTGTGGTTATCTGCAGGCAGCACAATGTTGGAAGATAGGGGCAGAGAGCTTTCCCTTCGCAGCATCTGGAAGTAACTGTAGATGTGTTTCCCTCCAACAGGGGTCGCCAGAAGCCATGGGGACCAACACCGGGCTCCTAGGAGGTGGCTCCTGGAAGGTGGCCAAGAATGTGAATGCAAAGGTCAGTAATTCAGCCTTGCCCTCAGGGTTCGTGCCACCATGATCCTTGAGCTTCATCTCCCTTGAGCCCCTGAGACGAGGATAGATGTTATCTGAGCTCACCTCAGCTTCCCACCAGAAGCCGCACTGATGCCTGCTTTCTCTGTGAGTCAGACAGGAGCAGCGGCTGCCATGATCTACACAAGCACTAACCCAATCACAAGCTCCCCCCCCCCAACCCCGCGCCCCAAATTCCCAGCACTACATTCTCAAAGGGTTTTTACTTTTTCCTGGTTTCTTGGATCCCAGTCTTAGCCTGATGTTCCTTATAGAAAGGATGGAAGCAGAAGAAACTAAAGACTAAAGACACCTGGACCTTAGTTTTTCATTCTTTGGTCTCCACAGGGACATCCCAATGCACCCTTCTAAAGCAAATCCCTGCCCCCAAAGTCACAAAACCAATCTAGAAATCCTGGGGTTCACACAGCTTGAAGTCTCCGTTGCTCTTTGTTGATCGTTTCCTCAGTCTGTATGAAAGAGGCAGCAGAGGCTCAGAAGCCCTGCCCAGAGTCCCTGTCCTCAAGCATACCAATCTTCCTGTCTAAGCAGCAGTCTGTTGTTACAGATTGGTTCCTGCAAGCCCCAAAGAGAAAAACCACAGCAGTGCTGGGGCCACCAAGGAAGCAGTGTCCCTGTGATCATGTCAAGGGCAGTGAGAAAAAAAACAGTAAGTTTCAAGGATGGCCTTGCTTAAACCCACTCAGTCCTATGAGGTCACTAGGGATGGAGGTAAGGCTGCATCAGCTAGCCCCTTTCTACTCAATGTCAGCTTGTAGGAAAACTGAAAGAGCAAAAACATCAGGATTGACTTATTCTGGAACTAAAAAGGGTTAATCCAATTCCTAGATTCTCAAACAGCAGCATTTCCTATAGTAAAAGACAGGGCAGCTGTGACCTGGTCACTGATGTCTGAGGATGATACCAGTATCAGTGTGGAGCAAGATTTTGGCTTTTCCTTCATCTGCTAGTTTTATTGTTTGTTTTCATGTAAGTACACTACACGCACACAGGACCTTGAAAGATCCAAAGGAATCAGATTTCCTGGTCAGGACTTACAGATGGCTTTGAATGGTTTTAATCTGGAACCTCTAAAAGGGCAACTCCTGTTCTTAACCACTGAGCTATCTCTTTAGCTCTACAGTCTGTTTTAAAATGTTATTATGCAAAAATTAAGTCAGAGGCCTGAAAGATGGCTCAGAAGGTAAAGGTGCTTGTAGCCAAACATGACAGCCTGAGTTCAATCCCTGGGACCCACATGACAGAAGAAGAGGACAGACTCCTGCAAGTTACCCTCTGACTTTCACATTCCTACCACATGCATGCAATCCCATGTACACATGCACACGCACACAAACACACACAAATAAACCATCAGGAATTTTTAAATTACTATATCTCATTTAGGGTGTGTGTCTGCATGTTTACACGTAGCATCACATGTATGGAGGTCGGAGAACAAAGTGGGAATCGGTTCTCTCCTGTTATATCAGACTCTAAAACTGAACTCCGATTATAAGGCGTGGCCAGTGACTTTACCTGATGAGTCATCTCTTCTTCCCTTATTTGGCTTGTTTATTCTTTTCTATTCTTTTTGGTTTGATTTTTTGAGACAGGGTCTTCTATGTAGCCCTGGTTGTCCCGGATCTTACTTTGTAGACCAGGCTGTACTGGAACTCATAGAGTCCTACCTGCCTCTGCCTCCCAAGCACTGGCATTAAAGGTGTGCACCATCATTCCTGTCTTGTTTGGCTTTCTAAGATAAGATTTTCATTCTAGCCTAGCTGACTTGGAATTTACTTTCTGGCCTAAGTGGACCTCAAACTTAAAACATTTTCTGCCTTCTGAGTGCTCAGACTGAGCTATCACTGCCAGCTGCATCTTGTAATTCTGACAGTTTACATAAAAATTACATTTGATTTTTTTTTTTTTTTTTTTGGTTTTTCGAGACAGGGTTTTGAAATCCGCCTGCCTCTGCCTCCCAAGTGCTGGGATTAAAAATGTTTTTAAAGGAGCTGGAGAAACAGCTCAACAGTTAAGAGCACTTACTGCTCTTTCAGTGGACCAAGGTAGCCAGACAGTGATGGCACACTCCTTTAGTCCCTGCATTAATCTCTGCAATGGGAGGCAGAGGCAAGCAGATCTTTATGTTTGAGGCTAGCCTGGTCTACAGAATGAGTTCCAGGACAGCCAGGGCTACATAAAGAGACCCTGTCTCAAAATCAAATCAAATCAAATCAGAGGACCAGGTTGGTTTCCCAGTACACATGTCAGATGGTTCCCAATACCTAAAATTCAAGCTCCAAGGGATCTAAAATTCTATTCTGACCTCCTCATGCCTCCTCACACAAGTGGCACACATAAATAAAAATAATATAAAGTATTTTTAAGTTTTTAATGATAACTCCTCCTTTTATTTGTGCCCTAGGACACCAAAAACGCCACAGGAAGTCACAAAGACCCTCCAGAGCCTGCCAGCAATTTCTCAAACGATGTCACCTGGCAAGCTTTGCGCTGCCCTTATAGTCCTGAGACCCTGCTCTCCCAGTTAGACTCTCTCGGTGGAAAGGAAGTGACCAGCCCTAGAGCGCTTCTTATTCTCCCCACCCCAGCCTCACCAAGAGCACCCCAGTGCTCTCTGAAGGCACTGGCTCACAGTGTATCTGTGACTGTGCCTCCAGTGCCGGCTGCACTTGCTGCTCGTCTTACGCCTTCTGTTTACCCTACAAGAACGCAGGAGACCTCCACCTCCTGTTGGTCTCACTTGACCATAAATACAATCAGAAAACTTGCAAAGAAAATAATTAAATACATAGTGCATATGTGTGTGTGTGTGTATGTGTAAAGTGAGTATCAGTTATATCGATCAAAACTTCTCCCTCCCCAAACTTCTCTACTCTTTCACTCGTTTGGAGGTGCAAGGTCTACGTGGGGATAAAAGGCAGGTAAAGCACTAAATCAGATACTGCCTGGTTAGAAACAAGAAAGGGTTAGAAACTGTGGTTTCTTTCTTTCTTTTTCTTTTTTTTTCCCCTTGGTTTTTCAAGACAGGGTTTCTCTGTGTAGCCTGGCTGTCCTGGAACTCACTCTGTAGACCAGGCTGGCCTCAAACTCAGAAATCTACCTCCCAAGCGCTGGGATCAAAGGCGTGCGCCACCACTGCCTGGTGAGATTGTGGTTTCTTAGCATCTAGACAGCCTTCAGTGTTTAGGATTCCTATATCATCACCACCACCACCAACACCAACACCACCAACACCATCATCCCCATCATTATCACTGCATTCTGTGAGTTTCTCATGTAGTACAAGAGATATAGATGCAGAAACACAGTTCAAGGCTAGAAAGATGGTACGGAGGATTTCAGCTGCCACTCAAGACGGTTTTGAGCCTATAAAGCAGGATGGCACCTGCTTTGCTTTGTTTCTTTTTTAGTAGGAGTATAAAATGATCAGAGCAACAGCCTAAGACAAATCAACAGGCTGCCAAGTTGTAAGAATGAATGAAAAGGAAACTATTATGAAAAGTATAGAGACTCCTTAAGTAGCCCTCCGATAGCAGGAGGGGGGGAAAGTATTGAACTACAGTGGTACACACCTGTGGTCACAGAATTTGGGAAATGAAGACAGGAAGATTAGTAGCTTGAGGCCAGCCTGGGCTTCACGAGCTTCCCACCTCTGGGGGTAGAGACCACTCATCTAGCTCACCTAGAATCACCCCAGATGAAACACAAGACTAAGATCCTTGCCTTATGAGAAGGGTCATTTTAACTGAGTGGTGAGTGGGGCGGGGCCCTATTTATGACACAAGAGAACAAGCCCCTCCCTTCTTGTAAGACAGTACTGGGCACATGAGCCTCTTCCTAGTCCTAACCCCTCTCCCAAAGTAAGAGGCACAGAGAGATCGCCTGGCAAGAAGTGGAGACCAGCAGTGACAAACTCACAGATCAGCTATAAAGGAAGACCAGGAATGCCAGGACAAAAGATTAGAGCCCAAAGAGATGTGCCATCATGAGAGATCTGTGAAGAGGGATGCCTGAAGGGTAGGGAGCAGAAGGATGAAGCCTAGGAGACCAATTTCTTTCCCAAGGGAAATGACAACTATGGACCCAAGTTCTACCTCAGTGTCTAGGCCAGAATGGAAACCTGAGACACAGGAGAGACCTGTAACCAAGCCGGATCCTGGGCCAGAGACAACCCTCACAGACCACCCAGCATCAAAGATGCTGCAGGGATCTGGTACCCCACAGAAACAAAACCTCCCAAATGAGCCCACTGCCCAGCAAGAAGCTGAATTCCAGCAGGAACAGGGAAGTCAACAATCTACTCTGCTTCAGAAATTTCTCACCCCATTAGCCTTCTCTGCACCACAGCAATCATCCCCAAACCAGAAAGTACACTTGGATCCACCAGAAGCCATTCCCCCTAATGGACCTGGGACAGGAAAAGTGTGTACAACTCAAAAGGAACCACAACTCAGAGAAGAACATATGGGGATGACAAAATCTGGACCAGCAGAACCACCTCTAGCTACAGAAGTAGAGACTGCATCTACAGCCCAGGCTGTATCTGGACAGGACAAGAAACCCTCTACCCAAACCAACTTGGTGTCCCAAGAAGGACCTGAACAGTCAGACCCTACAGCCCAGCAAACACCTCTAGTCCAAGGAGCCAAATTTAAGCAGGGATCTTTGACTGAGTCAGGGTTTTTGACAAGGCTGCAGGAACTATCCATACAGCAGACATCTCCAGAGTGGAAGTCATTTTTTGATTGTGTTACAGAGTCTGACACAGAGAAACACCTGAGTTCATCCTCACAGTCAAATGCTCCAAAGCCAAGTTGTGGAACAGTGATCCCGGAAATGGCACTGCTCTCCAAAAAGAAACCTGAGTTTGAAAAGATGTCAGGCTATGGTGGTAAAATACCACATGGGAAGAAAGCCATCCTCCAGAAACACAAACACTACTGGGACACAGGTGAGTCTGAACCCGGAAGACTAGAGCCTTCCAGGGCCATTTAGTTGTGCTAAGTATTTTCTGTATCTGTGATCATAACACTCAGGTCATCTTCCAAGAATTCTGTAAAATAAAGAGCACCCCCTTACCCCCAGCCCAGTCTGTAGAGGGGGAATGCTGAGGCATAAACAATGAAGGGTCTTACACAAGGCCCCGCAGTTTGGAAACAGCAAACACAGGAGTAAAAACAGGGTTTGTCTCCCTTTACACCAGGCTGCCCCCTACAAAAGATTTGAAGGAAATCAAATTGAAGTGGGAAAGAGCTCTAACTCAGGAGTCAGGTCAAAGAAACCACCCTCTTCCCTGTATTCATTTGGGAAGGAAAGGAAAGGGAAAAGAAGGAAAGGGAAAAGGAAAGGAAAAAGGAAAGGAAAAGGGGAAAAGGGAAAGGGAAAAAGGGAAGGAGAAGGAGAAGGAGAAGGGAAGGGAAGGGGAAGGGGAAGGGGAAGGAAGGGGAAGGGGAAGGGGAAGGAGAAGGGAAGGGAGAAAGAGAAATGGCTGAGCAGTAGTTGTGAGGCAAACATCACACTAAGCAATAGCAGCCCAGTGCCCAATGTGGGCCTTACACTTGGCAAGTGTGTGTAAACGAGCCGAACATCCGAGACATTCACAGCCTTCGAGAAGGTCTCGCCTCTGCCGCCCGATGCCTCTACAGGGCCTCAGCGCCGTGGAATGACTCGGTTTCATGGGGTAGAGAAGCTTGGGAGCGGGACCTGGATAGGGCTGCAGAAGTCTGTGGCAAGATCCAGGCTGGATGGAAACAGCGTGGTGACGTAGTGATGTGCTGGTGAGCTGTGGGGGTTCTTCCTTGTCACCTCTCCCTCTCCGAAGCAATGGCAGGTAACAGCCACAGAGCCCAGTCCTGACAGGAGCAGAGGGAAGGTCAGAATCCTGAGGGCTCTAGTGATGGTCTTCCACCTCAGCGAGCCCATCCCTCCTCCCCAAAAGCCCACCGCGCAAGGTTTCTCAGAGGACAGAGTAATGCTCGCTCTGTCAAGAAGAAAACCGAGGCTTACTTAGTCCTCCCAGGGCAGCCGGGTTCCAGAAGCTTCTGGCATGGGCAACCCAGAAGCAACTGGGAGCACAGCGAGCCCTGTGCGCATGTGCGAGTCTCGGGCCGCCTCTGTTTCCCGCCTGGTCCGGGGCACGCGGCCTCCGTCGACTTAGGCTCCTTTCTGTAGGTCAACCCGGAGGCCAGCGGTGTTGCTGTCCTCCCCTTTCCCTGCCCGGCATCCCTTTGATTCTGGGGGGAAAAGGCAGGGCAGAGGGAGAGAAACCTCAGGAAACAGCAGGAAGCACTAGGAGGGGGCGCGGCTGTGAGACTGGAAGGTAGTTTGCAGAGAGGCCAAGGCCACCCCTCCACTACAGCCTAGGACCCCGTAAAAAAATATCAGGGACGAACACGTGAGGGGGCGGGGCAAAGGCGGGGCTTCCCCTATGGCTACCAAGCGTGGCCACGCCCCCAGGTCGGTCCCCGCCCACGCCTCCGGTTGCCCGCCCCCTGCCCTCCCGCCCGTTCTTCCGGCTCCCGGGACAAGTGGGCGGGCCTGGTTCAAGGCAAGGTGAATGAGATGGCGAGGGTCAGCACCTGCACGAGATGACTGAGAATTCTTTGTTGGGGTGACTCTAACGCGACTCCTCGCTATTCCTGCTGTGAGGACACTTTTCGCCGCCTCCAGGATTGCGCGGGTTTTTTTTTTTTTTTTTTTTTTGCTTTTGTTTTTTGTCTGTCGTTGCGGTGCACTGCGCGGTTCCTTTAATCTGAGCGAATGGGCAGGCCGAGACCTTCAGCCCCACCCATTAGAGGCGGAGCTCCGCGAGGAGCCTGCCCAGGATTGGATGGTTTGGGGGCCTGGCAGTGGTGTGTAACTAGGATTGACTCTAAGAGAGGGACTTGCTCGCTGGAATTGGGCCCCGCGCCAGGACTGGAAAGAATTGATGGAGCCGGCGGTGGAACCCGCGCCCGTGGGGGCCCAGGCCGCCAAGCAGGCCAAAGAAGGATCGAAGAACCGCAGTCGCAGGCGGTGGCGAAAAGGCAAGATCAAAGGTGAGCCGGTAGCAGCTTGGAAGGAATCGCGCACATCCTGCGGGGGACTGGGGGGACTGACCCACTTCCACGAGGGGGAAAGAGATCGGTGGACTGACCCACTGCCGTCCTGCGTGGGGGGTGATGAGAGTAGAATGCCCCACCGAGACGTAAGGACTACCGGCTGTCCCAGTGCGGTCTTGGGGGAAGTGTCTGAAATGCTAGTCTGTCGGAATAGGGTTCTCTCTCAGGTTCCTTTTTCTGTGTGGCCAAGAACAAGAGCTGTGCCCTTAACGTTTTCGGCTTCGGTTCAAGCGGTTTTCATGTCTTCTGCCCTCTTAAAAGAATAACGTGGAAGGGTTTTTAACCGCTTTTTCTAAATGAAGAAATGTAAGAATGCAAAAGGTAGGCAGAAGGGGCATCTGGTAATTGAAAGATCTCCTTGCAGCCCCTTCTTACGCTCAGTGAATCCATCCATCTGCTCTTTGACAATCGACCTTCGTCAACCCAGCAACCCTGGGGCGACTTGCAAAACACGAGAACTTTTACATCGTCTTTAGAGAAAGGGGAGAGTTACCATCTAGCTTCCCTGTATCCAAAAGGCTGGAGAAACAGTGGCAGAACAACCAGAGATGCTGCATGGCTCAATCAGAGCAGGCATTAAATCCTGGTTTGGTTATGAGTTTTGTCTGTCTGGCGGCACTGCTTACAGCCAAACCTAGGGCCTGGCAAACGCTAAACAAGCAGCTCCACCTGCAGTCCATGTATCTTTATCAGACTCCAGAAACAGGTTTCTGTGCATGCAAAACAAGAAAAAACCTGGCATGGCTAACCAGCTTCAAAACCCCCAAATTCATCATTCCTCGTACCTCCTTTGGTAGCAAGTGTTGGAGCTCAAGCAGGACCCTGAAGCCTCCTATCCCACAACAAAGATACAAAGCAGAACACTATGAAGCAATATGGAACCTCAATTGCAAAGACGCATTTTACCAAATTGCTATGAATGTGAAGTAATAAACAGGGCCCTTTTCTCAATTTTTTTTCTGGGCTCCAAACAGGCATCTGTAGGGCTGTTGTCAGATTCAAATGTGTGTTTTTTGGCTCACAACAAGCCAGGAGAGGTGTATGTAAGTCTACTGTCTGGCTGAGTGTGCTGAGTAGAGTGTCTGACTCTACTAGACACTGGTCTCCCTAAGAGTAGGGTTGTGTCCGCCTTGTTTACAGGGAATGCCAGACACATGGACATTCAAGTATTTATTAGATTGATAAGCAAAGGAATGTGTGAAGTGTGACGTGGAGCTGTTAATAGCCAAGCTGCCCTTAGTGTCATGAGGAGTCAGAAAGAATCTGCTTGAGTAAGGCTCCTTCCTTGCACGGGGTTCAGGTAAGCATACTCACAATGGCTCGTAGCTCTGAGAATTGACTGTCATTTCCTAAGGCCCTTCCTGGAGCCAGGCCTCAGACCTGTGAATCAGATTCCACCTATGCCCCAAGGGTATCCTGACTGGCTGGAGCCATCATCTATCCATGTGATCTTGCCAGTAACTGGATGAGACAGCTGTCATTATGATCAGCCCATTTCCCAAATGATGACACAGAGGCACAGAGGCACTGAGCCGGTTGGGTTTCCTTTACCTGTCCAGTGAGGGCAGAGGGATGGATACCTTCAGCCTTCTCAGAGCAGGGAGTGTAGAGCTGACAGCTGTTGTATGCCTCAACCTTAATTCTGAATCGAAAAGGCTCTAGTCACAAAGATTCCATCCCGAGACAGACATTCAACACCTAGAGGGGCCAGGCTTCGGCTTTCTGTAACTAGCAGGGCAGTCTCAGTAGAGCTGAGGACACAGATGGCAATAAGACTGTTGTTGCCAGGCGTGTGCCGCACACCTCTGATCCCAGTCCTTGGGAAGCTGAGTCAGTTCAAGGCAAGCCTAGGCTACCTAGTGACTTGCAGGTCAGTCAAGGCTACAGAGCGGAACTCTGCATCCACCTCTCTAACTCACCCATTTACAAAACACTGTAAACAAACCAGTGTGATAAAAGGAAAAATCCTGGAGCTAGGGCTGTAGCTTAGTTACTGGAGTACCTGACTAGCATGGACAATGCCCAAGAGTCTGTCTCCAGGACCACGCACAGTAGGCATCATGGCACATGCTTATAATTCAGAAGTAGGGAGGCGGAGGCAGGAGGATCAGAAAGAAGCTTAAAGTCCTACCTATAGTCTCTGAGTACGCAGTCAGTCTGAAGCCGGCTTGGGCTACATGAGAAAATGTGTCCTGCTTTCAAAAAAGAAAATTCTGAGAAAATGATCTCATCAGACATCAGACTCATGGACAGGCAAGCATCAGCTGCCAAGCAGGGGCGGTGGGGAGAGCAGAGCAGCAGGAACAGCAGGGCTGGAAGAGCAGCACCTGACAATGCAGAGAGAGGTCCTGGGGCGGGGCGGGGGAGGCTGGGGTCAGGAAGCTGGGGCAGACAAGGTGGGCTCTAGGTTAGATTAGAAGGCCATGCCCAAGTCTGAAGCTTCATCTGGGAGGAAGGCGGGGAAGCATTGGTGGACTGGAAGGGCATGGTCAGCCTTATGCTTTCAAAAGATCCTCTGGATGCTCTGCAGGAAACAGGCTTAAGTCAGAGGAGGCTCACAGAGTGAGGACCAGGGGGAGGTAGTGGAGGTGGGTGCCATGCTCCCGGATGTCCAGTAGATGGGGATAGGTGAGGGAACTGGACAGGATAACCCCTGAGCTCTCTGCCTGAGCCAGTAGTGAGTCCTGTTCTCAGCCCACACAAACACACATGGAGACCGTGACACACCCAAACATGTACATAGATTCTTGTTGTTTTTATTGTTGTTGCTGCTATTTGAGAGGTAGGGCATCATATATACATCCCAGGCTGGCTTCAAACTCACCATTTAGTTCAAGATGACTTTGAACATCAGATCCTCTTGTCTCCACCACCATAGTGCTGGAATTACAAATATTCACCCCCACACTCAGTCTGTACAGAATTGGGGACCATATCCAGGTGGAGTGAGGCAAGTATTGCACCAACTGATCTACATCCCCAGCCCCAGGATATGGAGTCATAAACACAGGAACACATCCCCATACAAGCTGAAAATCTAAGATAAAACTTATACTCACAGGCTAACAAGCACACACACACACATACCTTCAGACATGTCAAGAAGCATGAAGGTTCATTGACCTGGCACATCCCCGGGACCAAAGTCCAGGCCTGACCCAGCTGACAAGTTACTTCTCGGGGCAAAGGGCTGGAGGAGGTGGGAGCAGGGCTCAGTGGCAGAGCATTTGTCTAGCATTCGTCTCCACGTTTGATTCCCAGCACCAAAGCAGGGAAAACTTCCAGGGCAAAGGACTGGGTCATAGTCGGCTAGGTCCCCCTCCCCCGTGGCCAGGCCCGCCTCGGCCTACCTTTGTCCCACTCCTGCCATACTCACCCATGTCCCCACTGGGTATGCCCCTACCCCAGTGCCCTCTGCCTGGGATTCTGGCAATCTCAGTACCCCTCCCTTCTGCCTCCAGCCAGCCCAGTCTTCAGGGAAACCTTGAATGGGGCAAAGAGCAGGGCCCTGAAGTCACAAGGGCTTGGAGGATCCAACCCTTCCTTCCCTACCGCTTCATCCCAATCACTTGTCCTTCCAAAGGTGTTCATCTTCAAAAGATGTCCGAACCCCGTACTCCCCACATGTTACATTGGGGTGGGAAGGCAGTCAGTCCTAGCAGAGTGAACTGTGCCAAATAGAAGGTATCCAGTGTGACAAAGGAGTGAAGCTAGGGTTAGAAAGTGGGAAATTGTACCAGCTAAGAGCAGAACACAACAGAGAAGGCCCTGAACTCGGGGTGTCCAGACAGTCTCATGGGGAGACGGAACAAATAATGATTACAAAGTCGTATGGTGTATTAGGGTAGTGACAGGCTGCATGGGAGAGAACTCAACCCCTGGCCCATCAGTGAGGCCAGGGGGCAAATCACGCGTGCGTTGCCTCCCTGGGCTAGAGATAGCGCTCACAGTAGCGCATGCTTAGCACACGGGTTCCAGTCCCAGGAGGAAGAGGGGAAGAAAGCCCATGAGGACTGCTCCTGAAGCAGTCCACCCACCCTGGGTGGGCAGAATGGCTCAGCAGCTTCCAGATGGAGAATTTAGAGCTAAGCTAAGGTCACCCAACAAGTGACCTGGACCAGTTTCCCACTGTAACAGCTGCTTAGCTTAAACGCCCCTGAGGGTCTGCTCCAGCTGCCTGTCTGCAAGTCCTGGGAAGGTGCAACCCTCTCCCCAGTTCCCAGCCACGGCCTCTGGCCTTCACGTATTTGCTAGTGTGCTGGGCCGTGGGGCCATCCTCTCCCTTCATCAATATGACAGTCCAGGGCCACAGGCAGACATGTGCTGCCTCTCAGCCTCCCATGTACAGCAGGCTCTTTGGAAGCCCCCATAGCTGATTGTCATTTGTTAATGTTGTGCTCTGCCTAAATAGTCATAGTCCACTTGATGAGCTCTGTGCCTCCACAGAAACCCATCTGTGTCCGTCCTAGAGGACACAGACAGAAAAGCAAAGGTACAAGTGTGCTAGGGTTGAGGTAAGCTTTAGTGGGTAAATGAGAGTGGGCTTTAGGGGTAGGGAGAGGTAAGGGAGCGACCACCGCGAGCTGAGGCCTGAGGGTGAGAGAGCCCACTGGGTGAGGAGCTTGCGGAAGACCCTGCGAAAGTATCTGAGCCTTGGTCTCCCCATGTTACCTGGGCTATCTGCAGGGTGGGCTGTGGAAGTTACAGGTAAGCCAAGGATGTGCACGTAAGAATAGCACCCAGTAGGGCCTGTGACTCAGGCCCCTGGCTGAGTTTGGTAATGCCCTTAATCGGCTTTTGGACTCCCCGGGGGTGGGGGTGGGGGGACATCAGGGCTGGCCACTTCTTTTCCCTAACAGCTGGAGACATCTGTGCCAGGGCCAGTCTCAGGGGGTGGGGGGTGGGGGGGGGAGGAATTGGCATCACTAAGCCTTTGGCTCCCTGAATCCACTTGGGGGAGAGGAGAGGACAGCTTTCTGGGGGAGAGGGGACAGTGTGTTCAGGACTAAAGCTTGGGATTCCTGGGTCCTAAGGGAGAAGACCGGAACTGGATCCCCGAGTCTGAGGAAGGAGAGGCTGGGGGCTAGACCCATCTCTGAGCAAGGAGAGCCTGGGCCTGAGCTCCCTGGTGTAAGCAAGGAGGGACTGAGGGGACAGGGATCCAGGGCTCTGAGGAAGAACCTAGCAGGAGGACTGTTGAGCTGCCTGTCCAGCAGGCAGGAGGGGCAAGGAGTTGAACTCTGGGCTCTGTTTACAGCATGTGGTTCTCACTAGCCTTTCTGGATGGGAGGTGAAGCAGTGGCCACACCCTACCCCACTGGTCCCTCCCCCAGTTTATCGCCCCAGGCTGCTACTGGCACTAGCCACAGACCTGCTGTGCCAGCTTGGGGAGCTCCAGTCGGAAGAGGCCAGGGAGGGGTGAGTGCAGGCCCAACTAAGAGACAGAACCCAGGGCCTGGAGGGGAGAGGAGACACTGTCTTCTAGGGAAACAAGGGGTTGCAAATCCAGGAGCCAGGCAGGGCCCTAGACTTCCAGAGGGGGGAAACAAATCACTCAGGAAGGTTGTAATGTCCCTACCAAGGTGTCAAGGGCAACTTACCCAAGATGTGGTATTTAAGTTTAAATAGCAGGAATACCTAAGGAGACGCTGGAGGAAGGTCACAAAGGACCCTAAATGTGGAAAGCCGAGCCAAGCATGGAGCCAGACTTTGAAGAACAGATAGAAGCTGAGCTTCGAGAGTCCTAGGAGAAATGTTCTGTATGTAGGACTTAGAAATCAGTGATTAAGTAGGCTCTGTAATTATGCTCCTTGATGATCCTTAGTTCCAGGATGTCAGAACCAGTGCATCCAGGGTCTTTGGGAGCAGTCTAAACCGTAACATGGGTTTGGCTAGAGAGATGAATATGTATTAGCTATTTGAACTGCTGTTTCAGGCAGGAGAATGGAACAGTGTAGTCTAAGGCAGGTGGGCAAGGCTGAAAGCTAGGAGACCATCCAAAGAAGGGATGCTGGGTTTAGGGAATCCTACAGGAGAACAAGGAGGGAAGGCTTAAGTGACCAGGAATGAGTCCCTGGTGCAGAAAGGCTAGTATTGTGGATAGGGCTCAGAAGGAGGGCTAGGTATAGAGGGCAGTCCTAGGCGATAGTAATGGCTGGTCTCGGGGATTAACATTCCCAGCCATTGTTAGAAGGGAAGGGTTTGTAGGCAACCCCAGGAGACTGAGAAGGAGACTTGGAGTGGGGCTTGAATGTGTGGGTCTTCAGAATGGGAGCCTAAGCATCCCGACTTCCCAGAACAAGAAGGACAAGTCCAAAGACAGTAAACAAAGATAGGAGTTCACCCTTGAATACCTGGAAGGAAGAAGGAAGAGGGTGGGCCAGCCTCTGGAATAGAGGGCTCAGGAGATTGGACTCCCAGATCCAGGAAGGAGGCCAAAACACATGGACAGTTAGGTTTCCAATTCTGAAGAGGAGACACAGGCAGGGTCTGCGCAGTCTGAGGGCTTCGACTCCCAGCTGCTAGGCAGAAAGAGGATGAGGCCACAGACTTCTAGAAGACAAGGACATAAATTTCTATGTGTGAGAGAGAAGATAATGGAAGGCCCCTGCATCTCCAGGAGGATTGGGACAGACCTGAGGAAGGCAAGGGCTCGGCTTTGGACTCCTAGATCACAGCATGGACGGTCCTAGGTTTGAATACTTGGTTGGCCTAGGGAAAGAGAGGAATGGCCTGGACTCCTGGGCCTGACAGAGCAAAGGGTAACCACAGACCTTCCCATCTTCCCACAGCCTCAGCGTTCTCACACAGCATGGATTTACGCACGATGACACAGTCGCTGGTGACCCTCGCAGAAGACAATATGGCCTTCTTCTCAAGCCAGGGCCCAGGAGAGACAGCACGGCGGCTGTCCAATGTCTTTGCAGGTGTTCGGGAACAGGCACTGGGGCTGGAACCAACCCTAGGCCAGCTGTTGAGTGTGGCACACCATTTTGACCTGGACACAGAGACACCAGCCAACGGATACCGTAGTTTGGTGCACACGGCCCGTTGCTGCCTGGCACACCTGCTACACAAATCCCGCTATGTGGCCTCTAACCGCAAAAGTATCTTCTTCCGTGCCAGCCACAACCTAGCAGAGCTGGAGGCCTACCTGGCCGCCCTCACCCAGCTCCGTGCTATGGCCTACTATGCCCAGCGCCTGCTAACCATCAACCGGCCAGGAGTGCTCTTCTTTGAGGGTGATGAAGGACTCACCGCTGACTTCCTGCAAGAGTATGTCACGCTACACAAAGGCTGCTTTTACGGCCGCTGCCTGGGCTTCCAGGTGAGTCCCTTGACCCATGTCCTTCTGGGCTCACAGTGAAGGCACTGGTGGCCGGTAACCTGTCCTTGAAGTAGTGTCCACAGTAATCACAATTACTAGATTCATGACTCAGCCCACAGACTGGTAAGGAAAGTTGGCAGGAACTCAGAACTGGACTCTGTGGTGCTCACACTCGTGGCTCGTAACTAGATCTGCCATACCTCAGAAGCCTCTTCACCAGCTGGGCCTGGGTAACTCAGCTGATACATATCAGCTACGTGGGAAGCCGAGGCTGTAGGATCTCAAGTACGAGGCCTGACTGAGCTTAGAGTGAGATGAAAGGAAGCCTGGGAACTTACTGAGACCTTGTCTCAAAAGTAACAAGAAAGCTGGAGCTGCAATTCAATGGAAAAAGAGCTCTCAAACATGCATGAGGCCAGAGCTTCAACCCCTGGGGGGTGGGAGAGGTTCATTTGTTCTTTTTCTTTTTCAAGTATTATGGATTGAACTTAGAGCCTCAGGAATATCAGGCAAGCACTCTGTTGTTAAGCCGCCTCCCCATTCACTCTTTTGTAGTCCCCTAAATTCCTTTGAGTTTGAGCCCCTAGGAGGGTGATCAGTTCTTGATCTCTAAGGTCTCCTGTGTGCGCGTGCACTCCCTGAAGGAAGAAGGTGCCATCCCACAGATATCAGATTGGCACCCGTGCTTAGTTGCTATAAAAATCACATGATTTCTAGGCAGCCCTCAGGACAGGGTTAACACAGCCATCATAGTTGGTGACAGCGGGGATGGCTTGGTTGTGGCTGATCTCTTCCCTGGGTTCTGACCTAAGCTGTGGACCTTATGCCTTTTGCCCATCCCAAACCACCTCAGAAAGATGCAACCTGTTACCTACCACACAGAAAGTGAGGCAGCCCAATACCCTCAAGAGGTTAAAGGCAGAAGGATTATTTAAAGATAGAAGCTAGCCTAAGATATATATATATATATATATATATATATATATATATATATATATATACCAGGCAAGCCAAGACTATATAGAAAGACCCTGCTTCATAAACAAACAGAAGTAAATAAATAAGTTGGGGGATAGAGAATTGCAGAATACAGAGAACTAAAATCAAAACAGAGGCCGGAGCTGCCCCGTCAGTGCTTGTTCCAGGCAGCCCCAAGGAACTATATCAAGCTGTATCAAGGAGCCCTACTAAGAATTCCAGGGGCTTCCTCTCTCTCCCTTCACTGAGAGATGAGCCCACCATTCTCTCAGCTTCTCTGTCCCTTCCACCACTCTGATCCTCAGCAACCCAGCACAGTTCTTTCTGAGACTTCCCCTCAGACACACCCACGAGCCCTACAAATAGTGATGGGCCCAGCAGAGCCAGCCATCTCTCTACTTTCCTGTCCTGGCACCGACACTGGAAAGAAAGACATTCCAGGCTGCCTAAGTCGGTATTGTAGTCACAGTGGCCAGGAGCTCCTGTGCTCTTTGGCCTACTGGGTCCCCGGCCAAGAGCACAGCCTGGGCCAGCTGCCAGCTCCTGAGGACCCAGATCTGCTAGAATGCAAGACAGCATCACCCTCTAAAATGTCAACTTCCAGGAAGGCAGAAGGAGGCCTCCAGATCTCAGATATTACTGCTCCCTTCCAAAGTCTAGCACGCTGTGGAACTTGTGCAGTGTTTACTGAGTGGACAAGAACTCTACTGATTCTTTGCCTTGGCCTCCTGTGGCTGAGTCTCCTGTCTGTCCCCTGTCTGCCACCTGTCATGTATCTCGCCATCTTTCGTGACAGCCATCTCCCCCTTGTCTAGGCCTCAGCTGATCTGCTCAAGTTCTTTGTACCTGTCTTTGGCCATTTCCCCATTTCTGGCTTTCAGTTCCCTGTACCCAGCCCAAACTGTCTGCTTCATCCCGTTTCTCCTGTATGCTCTGCCTCCCCAGTTCACAACCCTCCAGATGCTCAGAATGGAATCCGTCCCTCAGCCTAGGCCCTTCTTTGCCTCTCAGACCTCCCTTGGGCTCACTCAGCTGTAGGCACACCATGCTGTCCGTTCTATGCTCACTTCAGTATTGCTGCTTCCTCTTTGTGCCCGTGCACAGCATCACAGCTTCCGCCTCTGCACTGCTCTGGCCTCTCCTAGGAATACCCCTCTCTGCCTTCAGATCCCGACTCCCTGGCCTGGCCAGGGAGCCCAGCCCATGGGCATCACTGCAGCCCATGCACCTAGTGCCATCCTTCATATTATTAGTTGATTTAGACATGTCTTTATTTTGTTCATCGTCTCCTTCCTTTGAGGACACTAGGTCCATGAAAGGGCCAGGGTGATGCTCACAGCATACCACAGCAGCCCAGTAAAAGCTTACCAAATGTATGTGCCTACCTTACCAAATGTATGTGCCTACTCCTATCTCTGTCCCAACTCGTGCCCCATCCTCATCCCTCTCCTGGGTACTTGGGTGACACAGGCATTCCTTCACAGTTCACACCTGCCATCCGGCCGTTCCTGCAGACTCTCTCCATCGGGCTGGTGTCCTTCGGGGAACACTACAAACGCAACGAGACGGGCCTCAGTGAGTGGCAGCTGGACCCTGCCTACACCCTCTCCTGTCCCCCCTTTCCCAACCCAGCTGAGCAATCTGGCTGTTACCAAGGCTCCTTGACACTCCTACCCTGACCCCCAGGTGTGACTGCCAGTTCCCTCTTTACCGGTGGCCGATTCGCCATAGACCCAGAGTTGCGCGGGGCTGAATTTGAACGTATCATACAGAACCTGGATGTCCACTTCTGGAAAGCCTTCTGGAACATCACTGAGATCGAGGTGCTATCGGTGAGCTCAGCGAGGAGAAAGCCCAGCAGACTCCCAGACAGCCAGCGAAGCTACAACTGCTCGCTACAGCGCCCCAAGCCCGAGGGCTGGGAGGAGGAAGAATGTGGTTTGTGGCGTGTTCCTCCACCCTACCCCAGCGTCCTTTCTTTTCTCTCCCCAGTCTCTGGCCAACATGGCATCAACCACTGTGAGGGTAAGCCGCCTGCTCAGCTTGCCACCTGAGGCCTTTGAGATGCCATTCACCTCTGATCCCAGGCTCACGGTTACCATCTCGCCTCCCTTGGCACACACGGGACCGGGTCCTGTGCTAGCCAGGCTCATCTCCTATGACCTGCGGGAAGGACAGGTAAGCCGCTAGCCCCAAACAGTAGCAGCCCCACCCCAGCACCCTGAAGCCCTGAGCTTACCCTGTGGGAGGAAGAAAACCCTGACAGATCACCATCCCTCCTCACCACCAGGACAGCAAGGTGCTCAACAGCCTGGCAAAACCTGAGGGCCCACGCCTGGAGCTGCGCCCACGGCCTCACCAAGCACCCCGTTCACGGGCCCTGGTTGTTCACATTCACGGAGGCGGCTTCGTGGCACAGACCTCCAAATCCCATGAGCCCTACCTCAAGAACTGGGCCCAGGAGCTAGGAGTCCCCATCTTCTCCATCGACTACTCCCTGGCCCCTGAGGCTCCCTTCCCCCGAGCGCTGGAGGAGTGTTTTTTTGCCTACTGCTGGGCTGTCAAACACTGTGACCTGCTTGGTGAGACCCAGGTCCCTGTGTTCACAGATTCTAACCCCCTCCCTTGCCCTAGCCATCCTTCTTCAACCCCTGTTCTGTCCCTAGGGCCTCAGCCTTGACTCTTCCTGCCACTCACCCCAGCCCACCTCCCTTCTGCTGCCTCTGCGACCCTACTGAGGGCTAGCCCCAATGCTGCTCATCTTGTATCTTGGCCACCTCATCTCTGCCTCCTGCTCTCTTATCCCAGCCCCTCTCTTCCCCTTCCCCAGCTGCCCACCTTCTGCTCTCCTGCACTGCCAGTCTGCTGACTCACATGCCCACCTATTTGCCAGGTCCTCACACCTCCCTCTTGGAATGCCAACATCTCAGGAGGACATCAAGGCACAGAGCAGAACGTGACCATTCCCAGCCTTAACTCTGACCTTTGGTTTCCCAACATCTGATGCCCCTATCTTGGGAAAACTGCCCTGAGCTCCTCTTTCCCACCACCTGCTCTTGCTGCTGCCTGCCAGGCTCCCCAGGTCCCCAGCACTTTGTCTCTGTCCTCTGACCACTATCTACCACAAAGGTCCAAACCAGGCCTCTTGCCATTAACTAAAATGGCTTGATCTTAGGAATTGCCTGCTCATGCCAGGATATGACTGGGCTCTTCCCCCCACAACTAGGTTCAACCGGAGAGCGGATATGCCTTGCGGGGGACAGTGCAGGTGGGAACCTCTGCATCACTGTGTCCCTTCGGGCAGCAGCCTATGGAGTGAGGGTGCCAGATGGCATCATGGCAGCCTACCCAGTTACCACCCTGCAGTCCTCTGCTTCTCCCTCTCGTCTGCTGAGTCTCATGGACCCTCTTCTACCTCTGAGCGTACTCTCCAAGTGTGTCAGTGCCTATTCAGGTAAGGCCCAGGCCCTCAGAGTATGGCAGCGGTATGCCTGCGTGCCTCAGATACTCCAAGTCTGTGGGTTAGAACTGGGCCTAAAAAGAGAGACCAACTCGGCCTCCCACATGCATTCTGCAGGAACAGAGGCAGAGGACCATGTTGACTCAGACCAGAAGGCGCTAGGTGTGATGGGGCTGGTGCAGAGAGACACCTCCCTGTTCCTCAGAGACCTCCGACTGGGTGCCTCCTCATGGCTCAACTCCTTCCTGGAACTAAGTGGACACAAGCCCCAAAAGACCACATCGCCCACAGCGGGTGAGTTAGAGTTTGCTCCAAGGTACCTAGCCAAGACAGCACAGACAGACACCTTGACATAGCATAAGCCCCAGGACACATGGAGCCACCGAGATACCTGTCCTGGCTGCTTCTGTCCTTGGTCCTACAACAAGCCCTTAGTTTTCCACAGCAGACCACATCCTAGAAATTCTGCTGCTTCCCCAAGCAATGTCACAATTCCAGGAATTGCCTCAAGGGAAAAAAAAAAAAGAGAGAGAGCCTCTCAGGTCTCAGGGCCCTCACTACCAGGAAGCAGAAGAAAGAGCTCTGAGAGTTCAGGGCCAGCCTGATCTATGAAGCAAATTCCTGTTCAAGGTAGGTCAAAGCCACACTGGGAAACATTGTCTCAACAGCAATAAAACCATTCCTTCAGGGGCCTGGGGAGGGATGGCTTAGGAAACAAAGAGCTTGCTGTGTAAGTATGAGAACCTGTTTGGATCCCAAAACCCAAATAAAAGTCAAGTGTCGTGGTGCACACCATAATCTCAGCTCTGGGTGGGCAGAGGCAGGGGAGTCCCTGGGACTGACTGGAGCGCCAGCCTCGGCAAAAGCAGTGAGCTCTGAGGTCACTGAAAGACAACACTCAAAAGCTAACGGGGCTGGAAAGATGGCTCCGTGCCTGCCGCCAGGCCTGCCCTGGGTTCAGTCCCTGGGATTCACATGGCGGAAGGCAAGAACCTACTCCTTCCTTCAAATTGTCCTCCACCCACCAGATGTGCACACCCACATACTAAAGAATTAATAAAAGTGAAAGAAAAGCCGGGCATGGTGGCACACGCCTTTAATCCCAGCACTCGGGAGGCAGAGGCAGGCGGATTTCTGAGTTCGAGGCCAACCTGGTCTACAGAGTGAGTTCCAGGACAGCCA
>NC_034608.1:20882139-20891308 GCF_900095145.1 Mus pahari | reverse complement strand
AAAAACCCTGTCTCGAAAAACCAAAAAAAAAAAAAAAAAAAAAGTGAAAGAAAAAAAGAAGGTGGACAGTGGCGCAAAGAATAATGCCTCGTGGTGATCTCTGGCCACAGGCTCACACATACATACAGAAAGACAATCAGCTCACCTTTGTTTTATTTTAGAATCTTCAGGTGGACAGACACATGAACACAAGTTAAAAGGAAATTGAATCTGAGGCAAGGGACCCCTGAGCCCTGGGGGTAGGGGTCCGTATAGGAAAGATGACCCTAGAGGCACACACTCCAGCCCAGCTTCTCAGTCAGTCAGTGCCTCAATGAGTTAGCAGACAAATATTAGCATCTATAACCCTTAGTTTGTTCCTCTGTAAAGTGGGGACAAGTGTATCTACCTTGCTGGGTCATAGTGAGGACTACTATACCCATTTGTATCAAATGCCAACACAGTCCCTGGCACTCAGCTGCTCTTAGAAGATACTAGAATCTCATGTCTGTCTGCAGTTCTGTTCCAGTGACTCTGGGTCTTGTAGCACCTAAGTGATTATTCTTATATTGGTCTGCACTTTGCCCTCATAGATTGATAAAGGCAAGTTGTAGTGAGGAGTATGTGTAGTGCCACACACCTGAAGCAGGAGGATTCCAATTTGGGCAACAGAAATAAAACAGTATAATCCCTAAAATGGCAAGCAGTAGGGATCCAATTAAATTAACAGACATGCACATCATCCCGGCACTTGCTTGCCTGGTTACTCAGTGGAACGAGATAAGGCCACTTTGGAGAGCAGGTCCATGAAAGTAGCATACCCTGGAGACTCGTTAGCTGCCTGTAAACAGAAGCTCCTTTCTGTTGTATGAGTTCATTCATACCTTTCGGTCAAGCGGTCATAAGAGGCTGGCTGAGCTTCCTCCTGTGTGGAGCCCAGCGTTGGCTGAGTGCTGCCTGACAACAGTCAAGCCTTGCTACCGGCCTGGGGATGTAGCCCTGCAGTAGAACACTGCCCGGAGACCACCAGTGAGGGAGGGGCAAGAGGCTAGGAACTAGCGTGTGCGAGGGCTGTGCACCACAGACACAAAAATTTAATACAGATACAACTTGATTCCTCTGGAGGAAAGGCTGGTAATCCTGGGTTCTTATATTCTTGTAACTTATAAGCTAAGTACTATATAACATTTATACAGAGGAAAAAATGGAAGCTTTCAGAAGTCAATTGATTTGCACTTCCCAGTCTTAATCCATGTACACCCTGCCCTATAACACTGCCCCACCTACCAGCCTTAGGATTGTAGCCCTGGACACAGAAATGTCCCATTCTGGAGGGGGTGGTTGGTCCTGGACTTCCCTTGTCTGGCATCCACACTCCCTACTCACAGCCAGGCTTATCTTCTGGCCTCAGGCAGCCTCTGTCTTTGCCTTTCCTATAGAGTCTGTTCGCCCAGCGGAGTCTATGCGAAGGAGTGTGTCTGAGGCAGCCCTGGCCCAGCCTGAGGGCTTACTGGGCACAGATACCTTGAAGAAGCTGACAATAAAGGACTTGAGCAACTCAGAGCCTTCAGACAGCCCCGAGATGTCACAGTCAATGGAGACACTTGGCCCCTCCACACCCTCCGATGTCAACTTTTTTCTGCGGCCTGGGAATTCCCAGGAAGAGGCTGAAGCCAAAGATGAAGTGAGACCCATGGATGGAGTCCCCCGTGTGCGCGCTGCCTTCCCTGAGGGGTTTCACCCCCGGCGCTCAAGCCAAGGTGTCCTCCACATGCCCCTCTACTCGGCACCCATAGTCAAGAACCCCTTCATGTCTCCTCTGCTGGCCCCTGACAGCATGCTGAAGACCCTGCCGCCTGTGCACCTTGTGGTGAGAACAAGACCGGGCAGGGTGCCGCTGGAGGGCAGTGGGATGGGACTTGGGCGACCTGGGGAAAAGAGCTAGCCAAGTACCACGTAGCCAGCCAGGCCAGGGAGTCTTGTCATTTGCAGATGTGTTGGGCAGGAGGCTTGAGCAGGTGGAAAAGATGGGCGGGACTGGGTAAAGGTCGAGGATTAAGTTAACCATCGCCTCCACCTTGTTCTTTCTGCCCACTCCCTCCCCAACTCCCCTTACCCCCCCCCTCGGTCAACCTCACATCTGTGTCCACGTGCTTTTCCCTCCCTCCTACCCTGACCCCCACTCTCTCTAGGCGTGCGCTCTGGACCCCATGCTGGATGACTCGGTCATGTTCGCGCGGCGACTGCGCGACCTGGGCCAGCCCGTGACGCTGAAAGTGGTAGAAGACCTGCCGCATGGCTTCCTGAGCCTGGCGGCCCTGTGTCGCGAGACCCGACAGGCCACGGAGTTCTGCGTGCAGCGCATCCGGCTGATCCTCACCCCGCCTGCAGCACCGCTGAACTGAGCTGGGGACGGCGGGGGGCGGCACTAAAAGACCTCTTGCTCCCATCTGCGCGGGCTTCCGTTATGAGTGCGCCCCGAGACGGGCTCTAGGCCCTCTCGGTCGGGCTGGGCGGGCGGGAGTGGGCTGTTGCCTTAACTTAAGACAGTAAGTGGGGCGGGACAGGGGCCAAAAGCTGAACCTGGGAGAGGGACACACACACACACCTGTCACTGAGACAGCTGGACCTGCACTCCACCACTGCCTTCTGCTGCTGTGACCGACCAAGGCTAGTCGGTTTTGCCTTTTGTAAATAAAAGTTATTTAATTAGGCCTTTTAAAAATAGGGAGTGTGTTTTCCCAGCAGATGGCAGCACTTAGCTCAAGTTGCTGCGAAAGGGAAAATTAGAATACGTGGACCCGGACTCTAGCTTTGCTCACAACCCAAACCACCTAATATGCAAGTTCTATCTGCCTGTGTTTGTCATTGAAGTCTCAGCAGCCTGGCCCCCGGTAGACCCTGGGTTTAGCGAGACAATTTAGATCCAAAGTCTGCCCTTGGAGCTGCTGGTCCAAGGTTCAAGAGGTTCGTGCAATGATGGATGGATGACCTTAACCTTCAATAGAGGAGCACAGAGCTGAAGAGTTGGCTCAGTGGTTAAGAGCACTAATTGCTCTTCAAAAGAACCCAGGTTCAATTCCCAGCACACACCTGTAACTCCAGTCCCAGGGCCTTCAAGAACACCGGGTATAAACATGGTGAGCAGACACATATGTTCAAAGTACGCATACACATCATTTTTAAATTTTTGAAAATGAGTATAAACTCTCTAGGCAGAGAAGCATGACAGTAAGCGGTGATCCAGGCTTCCATACCAGAAAGCCACGTGTGAAGTGGGGAGTCGGGGAGGAGCCTGGATTATAATTGAGCTACCAAGATCCTTGTGAGGGTCAGAGCACTGAAGAGCATGCTGAGGCACTGGTGAGGGACTGAGACCCAGGAGGTAAGGAAGGCTTGGGGACAGTGAGGCAGCCTGGCCCCTGAAAGGAGGCTCAAGGGCGTGTGATGAGACTGGGATTCGGGGATGCCCAGAGGTGATCTGCTTTAGAGGAACATCCAGGAGACTGGAGAGGTGTGGGAGCTCACTCTAGCTGGAACCAAAGAACTAGGATCATTCTAGAAAGAATAATCAAGGCAGGATTTGAGGAGGGCCAGAACAAAGCCCCGACACTTATGGCCCCCAATAAAGGAATGGGGCATGAGGGGCCAGTGCTGGAATGCCCTGAGGATCAGCTGGAGAGGAAGTGAGGCAGGAGAGAAGAGGCTGGAGAGGAAGTTTCCAGAAGGCAGGAGTGGCCCATGACAGATTAAAATGCTATCCTAGGGCCTCACCCATGAACATGTATGTGATGTCACGGACCTCATCCAGAGTCATGGGAGGTCGGCATCCAAACGTACTGGGCTGAAAGGGAGTAAAGGATAAAGGACGGAGCCTGTGGACACCACATGTCTGCGGAAGTAAAAAGGGTGAGACACGATTGACAGGGTGGGGAGCAGAGAAGATGGAACAGGTTTTAATCGTGTCAGAAAGGGAGAGACTAGATGTAGAAGCAGAATTGGTTTCTTAAAGGAGAGGGTAGCAGGGGACCCCCTCCCTCAAAGGGGCTTACCCAATTAACTTCTGAATTCAAACCTGACACAGAAAGACAGGCACGGTGGCTCATGCCTACAACAGGTGGAAGACAGACATGGTGGCTCATGCCTACAACAGGTGGAAGACAGGCACGGTGGCTCATGCCTGTAACAGGTGGAAGACAGGCATGGTGGCTCATGCCTACAACAGGTGGAAGGCTCAAGCAGGATGTCCATCAGGCTGAAGCCACTCTGGGCTACATAGTGAATAGTAAGGTCATTATGTATTCCAGGCTGGCCCCCAAACTATGGTCCAGAGTGAGACCCTGAAAAAAAAAAAAACTAGAATTCCCAAAGGGAGTTATATCCAGGCACTAAATACACCACCATTCTGCTCCTAGTTCATCAAGTATGGATGCCCTTAGGATGAACAACAGTCCCAAGCCTTGTCTCAGAAACCCCTTGGTCCTCCTGGCCCACCCACCACCCATCCTGCCTCTCTGCCCGGGTCCAGGCTCCACCCTATTCTACCTAAGCTCTGGAGAGAGCCACCTCTTGGTCTAATGGCATCTCCAGCTCTGGCTCCGGTTCTGATCTAGCCCAGTCAGACCTGGGCTAACTAGCATCCCTGGCACTAACACAGTGGGTGATTTCACACACACACACACACACACACACAAATACAGACACAGAGAGAGACAGAGTCAGAGAGAGACAGAGGTAGAGTTCAGTTCCTAGGTCTGGCTGCTGCCAACCTCCTCATTCTCTCCCTGCCTTACAGCTCCCCTGGTGGTTTTGGGGACAGCATGAGTCTTCTATTTCGGTACCTAAGCATGGCAATTAATGAACCTCTAGGCCTCCCTGCCTTTGCACAGGCTGAAACCCTCTCACGACATCTGCGCCACCTAGTGCTCTTCCAAGAGCCAGCTCCAGTTGGCCCCGCCTCTGAAAATTCTTTCCTACCCGGCATCCCCAAAAAAAGATTCCTGTGCCTCCCCCACCCCTTCACACCCTTGACCATCAATGCCTGTCGTCCCCTCGGACTTGAGCTCCCTGAAGGGCAGGGTCCAGGTCTGACTCATCTTGATCACTACAGTCCCCAGCATCAGGTCTGGCACACCAGAAAGCCCAGGAAATGTTTGTTTAAGTAATGAGTGGGTGAGTGAGTGAGTGAGCGCTGAGTGAGTGGATGACTTTACGAGGGAATCCTGAGTGAATTCATGACAGCAGGAAGAGAACGGAGGGAAGCGCAGGACAAGCAAGGAAGGTAGAATCGATGGGTACATTTTTAAGGTTGCACATCCCTGAACTCAGCTTGTCCAGCGGCGCCCTGACTAAGCTCCCTCACCCCTCCGCTGCAAGGCCGGCTGTTTCCCCACCAGGCTGTACGCAAAATCCCAATACTGGTCATTCTGGAAAGGACTTACCTGGACCAACCAGGAGAGCTGGTTTCCTCTAGAGTACCTTCGGCTTTTAGTCGAACCGAACCGATCACTGTGGGGCAGGTTTCTTGTCTATTGGCAGATTGGCTGAAACTAACGGAGAATGACGTCTCTGGGAGCCTATCGCTGTCCTACATGGACTGCAGCCCCGCCCATTCAGGAAAGGGCCCCTAAGAAGTGTCAGGTCCTCTGGAGTGAGCGAGGCCGGCTGAAGGAGTGGCCGGAATGGCCAAGAATAGAGCTTTGGGCCTCTGGTACCTGACGTGTTTCTAAGCGTTCTACTTTTTCCCCCTCCTTCCTCTTTTTTCCAGTATTAAAGATAGAACCCAGGGCTTTTCGTATGCCAGGCAAGGTCTCTACTGCCGGGCACTGAACCTCAGCCCTGTTAGTTGCACAGACTGGCCTTGAACTCACTGTGTTATTCAGAGTTGTCTCTGATCTGCTTTAGCCTCCAGACTGCTTAGGATCCCAGGTCTGAGCCATCCATCCCCAACAGTCCTTGAGTCTGGGGGGGGGGGAGCCACACTCTTTGATCCCAAAGGATCAGGGCACTTAGGGCCTGAGAAGGGAGAGATTAGCCGGCAGGGTTTTTGTGTCCGAGAATAAGAAACCTAATTGTGTCCAAAGAATTAGAAATTTAAAAAAAAATTGGGGTCCAGGAATTCGATCGCCGCTGTGAGTCACCCTGATTTACCTCTTCTGGGTGACAGATCTGGGTTCCGGGATTTTATGAGGCTATTTGTGGGATCGTGCCATGCCTTGCCCCTAGGCAAGTTTTCTGAGTCTGAGGTGGAGCCTGGACTAGATGGGAGGTAGGAGGGACTCTTAGTCTGGATGTCATTTCCACCTGTGTCCCTGCCAAGGAAGCCAGGGACAGAGCTTCCTGCAGAAGAGCCGGGATGGGGAGGAGACTTGAGAATAACATAAAGACAAGGAAGAAGAAAAACAAAGATACCAAAGAAGAGATCAAAAATAATAAAACAATAATAACAGCTCTCTTGCCCTGAATTTACTGTGGTCAGGGTTCTGTACTAAAGCATTTCACATAATTATTCGGTGTTTTCCTCATAGGTCTAAGCGATTGGTGAATCATTAGTGTTGCCATTATTATTATTATTATCCCCATTTTACAAGTGAGAAAATTGAGATCCAGCGCAGGACAATCAAGATAGAGATGTAAGTGGGAAGAAAAAAGATGCTGGTGTAAAGAGAACACAAAAGAAGATGAGGTTAATTAACAAGGTGGGGGGAGGGGCAGGAAAAGATGGACTGCGAACTAAGGGAGGGGTCTGAGAGTGAGGCTCTGGAAGGTTAGGTAAGCAGTATTGCTAGAGCCTAGGACTCCCAGGGCTCAGGGGAGGCAGGGCCGAAGATGAAGACTTCGGGGTATTTCCTCCCTGGTTTCAGCCTTGTTCAAGCCTTCTTACTGTGGGTGTTGGGCCAAGTTGGGGTCAAAAACAATGATTAGGGAGAGGCAACTATGCCATTATAGCAGTAAGGGACGATAAGAAAATGATTCATGGGGGGTGACCCAGGCTGGGAGGGGCCTTTCCACAGTGTCTGTTCTTTAATCTGTGTAGATCGTGCCCCAGGGAGGACTGGGCACAGGCCCACTCCCTCCCTGTGTCTGTTTCTCCATCACTTAGAACTGTGGCTGTCGCACATTCTGGACACAGGAGGGTACGCCTGGGAACGGTAAGAACTTTCTGGTGGATTTCACTCCAGACCTCGAACACTTGTCCATCTGTCCAAGAAGTTCATCCCACCCCGCCATTACCCTCGTACCGCCAAGTCATGCTTAAGCCCCTCCCACCTGCCCTTTCACCCTGTCTCTCCACAAACCACTTGGCCAGCCAACCCCACTAAGCAGAAACTGGAGCTCATTTTGGGAGCTCTCAGCTTCCTAGAGTCCTCAGGGACTGAAAGGGGTGTTCTCAAGTCTCCAGCTTCAGACATACTGCCGGTGCCTTTATCAGAGATGCGAGCGAGATCACACCAAAGCGCCAGCCCTCAACAAGTTAGGTGTGGTGTTACTAAGCTAGCACCCATGGAGCACCCATAACCCCCGAGCACAAACAAAGACAGCCCCACAATCACAGAATCACCTGCACTGACAGAAATCTCCTCCCAACGCAGGGGAAACATACAGCCTGGTCGTGCAATTACATGACCAGCCGCTGATAAGCCTCCTGGAGGGAGAATGAGCAAGACACTTAGTTGTGTTCCGGCTTGTACCCACAGCAACAAGCTGGACACATAAAGCTGCCCCATCATTACCATAAATACAGTGTGTGTGTGTGTGTGTGTGTGTGTGTGTGTGTGTGTGTGTGTGTGTGTTTCCCTGTGCGGCTCCAAGCCTTGCCCCCTAAACATTCTGTTTTGAACCTCTTGGCAATGCTATTTGAAACAATCATTCTTCCAGATTGGGAAAACTGAAGCAAAGAGACAAGTTTATAGCCAGAGGCAGTGGGGAGGTGGGGGGAAGACTGACAACCTGTGTTTGATCACTAGGACCCACATGGCAAAGGAAAAGAACTAATTCTCTCACGTTGTCCTCTGACCTCTATCTATACCTGCGCACACAAACACACAAGAATTTTTTAAAGCGTAATAAAATAAGTAATTAGGGTTAAGACCCAGGTTCCCTAACTCAAGAGTCTATTACCTAAGGTTATTTCTCAGTGCATGCAGATATATCATAGCTGGACACATTGGTACAAGCCTGTGATCCCAGCACCACAGCAAGAAGACTGAACGTTCAAGACGAACCTGGACTGAACAGCAAATCCCAGACCTCCCTTACACTGTGGTTCTGGCTGTGTGTTGTAGAACTTTCAAGAAAAATATCTATTTACTCCCCAATAGAGAGGGTGCACATGCACCAAGGAAAGATCCTATCAGGAACAACATGGAAAATAATAGATTTATTGGGGTCACCTATGGGTGCACGTGCATCTGACTCACGAGCAGCTGCACCACGGGAAGTCCACCTCCCTCGGTGCCTGCCTCTTCAATGCATTCGTACTTGTGGGTTCTGTAGAGCCAGGGCAAGAGGGACCGGAGGCTGGAGTCTCAGGGGAGGGTCTTGGGATGGTCTTGTGAAGGTTGTGTGACCTTCTATCTTCCAGCCCCTTTCCCTCAGTCCTAGCTATCTATTATCCCTGCTGTGACATCAGGGCCAACGTCTCAGATCACCGCAGCTGCTGTGCTCCACAATGGCAGTGAACAGATCAGTGCTCAAAGAGGGGTCCTTGAGGTTGCTCGTCCCTTAAGGAGCCTTGCTGTGTGACCCCGGCGACCTGAGTTGACCTCAGTTGACCCTGGTTCCATCCTCAGAAACTGACTCCATAAAGTTGCCCTGTGGTTTCCGAATTTGGGGTGTGTGTGTGTGTGTGTGTGTGTGTGTGTGTGTGTGTGTGTATACATACACATGCCATAACAAGCATGTGGAGGTAGGTCAGAGAACAACTTACAGGGGTTCCTTTCTACCATATGTATTCTGTGCATTAGACTTGGTAGCAAGCAGGCTTGAGCACCAAGCTGTTTCACTGGCCCAATAATAATAATTGTTGTAAAAAAAAAAAATAGAGTTACACAGCTTACACTAAAGTAGTGACACTTTGTCCTAAAAACCTCAGACAGACAGACAGACAGACAGACAGACAGACAGACAGACAGACAGACAGACAGACAGACAGACAGACAGATAGATAGATAGATAGATAGATAGATAG
>NC_034608.1:20859944-20882104 GCF_900095145.1 Mus pahari | reverse complement strand
AGATAGATAGATAGATAGATAGATAGATAGATAGATAGATAGATAGATAGATCGATAGATAAGCAGAGTACTGGTACAAGAACATAGTTCATAGTTCCAGCACCTGGGAGGCTGAGGCAGGGAGACCAGCTCAGGCTATGTAATGGGTTCAAGAGCTGTGGGATACCTAGTGGGTTTAAGGCATGCCTGGGATACCTAACAAAATCCTTTATAAAGAACCTCTTTATCAATGTCACATACAATCACATAATGTCACACACAGTCACATAACCACACAAAGAGATACAACACACCCAAACCAGGCAGCAAGTAACACACCCAAAGCTCCCCGAGTCCCTCCTGTTCTGCCGGGTTGGCCCTTAAGGAAGCAGTTGGCTTAGAATAGAAAGGGGGGCCCCCACTTGTCCTCTCAGCCAGACTGGTTCCACCTGCGCCGTGGATGGCATAACCTGTCTTGGTTGTGAAACCCATGTTGGGCAACTGGGCTCAAATGTGAATGCCTGAATTCCGGACAGAGATGGGAAGTCCAGACTTGGGTGTACTAAGGGAGCTAGGGGCTGGGTGCTAGACACATTCTCAGGGAAAAGAGGAGGAACCTGGGACCTGGACACCCAGGTTCTGGGAATGCAGTACCACAACCCCACTGGTTTTTGTTGTTGAAGGAGGAGCTCCAGTTCTGCTGAATAAAATACAAGAAGCCCAAGGCAATCTGAAATTCCAATAAATAATTAGATTTTGTTTTAGAAGTACATTCTCATATAAGGATATTGACAACATATTTGTCATCTCTCCAAAATTCCAGTTGGACCTGGTGTGGTGGGGCATACACATAATCCCAGCCCTCATGCCAGGGCAGGAAGATTCCAAGTTCAAGGACAACCTAGGCTTCATTTTAATGTGTGAGTACATTTTATATATGTGCATGTGTATATGCAAGTGTATTTGTGGATACAAACTTGGGATATTCTAACACTCTTTTCTGGCCTATGTGGGCGCCAGGCACAGTCCTGGTGCACAGACATACGTGTAGGCAGAAAAATCTGTATGCAGAAAATATTTTAAATATTTAAAAACTAAACCAATGCATACACTGTATGTATCTGTCCACCCCTTAAGGGGGACAACGTCAAGCACCTACTGGCTGGGTCATGAGTCCTCCCCAGCTCCGCAGACCTCATCCCCTCCGTTCTTGGATCTCTTTCCCCTCCCCCATGTCAAGCCACCTCACAACTGCCCAGCCTCAGTTTCTTCACCTACACACCCATGGCTGTATCTAATCAGGAGGGCCCCAGGCTATGTCAGTCAACCTAAGGACGACTCAGAGAGTCATCTGAGGAGCCCACGGCCCTCGGACATGACTGGTCCTGAGTTATTTGCGGTCCATTTTCAGGAGTGGTATGGGGAAGAGGCCATGTCTTAGAGAGCAGGCCTGGATAAGGGCAGAGATGGGGAGAGAAACAGTGGTGATGTGAGACAGAGACCTCAGGATGAGGATACCTAGACAGGAGGATACCCAGGCACGGGGTCTGGGAGGAGGGAGACCAAGAGATGAGGACACAAACACACACTTGTCAAAATGGGCTTGCAAAGATGAGGAAAGGAAGCGAGGGGTATGACAGCTCATGCCTACAATCCAAGAACTCGGGTGGCTGCGGCAGGAGGATCACCCTAAGTTTGAGGCCAGCCTAGCTACATACAGAGTAAAACCCAGCTTCAAAATAATAATAATAATAATAATAATAATAATAATAATAATAATAATAATAATAAAAAGATGGGAGGAAGGAAGCTAGTTGGGGATGCTACTCTGGGCCGAGTGCTTGCCTTGCATAGACAAGGCCCTGGGTTGGATCCCCATCACCAGGTTCTGTAGTTCTGTTTGTATGATCTCAGTACTTGGAGATGAAGGCAAGATGTTCAAGTTCATCCTCAGTTACACAGTGAGTCAGAGACCAGCCTTGGATATGTGAGAGCCTGTCTCAAAAACAAAACAAAAACGGGGGAAGGGGTTGATAAAGATGCAAAGATAGGTAGATGGGGACTCAGAACTGAAGTGGACAATGCCACCCACACATTTAGGCGACACCCCAAAAGGCAGACACGCGCAAGCAAAATAATGCTCACTACCATAAATCTGGGGCCACAGCCAGCCAGCCATTTGGGTGGCGCCGGGAGACAGAGGTTCAGGCCCTTGAGTGTTGGGTAAGTGGAGAAAGCTGTGGTCACAGGCCATCAGGATCACAGGCTGGCGGGTGATCCATTTGTTGTCCCCTCATACCCACACGCTGTGGCATGGTGACACAACCTCTTCTAGAGTTGACACCCCGATTTTCTGGTGCCTCCTATATTCTGGGGGTGACACCCATGGCAGGAACCCCACCCAACTCTAATGCAGCTTCCTTACTGAGTCACCTACAACCCTGTCAGGCCTGTTGGGGGGAAACTTTGGTGAATCAAGTACCCAAGACCCAGTCCCTTACTTAATCCCTGAGGAATTCACTGGAAATTTGGATTTAGCTCTCTATGAACACACAGCCTAGACTAGCGTCACCAGATTCTAGACCCTCTTTTAGAGGCTCAGCCCTTCTTCCTCCAACTCATAGGTCCCAACCCCAGCCCTCCTCCCTCAGGCCCAGGTTCCAGACTCAAGCCTCCTCCCTCAGACTCCAGTCTCAGCTTTCCCCCTGGGGACTCAGAAGTGTAGGCCCCTTACCTCACCCTCAGATTCACTTTCCAGACCTCCCCCTCTCTGCTCCCAGCACACTCGGGTGTTAACTGGGGCCAGACACACCTCCAGGTTTCTTGTCAGTCCCCAGCCCCCTCCCTATTTGAAGAAGAGAGGAGGTGCAATATTTACTTTGGTCCTCACATGAATCGCTCCCTAAAACACGCGACTGTCCCCCCACTGACCCCATGTCTCCGGGCCTTGAACAGAACAGTGTCTCTCCTTCCCCTTCAATGTGATGAAAATCCCTCACCAAGATAAGGAGGAACATCAAAAGAGAAACCGGCTCCCACTCTGTATAACACACCAGGCGTTCCTCCCTAACCCCTCACTCTCTCCCTGCCACTCCAGATCTTGCAGTTCTGCCTCTCAACATCTGTGTCTACCTGTCTCCATCCTCTCAATTCCGATCTCCGGTCACCCATCTCCCCTATCTCCCCTGCCCTGGGTCCCCACTCCCTCTTCCCCAGTCTCCTTCTTCCTGTACATTCTCCATCCCTGACTCCATTTCTATCTCTTCCCACTCTTGTTTCTACCTCTGCCCCAGGTCTTCAGTCCTGAGACATGAGACAAGAGGGGAAGTGGGGTGTGGGGAACAGAGAGGAGAGGGAGGATGGAAAATCCAGGCGGAAGGGAAGAGGGTCAGGCAGACCGGCTAGTCTCCCTTGGCATCTCTGTCAGAGCCCCGCCCAGGGCTGTGTGGCCTGGCCCATATAAGCAGCTCCTGGCCTCTCACTGAGAACTTAGTGTCTGCTGTCACCAAGAACCTCTATCTCCATCCCCTCGTGTGGATCTGCAGGTAGGACCTCCTCCTCCCTAAGTCCCTGCTCTCCGGCAGGGACCTCCGCTGGGTTCTCTGCCTACCTGGCTCACAGCTCTGTCTCCCTGATTGCCTCTGACTGCCTGTCGTGCCTGGGATCATCTTACTCTTTCTCAGTGCTTCATCTCCCCAGTCTCCCCAGTCTCACCTTTCCAACCTGACTGGTACAGAGTTGGATTTAGAAATCCCAGGGGCCAGCACCCAGTCTCGGAGCCTGTTTGGACTGGTCCATCATCAGGCGGTTCTCTTCTGTCTCTGAGCCTATAGCCCTCAGTCAAATCAGCTTGTAGAGGTGCCTTGGTCCACGCTTGTGGCTGTCTCGCAGTGTCTCTGCGGGCACCTGGCTCAAGAGTTCTTTCCCATCTGTCTCTGTGACACCTGGCTGCTGCCTTTGCTCTCGCTATCCTTGTCTCTCTCCAACTCTGCCTCTGTTCCAAGAAGGGTCCTCTGGGGTCTGTCGGGCAGCTGTTAAAACGATGGGCGAGTAGTTCGCCCACCTACCCATCCCAGCCAACAGGCTAACCTGGCCTCTTTCTCTTCAGCTCCCTTTCCCCTGAGAGTCCATCTCCCCCAGTGCCCTAGTCCCTTGCCCTCCCCTGCCCAGTATCCAGCATCCCTTGGACAGACTACGTTGCTGTTGCCGTAGCCGTCCCCTGCAGCCGTTCACACAGCAGCCACCTCCTCAGGGCCAGCAAGATGCAGTTTGAGATGCACGACCACGTGAAAGGCAAAGGTGGGGTCACTGAATGCACCAGCAACCTTCTAGGTGCCAGGAACCTGGCTGCCTCCCTCCCCTGGGCACCCTGGCTCCGAAAACAAATGGCACCTGCTTCTACCCCCAGAGGCCCCAGGAAATGTTGGAGCCCAGTCATGGAGGAGGAGGTGGTGGTATGTGTAGCCAAGTCCAGGCTCTGCCCAGCTGTGGTGCCCACTTTCCCTCCTGACTTTGGCTCAACCAGATGTGTAGTTGGCAACAGCAGCAGAGACAGACTAGGGGTGTTGATGACCGAATGTGACAGATAGGAATGGGGCGGTACAGTGATGTTTCCTCCAGTGGGCGGCCAGGTGGCCTGCCCAGACTGCCCGGCAGAAGGAAGGGCGGCAGGGGTGGCGCGGCTCAGAAGGCCCTGCCAGGATGTCTGTTGATCCCCCTTCTCTTATCTCCACAGCCATGTCATATCCAGTGACTAGTCAGCCTCAGTGCGCCAACACCTGCTACCAGACACAGCTCAGCGATTGGCACACGGGCCTCACCGACTGTTGCAACGACATGCCCGTCTGTGAGTGTCCGAGGAAGATGGGGAGGGAGGGAAACTCACGCCACACTCCTGCAATCTTCACTCTGCCTGGGATCCCATTATCCAACCCTCAGCCTCCTCACGGTGACCCCACTCTCTCTCCAGCCACTAACTCACCCCACCCCGAGCCCGATCGCTTTGGGTCTTCGTTTCCTTCTCTATAACTGTCCTCCTGGAACCTGCATCCCCTCCGTGACACCGCGCGTACCCTCTTGGGGGTGGGGGTGGGGGTGGGGCAAGCACAGCAGGCCCGGGTCCTGAACGTTCTGCCCTGTCCAGGTCTCTGCGGCACTTTCGCCCCGCTGTGCCTTGCCTGCCGCATCTCCGACGACTTTGGGGAGTGCTGCTGTGCGCCCTACCTGCCCGGAGGACTGCACTCTCTGCGCACCGGCATGAGGGAGCGCTACCACATCCAGGTGCGCGCCAATCCCAGACCACAGGGGTTGAGATTGGGGACCGCAGGGATTGAGACTGGGAACCGCCACCTGGCACCCCAAAACAAAGCTCCTGACCTTTCTCGATTTCTCTCTTTCCCACCCTCCAGGGCTCCGTCGGGCACGACTGGGCTGCCCTCACCTTTTGCCTGCCCTGCGCCCTCTGTCAGATGGCGCGGGAACTGAAGATCCGAGAGTAAGGACATCCTTGGTCTTTGGTCTTGCCTGGCCTCCCTGGGAGGCCACTCCTTGGAAAGCCTGTCCCACTGCCCCTGTCCCACCGCCAAAAAAATACACCCACAATAAAAACCTGAAAACCAACCCCACCTACAAGTTTTTATTGTCGCGGGGAAGGACTCTGGGTGCAGTGGGAGGTTTGCTGGTGGGGTGGGGGAGGATGCATGACAGGCGGCTAGGTGTCTCAGACAAGATGGGTTTGATAGGACTGGCCCGTGTAGATGACTTCCTGGAAGTGCCTCACAGAGTAGAACCATTAGCCCCGAGGCTGCAGAAGGCTTATCTGAAGTACTGCTGGCATCCTGAAATAAGCCAACCCAGACAGTCTCCGGATAGATGCCCAAGCCTGCTGCAATCCCTGCGCTCTGCATGCTGAGGCAGGACATAAGAGAAGCCCAGGCTGCATGGTATGAGGGCAGCCCAGGCAGCATATTGAGACTCCGCCTCAAATAAAACTTTTAAAATCTTAAGAAAAAGATTTAAACTCTTCAAACAATGTTCTCCCCTGATGGTATTTTAATTTCATGTATATGGGTGTTGTGCCTGAACACACCACGAAAGTGTTCAACTCCCAAAGTGAGTTGGATTCCCCATAACCTGTTCTCCCATCGGGCTTGAGACAAGATGGGTCTTTGGGAAAAGGCCCCCAAGGGTAGTCCCTCATAAGCTAGCCTATCATACTGAAGCTCATTACCACCTCCTCAGCTCAACTCATTGACTTCGCCTGGCGACCTTTCCTGCAAAAGGAGCTAACTGGAACATGCTTGGGTCTCAGAATTCCTAGGATCCAGTCTTTACCTTGCCATTTCTATGTTATCTTAGTGAGTTTATAAACCTTTTCAAGCCTGTTCTCACCTCTGAGGGCAGTAGTCCTTAATATGTAAAACAAACTCTAATAAGAGATGGCTCAGTGGTTAAAAGCTCTGGCTGCTCTTGGGGAGGAGTGTGGTTCACAGAACCCACATGGCAGCTCACAACCACCTGTAACTCTAGTTAGAGAGGGTCTGATGTCCTCCACCCACATGCATGCGCATAAGCGTGTGTGTGCTTTTTTTTTTTTAAAGGACATACCCAAGTATGACTTTTTTTTTAAGCTTTATTTATTTATTATATGTAATTACACACATAGCTGTCTTCAGACACTCCAGAAGAGGGTGTCAGGTCTTGTTACAGATGGTTATAAGCCACCATGTGGTTGCTGGGATTTGAACTCAGGACCTTTGGAAGAGCAGTCGGGTGCTCTTACCCACTGAGCCATCTCACCAGCCCGTGTGTGTGCTTTTTAAAAGCCAAGTTTATGCTCACATCTCATAGGGCCACCATCAGCTCATAAAAGCAAAACTCTTAAGGGGCCAGAGTACCACCTGAAAGTACTGTGTCATTCATGAGCCACGTGGCCATGCACTGAAGCAAGTGACTTGCGTTGGGGCCAAGCACACAGAGAAAGTGCACTGTTGAGCATGCACTGTTGAGCACTCGGAGGCGCAGGCCAGTGATCTCAGGCTGGCGTCTGCCCCTGCATCCAGGGCTGAGGGCTAAGATGTTAGGCTTTGATGCTGAGTTTACTCCAGAGGATGCTCATCCACACCCAGCTGCCACGGCCCTGCAGCTGCTGCCCTCACCAGCACCACCAGTTCTCCACGCTCAATTCCTCAGGTTGAAACAATGGTTTCTGTGTTCCGTGCCCTAGGGGGTTTTCTTGTCTAATGACAATCCCTGGGACACAGACTGTCTGATTCTCCCTGAGCCAAACTGTGGCAGGGACAAAGAAAGGCTCAAAGGACGTCCCTGTCCATTGCTCCCGCCATTTCTCTTCTGGGGAATAAGAGATTCTGTTGTGGAACCCTGCCATTGCCAAGACGGGGCAGATACATGGCTTGGAGGTGGGGCCAGGACAGACACACACCCAGAGCCCATCCCCCCCTCCCTGCACAGATAAGTTAGGACGCCCAAGTCTTCTCCACACTTTATTCTTTGCCTCAGTTGCCCTCCTATCATAGAGATGTGACCCCTGTTGACATGCACACAATAGCAGGATCACATCAGACTGGGGGTAACTGCAGCAAGGGGAAGAGGCTGGGTCCAACCCCCACCCCAGGATCAAAACAGCGGCTAGAAGTTGGAGTCTTGGGAAAGCAAGAGCCCCAAGCTCAGCCAGCTGCCTAGGACTGGGGGAAGAGGGAGCTCCTAAGTCCAAAAAGGAGATCCAGGCGGGGGTGGCCTCTGTGGAGAGTCCCAAAGATTCAAGAAAAAGAGCCAAATGACAGCCCCTCCAGGGTCTCCCAGCCCACACCTGCCAGGGTGAGGTGCGAGGCATCTCAGGCGAAGGACGTGTCTCTGAGGCTCCCTTGAAATAAGTGTACATCTCCAGGTCCCACTGGTGGCCCTGGTCCAACCCAGCAGCGGCTCACTGCTCCTACAGCAGGGGGCAGTTGCGCTGTCCTGTCCTCTCAGTAGCTGCCTGCCTTTGCCAGCACTAAACTCACCACAGGGTACTAGATCCCTCCTGTATGAACCGCAGTCACGCCTGGATCAAGCCCACAAGCCTCAGCCTGCCCCAGCTTAGTATCGACCTCACTGTCCACCCATGGCCCAGGACATGAAGTGGCCATTCCGGATATGCCCGCTTTCCTACCCTAACATCTGCACCACTGTCACATCCTGCCACTCACCCTCCCCCCGCCCAATTACCCACCTGCAGCCTCTTCTGTACCCACTCTTCTTCCCAGAGCCGAGGCTCCTCATTTACCGCCACAGAACTGTCCAACCACTTCCCACTGCCCTGGGAATAAAACCCAGCTCATCCTACACTTGATCTGGGTTGCAGTGGCCAGGTTTCTGGTTCTTGTAATAAGACAAACCGCTTCCAGCCTCAGGCCCTTCAGCCTTACAGTTTCCTTGAATCTTGAATTTGTTTCCCAAAGATCTTCCCTCCATCTGTCACCTTTCTCAGCCCAGTTTCTCCAAATGCTTCATTGACTTTGCCTCAGTGCCACACTGTGTATGTGTGCGTGCACGTGGGGCACGTGTCTCCTTCCACAAGAACTCAAGTCCCACCAGATGAGGGAACCTCCTCTCACCTCCTGCTTTGCTCTGTACCTACAACTGTGCTAGGCACAGAGTAGCAGCTCAATAAATAGTTGCTAAATGCAGAACAAAGGGGGGAACCCCGGGAAAAGGGAGCCAGTGGTTTCTCTGGAGTGTCCAGGGGATCTCTAGTTCAGAGCGGCCCCATCAGGCAACATGGTAGCTGTGGAAGAGGGCCCTTGACAGGTCAAAGGGACATGCTAGTGAGATTGTCCTGACTCAACAGTCCCTTCCGGCCTCCACCACCCCCGTGTCCACTGCCTCCAGCACCCCCACTCCCCCCACAGTACTCATGCAGCCTGTGACGCAGAGTGACGAGGGCTGACCCAAGGCAGGCCCCATTGGGAGCATGAGGCCCCCCAGGTAGCTGGAGCAGCAGAGTGGCCACACCAGCCATGCCATCTTCTGTGGGCTCAAGGGTGATGGGCCCAGCTCGTAGGCCAGCTGTGGTGGCAGGGAGGGCTGGTGGGCAGCACCCACCTCCCATGGGTCCCCAGGGCCCCCCGGCTCCTGTCAGCAACAGGGGTGCTAGGAAAGGCTCAGAGCGGCGGAAGGCAGGAGGGGGGAGCCCGGCTGGCTTCCACGTAGGTGTTGGGCCTGCAGGATCTGGAGGGAAGCAGACAGTGACCTTGGCAAAGGGGCGGCTGGCCATCTTGGTCATCTCCTGCAGGTGCCGGCGCTGCTCTTGTCGCTGGTCCAGAGCCTGCTTGGCCTTCCAGAGAAGCACACAGAGCGAGAGGAAGAGGAAGAAGCAGGAAAAGAACACGGAGAAGAAGACGAACAAGTCAATGTGGGCCTGGTCTTGCCGGAAGAAGAGCAGGCCCTGTGAGTCTGCCGAGCCGTTGGCACCAGGCCCATTGGGGTCGCCCACACCCAGCAGCAGCAGGTAGAAGCGGCTCGATTTGAGGGCGTGGTGCTCATGGGGATAGGTGATCACCAGCCTGTCCCGCACACTGCGGACCACCAGCACTGCTGAGGGTTCTGTCACTGTCACGTAGGTAATCAGGCCCCGTGGCCACACCTCCCGGACCCGTGGCTCCACCGGAGAACCTGACCCACTTCCAGCCCCCAATCCTCCTAGGTCCGCAGCCACCCGGGGTACACCATCAGCAGGAGGCGGAGGAGGTGGGGGAGGTGGAGGTGGCTGGATGTGCACAGTGTGGACGCCTGTGTCAGGGGCCACTCGGACCACAAAAGTGTCATAGGAGGTGGAGACATAGAGGTCCACAGCGCCGAAGGTCACGTCTAGTGTCAGGCGAATGTCCACATTGGTGAACTTGGGTTGGACGCCAAACAGCACGGTGCGGCCAGGACCCAGGGCCCGGCGCTTGGGCTCATGGAAGCAGTTGGTCTGGGAAGTGGGGTCCAGGCAGCACTCTTGTTCCACAGAGATGAGTCGGTAACACTGCTGGCCACCTAGCGGGCTCCCGTGGAACGACTCGCGGCACTTAGCACACTGTGACAGGGCAGGAGTGGAGTGAGTCATTAGGGTTGAGCTGCAACCCTCAATGCCAGCCACGGCACTGTGCCCCAGCACACCCTACCTGCACCTCAGCATGGGCGCTCAGCCATGAGACTTCTATGGGGTTCTGACTGTACATCCTCACTAGCTACGTGTGGCCCTCTGCCAGTGACTAGACCTCGCTGAACCTCTGTACTGACAGGAACCAAGGCTTGCTCAGGGAACTGAAATCATATTCACAGCCTGTGGCTCAGCATTTGAGTTTGGCCAGCATTTCCTGCCCACCTTCTCTCTGCCTAGGTGGCTCCACAGGTCCACTTGCCTGACACTGTCGCTTCAGCCCAAAGTGTCACCTTTTTACAGAGGCCTTCCTCAGTCATGGTCACCATGTCTACCACTTAGTCATGGTGGTTATTACACGGCTCGTTATTACTGCTGTAATTATGAGAACTAAATAAACACTACTTGGGGCAGCCAACAGAGGGGTTGGAGGAGGTCTGCACTGACCGCCAGCCCACTCTAGCAAAGGTCAATCAATGGCTGTGTCTTGATAGTATTGAGGGTGTTTTGTTTTGTTTTGGTTTTTTTGCTGGGCACAGTGACACACATCAGTAATCCTAATATAGGAGGATTTACAGCTCTACCACTGAGCCACGCCCCGGCCCCTCACTGGGAGATTTGGGGCAGGTGCTCTATAGCATAGAGGCATGCTTTCAGGCCCTCAATGAGCTATGTATGTATGCATGTATGTATGTATGCATGCATGTGTGTATGTGTGCCCATGTGTAGTTTATATGTGAGCATATTTTGTGTTTGTACACATGTATATGCAAGTGAATCTGAAGATCCAAACTTGGGTCTTCTTGAGACTGTGTATCTCTGGCTAGCCACAAACTCAAAGAGATTCACCTGCCTCTGCCTCCCAAATACTGGGACTAAAGGTGTGTGCCGCCATGCCTGGCAATAAACTTAGGTCTTAGAGCTTGGGTAGCACGCCCTTTACTGACTGAGCTATCTCCCCAGCATCCCGAGCAGGTCTTTCAATCATTCAGCAGTAAAGCCAATTTTCTGGTCTAGGATGAGAAGGATGGAGGTCGGTAAGGCTGATCTGGGTGGGGCTACACCTCTACTGACAAATCTTATGTTCCTGGAAGAGAGAAGACCTCAGCGAGACAGGAAGCTGTTCCCCTGGGCCTGGAGAGCGGCTGCGTGGGGGAGTGGGGCAGAGCAGTCCGCCAGCCTCCCTGCTTCAGAAATGAGAGATGGGCATAAGGGGGATTTGGGTTTGTGTTAGGTTTCACTAGACCAAGCCTTGCACCATGCAGGCCCAGTACTGACAGAATCCTCCTGCCTCAGCCTCCTGAGAACTAGGATCACAGGCTGGAGCCACAGACCTGGCTCACAAGGGGGATTTAAATCTAAGTTTAGAATTAATGAGAACCCTCATCGGCCAGATTTCACCTGGTGGGGAGAGGCACGTGGGACAGAAACCTCCCCAGTAGCAAAGCTGGCACGGGGAGGGCGGAGTCGAGTCACAGTGACATTTCTGACATCACCGTGACTTCTTGGATGCAGCCATTCCTACATGCAGGCCCTGAGCACACAGGTTCTTGTTGGCCCTGCTGCTGTTCTACTGAGATAGGATCTCACTTAGCACACACAGGTTGGTATGACAATCTCTATGTAGCTTCTGATCCTCCTGCCTCTGCCTCCCAAGTGCCAGGGTCACATAAACGCCCCCAAACTAGGCTTCCACAGTGTAGGAGAGAAAGCCAGGGCTGCGCATGCACACCAGGCAAGTGCTCCAGCAGCTGAGCCACACCCTCAGACTACGGTTTTTGAAACCGTATCCCTCTATTGCCCATGCTGGCCTTCATCTCGGGGTCCTCCTCAGCCCCTGGAAGAGCTGGCACATGCCACTGCACCCAGTCAGACCTGTTTTCAGGGTCCTGAGCTACTCGGAGGTGGGTTTCCAGCGCTTGCAACCTGCAGTCTGTGACTATCACAGTCAGAACCCCTGAGGTACTAAATCTGGACTCTGGGCCACAGCCCAGGGCTCAGGCAAGTATACAAGATGACCTCCATCCCAAACCAGGTTCACAGCCCCGATCTTGGACCCGAATCCCCTCACCCCAGCTCCGCCCTTTGCTCCTGTGGCACCCAGTCCAGGAGATGGCTTTCCAGACATACCTGGTACTTGTAGCAGTCTCGGCGGTCACTGGGAGAGCTGCCCTGGCAGGTGCCTGTCTCTGTGTTGTTCTGACATGGGCATCCTGTTCCGTCCTGCTCGTTACAGGTGTCAGCGTGGCCATTACACTGGCATCTGAGAACGGAAGAGTGGGGGGATCAATGCCCTGACCTCCGGACTCTCAGAGGTCAAGTCCACTGCCCCAGCCATGGGGTCCTTGAGTAACAATCTGCTCGGACTGTCTCCAGTTTTCTGAAGTTTCAGAAGGGCAGGCACAAAATGAGGTGACCTTGAGGCCTCCTTCCTCAGCAGCCCTCTGTGGACTCGGGAGCCCAGGCTCCCTCCAGTCTTTCTGCAGCCCTCGCTGCAGACCTCTGATGTGGGGACCTCTCGGCTGGGTTTCACCCATGTTCCCCATCCACTGCTCGCCCTCCAGCTTTCTTAAACTTCATTCTCTTCTGACAAGGGAGGGCTAGGCAGGGGAGGTCTAGTTCCCAGGGTTACTCCCGGTGAGAAGGGCGAGGGCCTGGCTCCTTCCTCTTACTTGGTACATTTCCCGTCCAGGAGAAAGTAGCCGTGGAGGCAGCTCTCACATCTGTCCCCATAGCTGTTGTTCTGGCAGTTCACACACACAGCTTCATCCTCACTGGGACCTTCTGCCACCCAGGCTTCAATCTGCCAACAAGGGCACAGAGACATGGGCCAGCCCTCCGCCCCCAGACACAGGGGTCCAGGCCCTGTATCCGCCCCCAGACACAAGGGGCCAGGCCTTAGCTTCCTCCCTCAGACACAGGGGTCCGGCCCTAGCCTCCTCCTTCAGACACAGGGGTCCAGCCCTAGCCTCCTCCCTCAGACACAGGGGTCCGGCCCTAGCCTCCTCCCTCAGACACAGGGGTCCGGCCCTAGCCTCCTCCCTCAGACACAGGGGTCCGGCCCTAGCCTCCTCCCTCAGACACAAGGGTCCAGGCCCAGTCTTCCTCCTTCAGGCCCAGACTCCTCCTCAGACCCATGAGTGCAGACTTCATCCCCTCACCTCCTCTGGATCCAGTGAGTATTTCTCTGGCTCCTTTCTGGCCATCTCTAGCTCTTTCCGAGAGACGCACACATGGCTGTTCCCTCGACAGAAGGCATGGCAGGGTCGGCAGGTCCCTCCACCCAAAGCTGAACCCACGAACAGTGGGAGACACTGCTCACAGTGGCTACCCTGGTAACAGAGGATAGTTCCATACAAAGGGCTGGGAAAACATGGGCAGGGGGGAACGAGGGCAGGGCACCTGGTCTGGCCCTGCCAGCTGGGCTGCGGTTTAGCCCCCTCCTTCACTCACTTGCCCCAGCCCTTAAGTTCTGAGTAGCAAAGGCGCCCACACACCCAGGCTCCCCAGCCATTCTGTCCACTACTACACAGCCCCCAAAGTCTTTCCACATCTCCCCAGAATAAGGTTTTCCCACCCCTTCTCTACCTATGGTTTCTCGGGACTGGGAATTAACTTTAAGATGCCTCAGCATGAGGGCTGGGGTGTGACTCAGTGGTACAGCACTTGCCTAACATGTCAAACGCCCTGGGTTCCATCCCAGCACCACCAAAATATACTTCAAAAACAAAAACAAAAACAAAACAATAAAAAGCCACTTCTAAAGCAGACTCAGGGGCTCGGGCTCAGCCAGGGCCTGAGGGGCTGGGTGGCAGGCCCCATACCTTGGTGTGGTTCCGGCACAGCAGGCAGCGGTCCCGCGCCCCGACGCCAGCACACTCACTGTGCCGGTTGCAGCGACACTCTGTGGAGCAGTTGCGGCCGACAAAGCCAAAGTGACAGCGGCAGTGGTCAGGTTCCACACAGGAGCCGTTCACACAGCCCTGGGCACACACGGGGCGGCAGACGCCAGCCACACTGCAGGGACAAGCAGCGATGAGCGCAGGGGCCCAGCCTTCACCCGCGGTCCGGTCCCACCCTCTTTCAGTAGGCTGCTGTCCTGGAGTCTGACCGTCCCTGCCCCCACTAAGCCCCTCTAGAGACTCACTCTTGCCTGGCTTCTCTAGATATTTTGTCCCCGAACACTGGGCCGGCCAACTGCCCTCCTGTCTCACAGATCGGCGCCCTCCCCGCCCCCACTCCCCACCGTGAGCCTGGGCTGTTTCCTTCTACATGACTTGTGTCACCCCGACTGAGCCTCACTTGTCCATGGTGTAGCCTGTCTTGCAGCTGCACTCGTAGCCGTGGGGCTGGTCGTGGCAGTTCTGGGTCTCATTGCAGTCATGGTGCCCGTTGGCACACTCGTCCTCAGGGGGGCAAGACAGGAAGGCCCAGGATGCCCCGGGACGTCCACAGGTTAGCCCTGACCCCAGAGGACACAAGCCTTTACCCAGGAGGTCTCTTCAGGACTGTCCCAGACACCTGGGCCCTTCCCACCTCAGAGCCGCCCCCCCATTTTGTTCTCTGTGCCCCTGGCCAACCACCCTGCCCAGCCCCCGGAATCTCTCTCACCGTCTCGGGGACCACTGAGACCTCCTTCCATGCAGTGGCCACCCCCATCCTGGCCCCCCCAGGCACACCAGCCACAGTGGGGTCGTCGCAGGCACAGGGCACACTGCGTCGCCTGAGCGCAGCCCAGCGAGCAGCTCTCTGGCCCCCTAAGCAGCCGCCCACAGCCTCCAGCCACACATCGCAAGGGCAGATAAGAGGGGCTCAGACACTGTCCAGGGGAACAGAGAGAGACGGGAAAGAAAGTTAAATACACTTCCCAGACTGCACCCCTCTCTCCCAGGCCCCACCCTCCCCGGTTCTAGCTAGCTCAGGGTACAAGTGGGGCTATTACAAGCCTTTGCAACCAGACATCAAGACTAGAATTGGATGAACCCAGCACAGTAGCCCATGCTTGCAATCCCAGAAGACAGGGGGTGGAGGATCAAGAGTTCAGGTTACCCTCAGCTACATAGGGCAGCCTGGGCTATATGAGCCCTGGTGTTTAAGAACAATGGACTAGGGTCAGGGTTCTGTGGAGCCCTGGGCTGAGAGGACACTGGAATGAGATGATGAACAGATGAAGAAGATACAGGGGGAGCAGGAAGAGAACGGGCAGGCATCAGCCATCAGTCGGGCCCCAAGGATGGTGAGATGCAGACGTGGAAGCTTCCAGGGCTCAGGGTTCAGCCCCTAGGAAACCCTATTGAACTTTCTACTTGTGACCCAGAGGGATCTGGGCAATCCCAGTACTCTGGAGGCAGAAACAAGAGAAACCAGAGGTTCCAGACCAGGGTGGGTATGACAGCTCGAAGGGTAAATGCACATGTTGCTAAACTTGATGACATGGAGTTCGATCCCAGGAACCCATACAGGGGAAAAATTAAACTCACCCCTACAGGCTGTCTTCTGACCTCTAAACACCCCTCCCAACCTCTATGCATCCCCTCCCAAAATGAATAAATAAGTATATGCAATGAAGGAGAAGGAGAAGGAAGAGGAGGAAGGAGGAGGAGGAAGAGGAAGAAAAGTAGTCAAGATCAGCCTAGGATAGATGAGTTGCAGGCTAGCCTGAGCTACAGAGGAAGACCATATTTAAAAAGTGTGGTGCAGTGGTGGCGCACGCCTTTATTCCCAGCACTCGTGAAGCAGAGGCAGGCGGCTCTCTCCAGTCTGGTCTACAAAGTGAGTTCCAGGACAGGCAGGACTACTGCCTTAAAAAATAATACATATATACATATGCATATACAAATATATATACATATACAGCCAGAGAAACTGTCTTGAAAAAATACACACATACACATACATATATACACACATACACAAATATGCATGTATGTATATGTGAGTATATATATATTATAAAAATAAATAAATACATTTTAAAGATTAAGAGAAACTCCCAAGTCCCATAAGTCCTACTGTATCAATGCAAAGTCTCCTTTCCTACCCAGTTCCTGTAGGGAAGAAGGTGTTGATGAGACAGGGGTGTCACAAGCCACAGCTGCCTCTTCTTTTTATTTTATTTATTTTATTTTTTTATTTTTTTGGTTTTTCGAAACAGAGTTTCTCTGTGTAGTCCTGGCTGTCCTGGAACTCACTTTGTAGACCAGGCTGGCCTCGAACTCAGAAATCCGCCTGCCTCTGCCTCCCGAGTGCTGGGATTAAAGGCGTGCGCCACCACGCCCGGCAAAGATTTATATATTTATTTATTATACGTAAGTACACTGTAGCTGTCTTCAGACACTCCAGAAGAAGGCGTCAGATCTCATTACAGATGGCTGTGAGCATATATATATATATATATATATACACATACACACACCCAGNGAGAGAGAGAGAGAGAGAGAGAGAGAGAGAGAGAGAGAGAGAGAGAGAGAGAGTTGAACCCCTGATTTACAAACAGCTGTCTGTAACGCCAGTCCATAAAGCCACAACTTCTTACAACAAACTTAGGCCTGGCTTTGGGGCAAATGGGCTACTTCCAACCTAGCCAGGTGATGGAGGTGTCCTGGGTGGGAAGCCAGCCTACGATTCACAAGCTATTACTCGCTGGTTGGGACTCAGACTGCTTACAGAATAAGGTCTTGGCCCTTGGGACTATACCATGGGGTGTAAGAGCATTTTACTTAGTGTTTGGCCTTATGTGAAATATAAGAGGTGTGTGATTATTCTGGGCTGGCTGCCCAGGGGCAATCAGGAAGAATAAAGCATTATGCAGTCCTGAAATAGAAACCCTCTTGGCTGTGGTCAGAGTTCTGAGTCTGCCCAGAGCTGGGCTGGCTGTGAGCAGAGACCAGAGGGCAGAGCCCTGTGCCAAGGAGTCCAGTGCTTTTCTGCCCTGGCCATGGGACCAAGTTCTCATAAATTCTGCCCTCTCCCTGCCTGCCCCAACACCCCAGCAGGGACTCTACCCTGGCTGTCCGGGAACTTGTGGCCCTCCTGCCTCAGCCGCCTGCACCCTAGACTTACAAGGCATGTGACAGCATTTTCCTGCGTTGGAATGATTGCGGGGCTAGAGAGCGGGCTTAGAGGTGAGGCACACACCGCTCTTGCATGGGACTCACCTGTGCGAGATCCAAACCCAGCTGAGTTTTGAGTGTGCGCACGCGTACATGTGGTCAGTGAGCGGCCTCAGGCACTGCCCACCCTGTCTTTGAGCCAGTCTCTCATTGGCCTGGAAGTCACTGAGTAGACTAGACTGGCAGCAGTAGATGGGCAGCCGCTTTACTGGCCCAGGGCCTGAGAGATTGATTACAAGGTGCCTAAGCCAATACGCTTCCTAGGTAAAGCTTCTAGCTCTCGAAGCTGGTAGCTCTCTCGGCTGGGATGTGCGGAAGTACTGCTGGGTTCTCTCTAAGGTCACCTTCAGAATGGAAGTGCCAATGGCATGGGCCCCCCACCTTGCACTGTGGTCCACTGGGTGAAGGGGGAGGAGGGAGCTGACCCAGTCAGTCCCCAGTGGCTTGGTGAGCTGGAAAGTTACCATTGGGTCCTGACTATCAGCCTATACGTGAGGAATAGGTGTCAGTGGGAATCAGACATTCCTTGCTAGATACGACAACAGAGGGCAGATCTGACTGGTCTTCCACGGGGGCAAGCCAAGGCAAATGCTTTGTCTACCACTGGGACAACTAAATTACGCTAGGTGGACACATTTTTGGACCTCCCAGAAGTGGACTATGTGGTAGGCAGTTAGGTCCTAGCCACCTGTCTGTCAAGTACATCCACTGCCACCAGGCGAGGTCCTGGCCCACCATGTGTGAACTGGGTCCTCCCAGCCCTCCCTGGCAGTGTCTCACTGGGCCCTGACATCCTGGAAGGAGTACAGAGTTGTGATCCCAACAGCAGGAGGCATGGAAGACGAGGGAGGAGAGAGGATGCCGGGCCAGGCAGGACGCGGGCATTACCTGCTGGAGGCTACTGCTCCACACACAGTGCTGCCAGCCCCCGTCTGCACCCTTGGAGGCCAGGCAGGATGTGCAGTTGGGCAGGAGGTGACAGGGCGTGGGGCAGGGCAGTGGGGGCGAGGACTCCACGGGCATAGGAGACACATTCAGCAGAGAATGGCTGAAGCAAGTCCAGTCGTAGGTGGGCTGCACCGACAGGATTCGGCGAGTCTCCCCTGATGGGGGGTTGGAGGTGAGGGGCAGGGTCAGTAACCAGTCTGCTTCCCAGACTCTCCTCCTTCAGAGTCTAGATGCCAGACCTTCTCTCCAGCCCCACCAGTTTACGCCCTAGCACTGCCAGCTCAGCCTCAGTGTCTAACCCCTGGCTTTTCCCTCCAGGCGCCCAGGCCTCTAACCCACCCATTCCATCCCTCAGAAAGCAAACCGCGAGGCTCACCGGTCCTCTTGAACTGCCGTGTCCACATGCACTTGCCCTCCCGCGTGCACTGCTCACAGTCAGCAGCCCCACATGCAGCCTCCGAGCAATTGCCAGCCCAGAAGACCTCTCGCTGGTTGATTCGACAGTCATTCTCTGAGGTGCAGGACCCATTGCGCCCAATACAGGCACCCTCTGGGCAGTTGGTGCACCACTTACAACGGGGAATGGATGCCTGTGGGGGGAAGATGGAGCTGGTGGGCTCTGTGGGGCTCAGCATCCCTTCTCTCTACCCAACCAATCACAGATGACGAGTTCCACGGTTCCTGAGATGCAGGGATGGGTGGGGCAGTAAAGCACAGTGGAGACCAGAATTCCTCTACCCACCACTCACCTCTCCATCTCCGGGCTGCAGGGTCCGAGGATGGCGGGCCAGGCACTCACTGCAGGTCCGCAGTCTCCGACACTCCTCAGGTGAGCGAGGCATTGGGGAGCAAGGGGGTACCCCACAACCCAGCCTAGAGGACATGAGGTTAGCTCACTCACTTGCATCTAGGACTTAGGTTTTGTCTCTTGTACCTGGTCCTACAGAACCCTCCACCATGTCCCAAGCTGTACCTCGGGATCCTGGTTAGCCCCACCCCTTTGTGATAGTGTCCTCCTGCCACTGAATCTGAGGAATCACCAACTGTCTCCTCCCCATCCCTACCCCTACCCAAAACAGTATTCCTCTCACACAGCTAAAGGCCAAGGTCTCTCTGTGCCACCTCCCCTTGCCACTCTGCCCCCCACAAGCACTCTAGGAATCTCTCTGCTCAGGCCTCCAATTTCCATCCCTCCCCAACCCCCCAATCCACAGCATAGGTCCGTAATTCCTTGGAAATGAATGGGTTTTTAGCATTTTCCTGCTATGACACACAGGCCCACAGGTGTGTGTGTGTGTGTGTGTGTGTGTGTGTGTGTGTGTGTGTGATGGGGGTCAGCATCCCATAATCACATCCGTTAACCATTCTGCAGGATGTATGATGACACGCTCCGCTGCCTATCTTGGGACAAACAGAACCCCTAAGTAGGCTTCCATCATGGACAGACGAATGAGTTAGCCAAGGGGCTGGTTGGCTATCAGGGGTGGCTGCGCTCCTGCAGTTGAGGAGGTTGCAGATTTGGTCAGAGCCTGGTCCCAGCCAGGTACTGGAAGCCTTTTCTGAGCCGCCCTTCTGGGCTCAGTGTCTTCCCGGACAGACAGCCTGGGTGCAGCACCCCCTCAGTCTTTGCTGGTCTGAATTACACTATGCATGTGGAAGCAAGTTCCAACCCAGTTCCTCCAGAAGGGGAGACACTGAGGTACAAGCAGGGTTCAGACTGGGGTCCTCCCAGCCACCCCCACTTCCGATGACCGTCATCTTCCCCATGTGTGAAGCAGAACCTGACGGTCAAACTTCAAGACCCCCAAGTCCAGGTCACCTCCTAACACCCTCAGAGGACACCAGTGTGTACTGTGCCATGGACTGTCAGTCACTACTGTGGTTACCTGTGGGCCTGGTCCCCAGACAGGCAAGCACCGTGGCACCAGGTGCAGGCCCCAGACTGATTACAAGCTTCAGGCGAAGGCAGCAGACGGCAGGGGTCGGGGGGCAAGGTCAATGCCAGCAGGCGGCCCAAGGCTACTCCCCCAAATCCTCCAGAGATGTACAGGCGGCTACCCACTGCTGCCACTGCATGGGCCACAGACTCCTCCATCGGGGACCCCACAAAGGCTGGACCTGAAGAAAGATGGGGTGCTCTGAGAGGTAGAAAGCAGGAAGCACAAAGAAGAGACCCCCTGAGGAGGTCCCCCTGGGAGGGACATTCAGAGAGGACAGAGAAAAGGGAGCAGATAAAGACAGAGAAGAGAGACAGGCACACAGGAGAATCAGACAGCAAAGACGGGGACAGAAATACAAACAGAACAAAGAACAGGAAAAGAGGTGGGGGCTGGAGAGATGACTCAGTGGTTAAGAACATTTCTTGCTCTTGGAGAGGACCAGGGTTTGGTTTCTAGCACCCACAACTATCTGCAACTCCAAGTCTAGGGGATGTGATGCCTCCTTCTGACCAATGTGGGCACAAGTACACATACATATACACAGACAAACACTCATACATGTAAAATAGAATAAACATATCTAAACAGGTTAGAAGGAGGAGGAGGAGAAAAGGAGGAGGGAGAAGAAGAGGTGGGCTGAGCACGTGGACTGACACAGGAGCACTGCCCTAACAGGAGCACTACCTTAACAGGAGCACCACCCTAACAAGAGCACCGCCCTAACAGGAGCACTGCCCTAACAGGAACACCGCCCTAACAGGAGCACCGCCCTAACAGGAGCACCGCCCTAACAGGAGCACTGCCCTAACAAGAGCACTGCCCTAACAGGAGCATACCGCCCTAACAAGAGCACTGCCCTAACACGCACAGGCTGCACCTTGGGCTCCACCTGTAACATCCTGAATAACAAATAAGCCACAAGAAAATGAAAAGAGCAGAGACCAAGATTGTGCAACCAGATGGAGGTGGCGGTCACACAGCACTAAAAGCTACGTGACAGTAAAAGCTCTAAAAGCCACCAGAATAAAAATTTATTTGTATGTGTGTGAAGTGGAAACTTAAGGGTTCTTTAGAGAGTCCATTGTGTTGGATGGTGTTTTGCTGGGGCAAACACATGAAGGAGTGTCTTCCTGAAGTGGACACAGGGGGAAGGCTAAGGAAGCCTTGTGAAGGGATGTTTTCACTGAAGCAGACACAGGAGAGGATGTTCTGCTAAAGCAAGTACGTGAAAGGATGCGTGATGAAGGATTCTTCACTAATGACCACGTGTAGAGGTCCACCTTACGCTGCATAGTTGAACTGCATTTGTTGGGACTCCACAGAGAGAAACACACCACAAAATCTCTAGTGATGTGTTGCAGTCTCTTGCCGCTTCTGAAGACGGGCTAATCGGCAGAATGATGTCAGCTGAGACAGACGCAAGCTCTAGGGCAAGACCAGTGGAGGACGAGAGATGTTTGGAGAAGTATAACAGGACTCGCCCGATAGCGGTGGGGCAGAGCTTGGCTTGCTTTTAGAGCTAACTGTGCAACACCGGTGGCTCTCGCACCTTCCCTGATCTTCACTTCCCTGAGAGAGGGACAGCCCAGAACTTCTGGTGTCCCTCCAGGTCCCTCCAGCTAACTTGTGCCAACACTGAGACCTGGCTGTCTCTGGTAGGTGGTGCCACCACTACTGATTTGTGTTTGCTGTCCTGCCTCTACGGAACTGGACTGCTGGTGTATCCATGAAGGGTTTGTGAGTGGATCGAACTGCCGCTGCTGACCTGGGAACTGAACTGCTGATTTCCAGACAACGCAGACAGGAGTTGTACCAAAGAACCATTTCTAAACAGGTCCACTTCTCCTGTACCTTTTCCACTACCTCTGATTGGTGGTGGGCTACAAGGGAGAAGGCGTTTAAGAAGCATCATTAAAATATAATTTGAGCCAGGTGTGGTGGCGCACACCTTTAATCCCAGCACTCAGGAGGCAGAGGCAGGCAGATTTCTGAGTTCGAGGCCAGCCTGGTCTACAAAGTGAGTTCCAGGACAACCAG
>NC_034608.1:20851740-20858809 GCF_900095145.1 Mus pahari | reverse complement strand
CTCTTCCGAAGGTCCGGAGTTCAAATCCCAGCAACCACATGGTGGCTCATAACCATCCGTAACAAGATCTGACGCCCTCTTCTGGAGTGTCTGAACACAGCTACAGTGTACTTACATATAATAAATAAATCTTTAAAAAAAAAAAAAAAGAATCCCCCAGTGAAGGGCTGGGGGCGTGGCTCAGTGGTGGAGTCCCTGCCTAGAATCCCCCAGTGAGAGGCTGGGGATGAGGCTCAGTGGTGGAGCCCCTGCCTAGAATTCCCCAGTGAGGGACTGGGGGCGTGGATCAGTGGTGAAGCCCCTGCCTAGAATCCTCCAGTGAGGGGCTGGGGGCGTGGCTCAGTGGTGGAGCCCCTGCCTAGAATCCTCCAGTGAGGGGCTGGGGGTGTGGCTCAGTGGTAGAGGCCCTGCCTAGAATTCCCCAGTGAGGGGCTGGGGGCGTGGCTCAGTGGTGAAGCCCCTGCCTAGAATCCCCAGTGAGGGGCTGGGGGCGTGGCTCAGTGGTAGAGCCCCTGCCTAGCATTCCCCAGTGAGGGGCTGGGGGCGTGACTCAGTGGTAGAGCCTCTGCCTAGAATCCCCCAGTGAGGGGCTGGGGGCGTGGCTCAGTGGTGGAGCATTTACAAGGCCAAGAAGATGTGAGAGAACAGGGTTGTGCTGTGCCTATGTTGGTAGGAAGAGTTGTAAGTGACGCACAGCACAGTCCTGTGCTCCTCTGGTCTTCTGGGGGAGAGGATGGCTGAAGAGGAGAACAAGGCCAGGCTTACAAGGAGCAGCACAGGTTGTGGCTGCTCCTTGTGGCACAGGATTTCAGGGCTATGGGTAGAGTGCTGACCTAGAATCCACAAATGAGGAGTGAGAGACATGGCTCAGACAGAGCACTTGCTCTCCCGGTAGCTAAGTGGTACTGCAGCTGTCTTGTATGTGCAAGGCCTGAGTGTCTCAGAAGCACTGAAAAAGAAAAAAGGCCATGTGCCCATTTCTGTTTCTCTCTCTGTCAACATTCACTTATTACAACAGCTTTCCAGTTCTGAGCTATCTAGACTCCCCTCTTACATTCTTCTAGTAATGACAATGACTACATTCCTAGTGTTAAGGATATAACAGTCAGGAAATAAGCAGCTTTGAGTTTTATTTGTTGGTTTCTGGAGTTTCTTTTGAACTTCATAAAAGTAAATTTATTCTATAGTACATTCTACATTTCTATATATTTAAAATACAAGTGGGACTCTAGAACTTCCAGTTTTAAAAAGATTTAAGGGGTCGGGCAGTGGTGGCGCACGCCTTTAATCCCAGCACTCGGGAGGCAGAGGCAGGTGGATTTCTGAGTTCGAGGCCAGCCTGGTCTACAAAGTTCCAGGACAACCAGAGCTATACAGAGAAACCCTGCCTCAAAAAAAAAAAAAAAAAAAAAAGATTTAAGGAATGTGTGCGTGCCTGTGTGTGTATGGGGGGGGGGCGCACACGTGCACACATGTATGCATCACCCCATCGGGTGTCATCCATCCTTTAACCCTCTCTACCTATTGCTGTGAGCCAAGGTCTCTCCCTGAACTTGGGACTTGAGTTTTCTTGGTTGGGCCAGATGCCAACAAGCTCCAATGACTCCTGTCTCTGCCTGCCTCAGAGCTGGGGTCCCACACACATGTGGGGCACTCAACTTGTTACATGGGTGCTGGGATCACAGAAAGCCTTCTCAACCACTGGCTATCCCTCCAACTCTCTAAGCGCGTCTCTAACCTGGCAGAAAGCCTAGACACTTCCCACTTTTGAAAGTCGTTTTCGCTACGGATGTTTTGTTTTTCTTCCCATTTTATAAATTATGTACAATGATTACTATGACTTTTATAACTAGAATAAAAGCATATTTCTGTGGTGGTACAGGCCTTTAACCTCAGCACTCAGGATTCAGAGGCAGGTGGATCTCTGTGAGTTCGAGGCCAGCCTGGGCTACAGAGTGAGTTACAAGCCAGCCAAGCTGACATAATGACACTAAATAACAAAGCAATAAATAAATAAAAATAAACCGTTCTAAGAAAAAAGGAAAGGGGCAGAGACAGCTCAGAGGGTCGACATTTGCCACTGAGTCTGAGAAGCTGAGTCAATCCAGGACCCACACGTGGAAGGACAGACCAACTCCTTCACCAAAGGAAAAAAAAAAAAAGAAAAAGAAACTCCGTGACCTCTAGTTATATGGAGAGGAAAGGACTTCTGCTGATGGGTCCTAAAAGCCCCCAGTGACTTTTAACGAGGGTCAGGGTCCCTAGACAGAAACAGCTGCAGATGGATGTCAGCCTCCTGGGGATAGGGACTCACGGGTGAGGGCAGGCAGGAGCCAGGTGTTGCAGTTGACCTGGTAGAGAAGAACGTCACTGCTGAATTCATCAGGGTCTGAGCGCCCCCCAAGGACCACCATGGTATCTCCGAGCAGAGCTGAAGCGTGGAAAAGCCGGGGCCGGGGCTGGTGGGAGACACGCAGGGAGAGCCTAGGCGTCAGACCCCACCCTCGGTGACGCCTCCACCCTCAGTTCCGTACACTTCTTCCCAACCCACCTGCCACCCATGAACTTCCCTCCCAGCCTTACCCAGCTCATCCCCCTCTTCACCCGGTTCGGGAGGGAAACTCTTGGGTCCTGCAGGGCAGCCCACAGAACCATCCACTCCCTGGAAACTTGGTCTCTTCTGCACCCCTCTCCCTCAGAGGGGCTGGGGGAGGTGTATATCACAGGCCACTGTCCCTACCAGCAGAGGCAGATCCCTGCTCTCACACACCTGTGTCCTTGGCCTTAAAAGGTCAGAGTTACAGGGAAGCATAGACAGGGGCTCAGGAAGGGGAGGGGATCTGTCAGGGTGGTGTGGGGGCAGAAACCATGCCTCTCACTTCCTTGCCAAGAATTCTTTTCTCCAAACTAGGCATGGAAAAGGAAACAACTGGCATTTCTCACTGTTCATTTACAGGGACTAGAAGCAGGGAAAGGAGGACAGGAATCTGAGTGGGTGGAGCTTGTCCTTGGGGAACCCTCCCGCCAGCTGTCCTAACCTTTGCTCCCTGAGAAGGTGCCAGCAGGCTCCAGGTACGGTCAGGACAGTGCAGGGAGTAGAGCTCCGGAGAAGGCGCTGCCAGCTCCACATGGAAGCGGAAACCCCCGAACACGTAGAGGGAGTCGGTGGCCTCATGGTAGACTGCAGAGTGACCATAGAGACCTAGAGGGGCAGAAGGACCACAGAGACGGCAGGGAAGGGCTGACGGCCATCAGTGTTCCCTCACTTTCTGGGCTCTTCTTAATGACCATATCCCTTGCCCAAAAGGCTCTGTGGCCAGAGGCGTGGGGAGCCCCTCCCTCCTCCCCTGTCCTTCGGGTCTAGAAGACAACCGCAGAGAGGACAGTCAATAGCTGGGAAGGGGTGACAGAGCAGCCGGGAGAGAGACAGGGTGGTGGAATGGCTGACCGGTGGTGCTCAAGGCATGTAGGGGAGACACACAGGAGAGGACAGAAGAGAACAAAGAGCCCCTGAGAGGTGGGGATCTTGGAAGCTGGGGGAGGGGACAGCAGTGACACTAAGGGAGGGAAGCAGCAAAGCTTCTCTGGAGAGCTAGCTGTCATCAGGTGACCTTTTAAAGTACAGTGGGCAGTGACCAGCATGTGGGAGTGGACTGGAAGCTTAAGGAAAGCACAGACAGCTCCAACTGCAGCCTCACCTGTCGGGGGCGTCCCACTCTGGGCTCCAGATACCCAGGTGCCAGTTGCCAGCTGGTACTCCAACAACTGCTGGTTGAAGCCATTTTCGGGGGAGTAGCCACCCACCAAGAGCAGAGATAGGCCTCGACGGGCAGTAAGAGTGTGACCAGCGACTGCTGGCAGCTCCATGTTCTGAGGGGGCTGTAAGATGGAGAGCTAATGTCACCCAAGGGGACAAAGAAAGACTCACTTTATGGACATAAGATCAATCAGTCCCAGCTAAGGAGGCAAGAGCCCCATAGCTGCTTAGACTCTGCCTGCCAGGGCCCAGTTAGGCTCTGCCCACTGCACACCTGCTTACTCTGGAACATCAGAAGTCCTTACTCCTCTGTCCACTCTGCTGCTGGGTGGTACTGCATCCCATGCAGGCCAGTGAGAGTGTCACAGGCCCTTGTCTGGGGGTCAGCTTATAGCTACAAATGTATAACCTACGTTGACCACTCAAATTCAACTTTACAATTCCCTATCCTACTATGGTGCTGAGTACTGACAACAGGATCTGGTATAAGCTAAGTAAGGGAACTAACACTGAGCCACCCCCACCCAACTCCTCACTGGGGGATTCTAGGCAGAGGCTCTACCACTGAGCCACGCTCCAGCCCCTCACTGGGGGATTCTAGGCAGGGGCTCTACCACTGAGCCACACCCCAGCCCCTCACTGGGGGATTCTAGGCAGGGGCTCTACCACTGAACCACGCCCCAGCCCCCCACTGGAAGATTCTAAGCAGGGCTCTACCACTGAGCCACGCCCTAAGCCCTTCACTGGGGGATTCTAGGCAAGCTTTCTCCCCCCCCCCGCCCCCCTCCCCCCGCAAGCTTTCTTTAGCTGAAACACACCAACAGGTCATGTTCCTGTGCTTCTGTTGGTGCCCTGAGGGTAGATTCCTCTAGTGATGAAACTCAAAGGAACTGCAATGGACACCTGTGGGTCTGTTGTGAGAAACAGGCCTAGGATGGAGACGGATGCTCACCTTCTCCTGTCTCCACTGCAGGGTAGTGAGGTTAAGGACCCAGAAGTCACGGGTGACGCCCCCAGCTGTGAGGCCCCCCAGCAGGTACATGGCACCTCGGCCAGCAGGCACATAGGCAGCTGCATGGAAGGAACGGGGTGATGGGCCTGGGCCCCCATCCTCAGCTCCTGCCAACATCTGTGTCCATCTGCGCTCACTGACTGAATACCTGGAGCCAAAATACAAAATATCAGGCTCATTAAGCAGTCACCCCTCAATCTTTAGAGACGCCCTAGAATCCCTTAGTTATTTTCTTGTGACAATCCTCTTATCCTGACCCTCGCCTGAGTGGTTTTCTGCAACACCTGGCATAAGAGGTATCTCGGCAGTCCCTGAAATAAGCTTCCCTTACATAAGTATCTCATCTCCCTAGAGTAGTCTGCACAGAGAATCTCTTATAAGCATCATCTGTCAGTAAAAAAGCCAATGGCCAAGAAGCTGAGGCAGGACTCTGGTGGGAAGAGAGGAGTCTGAGAAATAGTGAGAGAATGAAAGGAAACTCGGAGAGATTCAGAGAGAGATGCTGAGCGAGACACTGGGGGAGAGGCTGAGGGAGACGCTGAGGAAGAGACAGATCAGGACTGATGAGAGGTAACTAACCACATGAAGACGCAGACTAGTCTGAATGGATTAAATAAGTTACAAGCTAGGCAGGCAGTGAGCAAAAGCTTGGGGCCAAGGCATTTACTAATAAATAGTCTCAGAGCCATCACTCAAATGAAAGAGGTAAAATGATTTTTTTTATAGTAGTCCTTACCTGTACAGGTTTCCCAGCAGGCCCTGTGGCAGACCCAGGCCCCCAAACATCCACAAAGTGGCATCAGGTCCCTCTACCATAGTATGTCCCAGGCGGTGAAGGAAGCGACTAGCAGTGTCCTGAAGTGGAAACGAGGGGGTCAGGCCAAGGTCATGACCAAGTGCCAGGTCTAGGTGGGGAGTTTTACGGTAGTCCCAAGAATGGAGGTGGAAGGTGGCCCACAGGACAGACAAAGCTGTTGCCTAACTCACAGCTGAGAGGCGGCTGTCCATGAGCGTTTCCCAGACCAACTGTCCACCATCCAGCTTCGTGGCACAGTCTGGGCCACCAAAACCGTCGGCACAGATGCACACACCTAGGCTCTGAGGACATCAGAAGGCAGCTCAGAGGAGCCCTGAACACCATCCCTACCCTACCCGGCAGCTCCTGTCCCACCTGTACCTGGTTACAAACCCCTGCCCCGGTGTGGGCGTTGCAGTTCTCAGGACACAGAGCCATGCGGCAGTGAGGGCCAGCCCAACCCTGAGGGCATCGGCAGAGCCCAGCACCTGCAGCCCCATCCTGGGGCACACATTCCTGAGGGACAGGACAACTGCCAGGACCTCCCGATCCACATCGGGCAGAGCCCACAGAAGCATTGAATCCCCAGGAGGAGGAGCCATTGGCTTCCCAGTGCAGCACAAGTAACCCTGTGGAGAAAGGTAGAGAGGTGGGCAGAGCCCTACTATGGGCACTGCTCCTACGTTTGTGGAGAAAAACCACCAAAACCAGCCACTCACAGCGTTCCTCCCCCTTACCCAACCATCAGGTCCCACACATTTTAGTTTTGAGTGGGGAAGTTGTTTTGTTTTGTTTTGGTTTTTTTAGACAAAGTAGCTCAGGCTGGCCTCAAACTCACTATATAACTGAGGATGACCTTGAACTCCTATCCCCCCTTTTCCTCCCAAGTGCTAGGATTACAGGAGTGTGCCACCACAGCTGGCTCTAAAATTCCAGCCATTTTCTAACTAAATCTTAGTTAGGCTAGGGCTCTAGATCTACGGAAGAATACGTGCCTACCACAGGCTAGGCCATGGGTTCAGTCCCTGGCATCATAGGGCACATAAACATTACGTCTACACCCCTCTGCTTGCCCACTGCTCCCTATCTTTCAAGCTACCATGCAAAGCAGAGGCTCATCTTGGACACCAGCACCCCCTCCCACTGTCTCCTGGCTGCCCTACACTCTGCCCTCCAGCAGGCCTTGTGATCTTGTCAGGAGCCACTCTGACCCCACTGTGGGCAACTGCAGACCTTTCACAGCTCCACACGCTCCTATGTAAGAGGAGTGTTCCCCAAGGGAGAGCACTGCAGTGGCTGGCCACACCTGTGATGCTAACCCTCAAGAGGGAAGGCAAGAGGGTCAGGAGTTCAAGGACATTTGGGGCAAAGAAAAGACAAAGCCAGTTGTTCAATCGGGTATAGGGTATAGCTCTATCGGTAGAGTGCTTGCGTGAACAAAGCCATGGGTTCGGTCCCCAACACTACATAAAACTTATTATCCCGGGCTGGAGAGATGGCTCAG
>NC_034608.1:20839986-20851045 GCF_900095145.1 Mus pahari | reverse complement strand
GTAAGGGGCAGTCTGTCCCATTCCTTCCCACGGCCTCAGTAAGGGGCAGTCTGTCCCATTCCTTCCCACGGCCTCAGTAAGGGGCAGTCTGTCCCTCTCCCCCAGCCCGTGACGGCAGCACAAGTATACCTGGCTCATTGCTGTACCCATGGCTGAGTCTGTGAGCTCCTCAGCTTTAGTGGCTGCCTCATGGCCTGGGCTTTTACACAGCTACAGAAAACACTTTGCCTCTAGCCTCAGAACTGCTCTGAGTCACGTGTAGAGAAGCAGTTCCAAAACCTTGCTTAAAGCAATGCACGTAGCCAGCTCTTCCTTGGTATTCTGTGCCACGCCCCCATCTCCTAAGTGTCCCCCTACCCTATCCATCCCTTTCTCCCAAACCAGCCTACACAGCCCAAATCTTGTTTCTCTCAACTCAAGTCCAGAGATGGAGAGAAGCTGTGTCACCCAGGAAGAGCATGGTGTCACCTGAATCCCCGACCATTCCCTGAGCTAGAACCTGGGTCCTAAATCCTATCAATGACAGGTGCAGAAGCATGGGATACAAAGCCCAGTTTTCACAACAACTTTTTTAAGTTTGAAAAAGCTCAGAACAAGGTCTGGAATGTAGCTTGAAGGAGTATGCTTGTCTGATCTACCAGTGAGGGCTAGAGGTGTGGGTGAGCAGAGAGGATGTGCCCAGCACCTAAGGGAGCCTGTACTGGATGCCACCCCCAACACCGAAGGATGAGGAGAAGCCCAAGACTGACCAGCCTTGCTCCCTCAAGCTCCCCTACCGGATAAAGCCTGCACAGTGAGAGGTCTGTCGCGCCGCTGGCCACAGAAGGCAGCTATGAGGCTCCGGTCTGACTGGACAACACCGGTGTCCAGGAAGCGTGGGAATCCGTCAAAGGCCAGGACGTAGCTCAGCTGAGAAGGATACAGAGTTAAGAGTTCGGGGTCTGCCTGGGGTCTGGGAGACCAGGGCTTCAAACGGGGAGAACAGAGCATGGGGATCTGAACGTCCCTCAGAGCTCAACTGCATGGGACCGTGAGGCAGGACCATGAATTCACTGGGAGTCTAGGCTACATGGTAGGAGACAGACAGACAGACACACCCAGGGGTCAGGGGGAGGGAAGAAGGCAACTGAGTCTAAGGTGGGCTATTTGAACACAGTGTACATCACTAAGATCACAGCGCGGACGAAGCGTCCCCTCCCACCCTGCCTCCAAAGCAGACACAGCTGATAAACCAGGCGCCCTGGACCAAATCTCCTTCCAAATGAACAGTAGTACTTTGGTAGTGGAACCCACGACTAATGAATCAGAGTGAGCACACGAGGTCTAAGAAGCGACCATGCCTGGTCGGGGAGGAGGTGCCTGGGGATCAGAAGAATGAAAGGCAGGAGCTCAGCAAACAGGAAAAGAGCTGAGCAATGGGAGGACCTGGGAACCCAGAACAAAGGGCTGGATGACCTGACCGACGGCGGGGTGGGGGGAGGATCTATTCTGGGGTCCAGGCTGGGAAGGGGACATGTCCCAGCTTAGGGGACATGTCCCAGCTTATACACTGAGCCCTAGGCCCCCGGTGCTCACTGTGCAAGGTGTGCTGCTGTCTGGAGAGAAGGTGAGGGTGAGCGGGGGGCAGAGGGTGCCAGGGACACAGGGCTGCAGCGCTTCTGTGGCCGAGACAACCCACACGCAGTAGGACAGCCCGGACCCAGCTCTTGCTGCCCCACCACCTGGAGGCAGAAGTCCCCCGAAGCGGCGGGAGCCCAGAGCCACCGAAGACACATTGGTGAGGAGTGCACGACCCCCACACTCCCGGAAGCAGGAGCCACCGGCTCTGCGGAAAGAAATGAAAGTCAGTGTCGGACACCTCTGTCTTAGCCCATGGGGTCCTTAGCCCCTCTCTGACAAGCCCCACATGTTCTTTACTTACCGGGGGTCCCCATAGTATCCTGGAGAGCAAATCTGACAGTGGGCACCCTCAGTGTGGTCCTGGCAGAAGCAGAGCCCAGTGAGGTTGTCACAGTGGCCACGACGTGGGTCCCCATGCCCATTACACTGGCAGGGTCGGCAGCCACCAGAGCCGGTTGCATTGCCAAAGCTGCCAGGCCGGCATCGTTCACAGTGTTCCCCCCACGTCCAGTCTGTGGAGGTCCCAGCAGGCAGGACACAAAGTCAGGAGCAAGGACAGAAAGGGGCCCAGACCACCTGACTCAGTTGATCACAGACCCCCTCCCAAGCTGCTTCAAAGAGTCAAACAAGCACTAGGCCAGGAAAGAGAGTGAGCCCCAAGAAGAGGGGTAGAGTTCAAGACACAGAGATGGGACCGGAGCAGGGGCTGGGGCATGGGCCACAGCACTACCTGAGGGGAGTCTCAGAGAGGAAGAAGCTAGAGTCCTGGAAAAGGAAGGGGGTCCCCACAAGGCTGGCACTGAGGCTCAGCGCACATGGCTTACCCTGGCACTCGTCACAGTAGCCAGGTCCCCGCCTGCGGCAGTGGCTATGAAAGCTGCAGCCACAGTCCCGAGAACAACGCGGGGCAGGGGGTCCTGGGGCAGGCGTGGGTGGGGGCAGGTCTGAGGTCCAGCCCAGGTCACACACACAAGTAAAGTCCGGAGGACCGCTACATACACCGTGGCCACAGTCTTCCAGGCACCTGTGGGACCATGCGGAGGCAGGGAAGGAAAGGGCTGGGTGGACCCAGAGTCGTCAGAGCACCCCATCATCTCCACCCACTGCAACACTCTCACAACTGGCTGCCTCTTTCAATGGTCCTGTGTGTGCAAGTAATCGTGTTCCCAAGGCAACACTCTCACACGTGGTGATCCCTGTCTCCATAGAAACCACATAGCATCACTGTGAAAACCCCCTTCCAACTAGGTCCTCTTCCATCTATCTCCACGGCAATTCTGAAGGCTATGGCCCACCACCCAGGAGTATCCTGTTTCTATGGTTACCAGGGTTACCTTGGGCACCCTGTCCTTCCACTGAGGTCCTTGTATTCAAGGTGAAACTCCACAATAACTGGGGACACTGGTTCTAGTGAGAGCCCACTACTGTGATCACTTCCTCCTTCCAGCTTGAGTTCTAGCCCTGAGGCAGCGTTTCCATGGCAACCCACATGTCACTCACGTGCGGTTACAGTGTGTGATGCCATCACCCTGGTAGCCGCGTTGGCAATGACACTCATAGCTGAGAGGCGTGTTCAGGCAGGTTGCCCGTGGGTGACACCTCGCCAGGCCCAGGCGACATTCATCCACATCTGGACAGCGGGCATAAGCCCAGCGGGCAGGGAGAGCCACAGGCAGCCCCAGGCCCTCTCCCACCCAGAGGGAGCAGTTCCCCCCACCCAGGGGTCCAGAGAAGTCCCCCTGTAGGCACCTGTGCAGGAAGAGATCAAAGTATATCTCACAATAGAGAAACGAGAGACAGCCAGGGAGACAGTGACAGAGATGGGGACCGGCAGAAGAAAACAGAGACAGGGAAGGTGAGGGATGACAGGAGATGGCAGAGAGGAAGCAGAAGGCAGTCACAGAGCGAAGACAGGGCATGGGGCAGAGAAAAGAGGGAGAGCTAGGAGGCCCACACAACCAGCCAAGTCCTCACCGTCCCAGAGTGGGGTTATCTTCATTGCCACACCAACCACACTCGTGGCTCTGTAGACACTCGTGACAAGTCAAAAAGCCACCGCAGCTCCTGCACCGTGGCTCTGAGTGCACACTGCAGGGTGATAAGTGCTGGGGTCAGCGCAGGGGGCACCACCCTAGCCAGGAACCCCATGTCAGCACCCAGCGCCAGAGTATACCTGTCGTCCCAGCCACGGCAGCCCCCGTGTGGGTACCGGGCCAGGTAGGCAGCAAACAGAAAGCAGGTGTGAGTGGACTGGCACCAGGCACACTGGCTGGAGTTGGCCAGGCAGTCCTCACAGGTCAGCCGTCTGGGGGTGAGAGCAGGGCCAGGTCACTCCAGCCCACCCCCATGCACACCCACCCCAGCCTGGACCTAGCCGGGCTCACTGGCTGCAGAGTGGGGGGCATTCCTCTGGGTTCTTCAGAGCGCCTCGGCCCCGGCCTCGCCGGCTGCATGCCGCGTCTCCTTTGCGGTTGGTGCTCTGATGCCACTCACAGAAGGGGTCCTGGGGTGAAGGGCAAGGTCAGAACTCAGCCCATCACCAGCTGCCCAAACCCAGCTGCCTCTCCCTCCCGCCCCCAGGCTACCTGTCACCACCTCCTCCCAGCACGTGACACCCTGCAGCCCACCTTCAGACAAAGCCACTGTCTGTCTGCCTAGCTCTCACCCCTTTGGACAACAGGACTTCTATCAGGAATGAGGGGCAGGTAGATTTAAAACCCTTTGGATCCAGAGTTGTGCAAATAGGCATTTACTCTCCCAGCCTCAGGCACCAGATCAGGAGCCTACACAAAGCCCAGCCGGAAGCCTGACCTCAGGCCACACAGCAGCGACCCAGCACTTGGGAGGCCAGCCCAGGCTGTGTTGCAGGACTGAGCATCGGAAAGAAAAGGGACGGATCTGATGCCAGTGAAACACAGCTCTGCGTGGGCAGAATGATGGCAAATCCCGGGCCTGGGGCTCCCCTGCAGGTCACCGGAACAAACTCTGACCAGAAACAAGCATGGAGCAGAGGAAGAGGGGTGTCACCAGTGGGAGCTAGCAGGCCTGACAGTCTGCCTCCCTTACGAGATACCCCCGACCCCCTCCAGCGGGCACCTGGGTGCAGGCATGACAGTCACGATGCTCCTCACAGAGTGGACAGAGGGCAGGCACCAGCACCAGCAGGGACTCGCCGCTCCCGTCATCCTCACAGTGGGCCCTGACCTGACGCAGGTGACAGGTGGCGCTGTTGAGGCACCAGCCACAGCCCTGATCGGCCAGGCAGCCCAGACAGGAGGTGTAAGAGGTGCAGGCCGAAGAGCGGTAGGGCTCCAGGAAGAAGAAGGAGATCTCCTAGGGCGGGCACACAGGACAGGAGTTAGGTCTCGGGGCAGAGTCCACTGGAGATGAGGACTGCAGTTAAAGGTTTGGAGACAGCATGACAGCTACAACGGGGATTCAGGAAATCAGCAGAGGAAAGGGGCCACTGTCTGAAGGACTCTAGAGACGAGAGGTCAAAGTGTACAGGACAGGAGCTAAGGGAAGAGAAGTCAGATATGGACAGAAGACAGTATGGGTAGGGATTAGGTACACCTCAAGGGGTAAAGCACTTGCCTAGGATCTAGGTTGAAGGAAAGGAACTTAGGGGTAAAGCCCCTGCCTAGAATCCCCCAGTGAGGGGCTAGGAGTGTGGCCCAGTGGTAGAGCCCCTGCCTAGAATCCCCCAGTGAGGGGCTGGGGGCGTGGCTCAGTGGTAGAGCCCCTGCCTAGAATCCCCCAGTGAGGGGCTGGGGGCGTGGCTCAGGGATAGAGCCCCTGCCTAGAATCCCCCAGTGAGGGGCTGGGGGCGTGGCTCAGGGATAGAGCCCTTTCCTAATATCCACCAGTGAGGGGCTGGGGTGTGGCTCAGGGATAGAGCACTTTCTAGAATGCACAAGGCCCTGGGTTCCATCCTAGCATGGTCCAGAAAAGAGTATGTAAATCTTATCAGGGCCTGGTGTCAAATGTTAAGAGTTTGGTGGGCTCAAAGTGAAGTCCAAAGCTGAAGTCAGAATCAAGAGACTTAAAATTTTGTTGTGCTTGGAACTTGGAAAGCCGAGAGGATCTGAGGCCAAAGCCTAGGAACAGAGTTGGAGGCTAGACACTCACACTGCCGCCCGGCACGCCAGTCCGATCCCACAGGAGGGTGAGCTCACTATGCCCAGGGCCCGCGGAGCCATTGAGCTGGCCTCGGATCTCCACCGCATACTTGTTGCCTCGCCCGGGCAGTGGGAAGAGGCGATCAGAGCCAGGGCGCTGCAGACGCCGTGTCTCCTTCTCCTGCTGAGCCACCCAGCGTCCCACCTCCTCCTGCAGTGCAGTGAGCAACAGACAAGACCTCGGAACTCTCTACTTCCCTTCTTTGGACTCCCAATCCCTCCAAGAACCCCAGTCCCTCCCGGGAGGAAGAGGACCTCAGGGGTTCTTGGACTTTGGAAAGCTGCCTCCCCTCCCCATGATCCTTCTCCTCAGGGAAATCGCATTTGTCACTCAAACCTTTCTCACCTTACCCACAATTCCTCCCACATCTGCTCACGGTTGAAAGCCTACCACCCCTTCTTTCGTTAAGGATAGGCCCCATGTCTGACTACTCCCCACTGTTCCCCAGAACCCTGAAGTCACCACAGATGCCCTGAGTTACACTCACTCCCATATTTACCGAAAAAATCACCCCAGAATGTTCTAGAATCCCTCACCATGTTCTCAGTGTCAGGGCCTCTGGCCATCCGGGCCAAGACATGGAGGCGCTGGGCCCGAGCCCACACAGCCACATCTTCAGCCCCAGGGCCGCCTGGTCCTCCTGGCAGCAGGGGGTGGATGAAGCCTCGGTAGACTAGGGACACATCTGTCTCTGGGCTGGGTGTCAAGGTGATAGTTGTACTTCGGACAATGGAGACCTGTACCATCCAGAGGTGGGATGTATGTTAAGTCCCTCTCTGCTTGTGGATGGACTGTCCCTAAGTACACACCCCTCAGGCCATGTCAGAACCCCAAGAGACAGGACAGCCAAACCACCTTCACTGACTGAGACATTGAGATGGGACTGAATTAAGTCAACTTGCCCATCTTCCCGCTAGGGACCAAATTCAAAGAATATAAACAAGTTCTACCTTGGGCCCAACCCAACCTCATCTTCAGGTAAAACCCAAAGGACTGAGGGGCCAGCAAGATGCCTCAGGGGCAAAGGAGCCTGACATGCAAGCCTGGGAACCTGAGTGCATAACCTCCATAACCAGAAGAAGATAGTCAGCTCCACCATGCTGCCCTCTGACCTACATGTACACACACAGTAATAATACATGTAAATGCTTCAAAACTAGCCAGGTACGGTAGCACACACCCTTAGCACTGGCATGTGAGAAGGAGGCAGTTAGCTGTGAGTTTGAGGCCAGCCTGATCTATAAAAGGAGTTCCAGGACAGGTAGGGCTACAAAAAAAATAAATAAATAAAAATAAATAAATAAAAGCAAACAACGACGACGACAACAACAACGACGTCTTTCAAGCTTGAAGACTGGAGCCTTTGGCATCTTTGTCCGCAGCTCCCTTCTTTCCCAGCATGCCCTTCCAAAGCTAGGCCCAAGATTCCCAACGACCACACAGCACAAGATTTATTTGCTTGCCAGAGTGTGATTCTGTAATAACAAACAGACCAACCCAAGTATTCATCACTGGACACTATTTATGTAACTTACGGGACCTCGACCTGTTGACCCTTGGGAGACCCTGTCTCAAAATAAGAACCTAACACTTGGGAGGTTTATGCAAGGATTGAGGCCAGCCTGGGCTACACTGCCGAACCTTATCTCCAAAAATAAGTATCTAAATAAATGTGCAGCAGGATAACACTTAAACATAAATGAAGTATTACATAGCTGTTCAAAATAAGAAGGGCAGGATGGTACAGTGGCAGAGACTTGTAACTCAGGAGATAGAAAACAGCACGTCAGAAATCTAAGGCCAGTCTCGGCTGCATAGCAAGTTCGAGGCCCGCCTCGACTCTGAGAAAGCCTGCTTCAGGGAGAGAAGAGGGCACAGAAGGATGTGTGCTTTAGTGTCCGTTACCCAGGAGGCAGACAAGGGAGGATCACTTGAGCCTAGGCTATCAGCACCAGTCTCAAAAGCAATACCAACTAGCGAAAAGAACAAAAGCATCTCCTACATTCTGTCACCCAAAAGCATGCTGTGATGTACGGAGAAAAAGTAGGCTAGGCGTGGTGCACACGCCTTCAATACCGGGGGATGGGGGGGAGGGGAAATGGAGGCAGGAGGGTTGCCAAGTTTACTGTGCCCGTGAACGCCACTGGGAGACAAACCTATGAGCAGGAGTGTGAGGGAATCGCTCGACTGAGTGAGCTGAGGTGGAGATGTGAGTGGTACCAGCACAGAGCCAGGAAAGCAAGCTGAGCACCAGGATTCGCCTCTCTGCTTCCTGGCTGCCTCACACTCCAGCTACCATGCCTTCTCCACCATGGTGCAGTGAAGCTCTTTGGACTTTTTGTCTCTGAGACAGAGTCTCACTCTGGTACAGGGTGACCTGGCTTTCAAGATTCTCCTCTCTTGCCTGAGCGTCCCGAGCGCTGGGATCAGAGATGCTCTACCACGCCCAGCTCGAAGTCTATTTCCAAGTGCACCTACAGCACGAAGAAGCCCCGAAGACACTTCGCTAAGTGAAAGAAGCTGGACATAGTAGGCAAATTGCCTGACTCCATCAAATACCCACAGCTGGTAAATCCATGGCCGAGAGTTCAGGGAAGAAAAAGACGGGGGGGGGCAATTGGTAAATAGATCTAGACTTGATTTAGGAATGACAAAAATACTGTCCTACTTTTTTTGTTTTGTTTTGTTTTGTTTGTTTGTTTTGAGAAAAGGTTTATCTATATAGCTCTGGGTGTCTTGGAACTCACTGTGTAGACCAGGCTGGCCTCAAACTTACAGAGATCCTCTGACTGCCAAGGGCTGTGATTAAAGGTGTGTGCCACTACGTCCAGCTTGTTCTACAACCTTTTGATTTTATGTGTTATTTCACCAAGATTTAAAAAAAAAAAATTTTTTTTTGTAGGGCCTCGAGGCCATCCTACACGGGGAGGCCAGGGAGAAAGATAAATGTGAGGTCTGTTTCGAATAGACTGGGTTCTAGACAAGCATGGACAACCTTAGGGGACCCTGTCTCAAAATAAGAAGGAAAAGAACCCTGTTAGTCTAACTCAACAGCTGAGCGTGCCTGAAGACCCCCAGTGAGGGCTGGGGTGCGGCTGGGCTTCGGGGCGGGGAGCATGGACACTCACCATGCACAAAGCCCCGGGTCCCATCCCAGTACTGTCCCAAGAAAGACTCATTTAAAAAGAGGTAACCCTAGGTCTCTAAGTGTCCACTCCATCCATCCCCAGGTCCATCTGGCCCCCACCTTGTCAGGCTGAGAGGCGTTGGGTGGCTGCTGGAAGGTGAGCAGGTGCAGGCCAGGGAGGAAGCTCTGGGTGACACAAGCCTCCAGGGAAGTGACGAAGACGGGTGCTGGCCCCCACCAGCCCACGGTGCCTGAGATCTGCTCCCCTCGGCAGCGGGCCTGCTCTAAGAGGACAGGGGTATGGGAGGCTGGAGGGTCAGTATGAGGTATTCTGAGCCCCTCCCCCACGGCTGCTCACCACTCACCAGGCCGAGGAAGGCAGCTCTCGTTGTGCACACACCAACCTAGGGCGCCAGGTCCCCGGGGAGGAGCTGTGGGGCTGCTGAAGGCCAGGCATGCTTGGCAGTCACTTAGCAGGCGGCCTAGGCCCAGGCAGCTGGCCGCCGGACACTGTAAGGAAGAGACAATATACACTGTTCTCTGAGCCTCCGGAGATCCGACCAGACCTGAGGGGCAGCCTAGTGGCCATCAGGAAACAGCAGGGTTGGTCTACAGGAACTCAAGAACAAGGGCTCGGGGATGCAGGGACAGGGTCCTAAACTCAAAGAGACTCGGGTGCTAGGAGAGGTACAGGCTCTGGGTTGGGGACAGTCAGGAGGCAGGAATGAGGATCTTGGATGGCTGACCACTTAGGCAGGGGGAGTTAAAGGCAGGTCTCTGTGCTAGTGGATGGACGGACGGTCTGGGGTAGTCACTCACAGCTCCTGAGGGAGTCCCAGGAGGGGGCGCAGCTTGGCAAGCGCCCTGACACCAGCTGCATTCCGGGTCTCGGGAGCAGACACTGTGGTCTGTGTACATGGAACAATAGTCCAGGTGGTACTGCAGAGACGCGGGACACAGGAAAAGACACTGCTCTGAAGACCTGGAGCATCTGTCAAGGCTGGCTCCCTGTGACCGCCGCAGCTAACTCCACCCCACTCCCTCAGCCCTGGAGAACCTTGTACTCTGCCCACTTCCCTCCAAGCACCCTTCATTTGCAGAGACCAGGCTGCCTCCACCCACAGCCACCCCCTCCCCGTCACCCCAGTGCTCACATCCAGGGCAGGTGCCTGAAACACGAAGGGGGGCACCTTGTAGGCCATCAAGTCCCCACGAGGCTGGCCACTATATCCCCCAGCCACCAGCAGGACACTGCCACCAAGAACAGCTGCCACATGTGAGTATCGGCCACTAGGAGGCGCTGCTCGACCTAGAAGACAGTCACGGCATCAGACAGTCCCCAGCCCCTGCCCTCCTGGCTCCTGCCCTTGCCCCAGTCTAGCCAGCTTATTGCTGCTTTAGCCCTACCTAGCCAAGGAAATACTCCTGGCCTGCCTGGCTCTGCACTTGCGTTTTCTCAATTCTCTCAGAGGCCCAGTGCCCTGCTCAAAATGATCTTTGTGACAGACACGGATTCAAATCATATATCAGTTATGAGCTGTATGGCTTTGGGCAGGAGACTCAACTTTGCCAAGTGTAGGTTTCTTTGCCTTAAACTGAACTATCCCAGAGAGAGGTGGGAGGGGAGGGACGAAGCGGGTTAGGGAGAGGGAGAAGGAGGGAGAGAGAGGATCTCAATCTGTAGCCACAGGCTGGTCTCAAATTCAGTCCCTCTGAGAGTGTGAAGTGAGTAGATACAATTCAACAGTAGTTGGTGACATCTATAAAAGGCAAGCAAGAGGCCAGCAAGCCGGCCGTCATTTAAAGGCGCCTGCCACCAAGTCTGACAGCCCAAGGTCAATCCCTGGGACCCACGTGGTAGAAGGAGAGGACTGACCCCTGCAGGCTGTCGGGCTTGTGCCCATGTGCACAGGCACACACACTCTCTGACTTGGGCCCATGTGCACAGGCACACACACTCTGGCTTGGGCCCATGTGCACAGGCACACACACTCTGGCTTGGGCCCATGTGCACAGGCACACACACTCTCTGGCTTGGGCCCATGTGCACAGGCACACACACTCTGGCTTGGGCCCATGTGCACAGGCACACACACTCTGGCTTGGGCCCATGTGCACGGGCACACACACTCT
>NC_034608.1:20827832-20839541 GCF_900095145.1 Mus pahari | reverse complement strand
TGTGCACAGGTGCACACACTCTGGCTGGGCCCATGTGCACAGGCGCACACACTCTGGCTTGTACCCATGTGCACAGGCACACACACTCTGGCTTGTGCCCATGTGCACAGGCACACACACTCTGGCTTGTACCCATGTGCACGGGCACACACACTCAGGCTTGGGCCCATGTGCACAGGTGCACACACTCTGGCTTGGGCCCATGTGCACAGGCACACACACTCTGGCTTGTACCCATGTGCACGGGCACACACACTCAGGCTTGTACCCATGTGCACGGGCACACACACTCTGGCTTGGGCCCATGTGCACAGACACACACAAAATAAGACAAACAGAAAGTGACAAACAAGTACGAGCGAGGGGCCCAGCTGGGGACTGGGGAGAGAAGTGGCCAAGGCCGTCCATACCAAGCACTTAGGTTCAACCCAGCCTGGTACTTTCACCGAAAGCAAACCAGGAAACCCCCCTTTCTGCTTATAAAAAGTGAATCATGGCTTCCCTGACTTCCTTGACCCCTATACTTTGTAAGCACCTGGGTCTTAGCCCGAGAAATCGGAAATGTGTACATGTGTATGTACACATGTATTTTTCAATGCTAAAGATCTAGTCCAAGGCCTTGCACATGCCTGGCAAGTGCCACCAGTGAGCCACACCCCCAGCTCCTCTCTGGTAGATTCTTTTTTTTTTTCCTCAAGACAGGGTTTCTCTGTATAGCCCAGGCTCTCCTGGAACTCACTCTGTAGACCAGGCTGGCCTCGAACTCAGAAATCCCGCCTGCCTCTGCCTCCTGAGTGCTGGGATTAAAGGCATGCACCACCACGCCCGGCCCTTTCTGGTAGATTCTAAGAAAGGGCTTGACCACTAAGCCATGTTCCTGCCCTTCTGTTGGACTCTGAGACAGAGTCCTTGTGTAGAGTCCTTGTGTAGAGTCATTGTGTGTAGTCATTGTGTGTAGTCATTGTGTAGAGTCCTTGTGTAGAGTCATTGTGTAGAGTCATTGTGTGTAGTCATTGTGTAGAGTCATTGTGTGTAGTCATTGTGTATAGTCCTTGTGTAGAGTCATTGTGTGTAGTCATTGTGTAGAGTCACTGTGTGTAGTCATTGTGTCGAGTCATTGTGTTGAGTCATTGTGTCGAGTCATTGTGTAGAGTCATTGTGTGTAGTCATTGTGTAGAGTCATTGTGTAGTCATTGTGTAGTCATTGTGTAGAGTCATTGTGTAGAGTCATTGTGTAGTCATTGTGTAGTCACTGTGTAGAGTCATTGTGTAGTCATTGTGTAGTCATTGTGTAGAGTCATTATGTAGTCATTGTGTAGTCATTGTGTAGTCATTGTGTAGAGTCATTGTGTAGTCATTGTGTAGTCATTGTGTAGTCATTATGTAGTCATTGTGTAGAGTCATTGTGTAGTCATTGTGTAGAGCCCTGTCTAGATGAAGACTCTTATCTCCTGCTTCTGCCTACAAAGCCTTGCGAACATAGTGTGTATACCATGCCTGTCAAAAAATTGCAGACTTTTCTCATTTACCTTATTATTGTATGTGTGTGGTGTACAGTGTACGTTGTACACAGCCACATATACGCATGCAGAGGCCAAAGCAGGAGAGTCTCCATTTCATGTTCTGAGGAAAAACCCCTCACTAAGCCTGAAGCTCCCTGTTTAGGTGAGCATAGCCGGCCAAGAAGGTCTGCCTGTCTCTGTCCCCCAGCTCTGGAGTTACATACATGTGAGGCTCGCACGTCCTCATGTTACACAGCAAATACTTAACCACTGAGCAATCTTTCCAGCCTGAGGGTGGGGGTGGGGAATCACTTTTTTGTTGTTGTTTTTGTTTGTTTTTTTGAATCAGGGTTTCTCTCTATAGCCCCAGCTGTTCTGAAACTCACTCTGTAGATCAAGCTAGTCTAGAACTTAGAAATCCGCCTGCCTCTGCCTCCTGAGGACTGGGATTAAAGACATGCGCCACCAACTCCCAGCCAAAAAAAAAAAATTCAAGACGAAATTTAAAAGAACAACTCTGGAAGAAGACAATGTGTTGAAGTAAAGTCTCCACTGTGCTCTTTACCCGTCATGCGTCCATTTCAGATGGTTGTGAGCCACCATGTGGTTGCTGGGAATTGAACTCAGGACCTCTGGAAGAGCAGTCAGTGCTCTTAACCACAGAGCCATCTCTCCAGCCCTTGGTTCTACCTCTTGTCCACTATGCCATGATGTCACTGCTTCTTAGGGAAGCTGCAAACTGGCAAACTTCCAACAGAACCACAGTCCGGGGCTGGGAAGGCTGCTCTGTCGGTCAAGTGCTTACCTCACAGCGTTAGGGCTGGAGTTCCATCCCTAGCACTGTCAGGGGAACGCCAGGCATGGCAGCACATCTATAATCCCAGCACTGGAGAGGTGGGGCCAGGAGAAGCCTGGGGTTCACTGGCCAGCCAGACTAGCCTAGCTGGTGAGAGGCCCTGGCTCAGAGAAGGTGGACGGGATTTCTGAGGCTAATACCTGAGGTTGTCCTCTGGCACACGTGTACATGTGCGCGCACACACACATTCACACACATGTGCATTTAAAAATAAAAAGTAGGACCCAGGTTCAGTGCCCCTACATCTGCTTCCTGGTCCCCCACCTTGTCCTCGCCCAGGCTTGTCTCCAGAGGTCATTCCAACAGGATGCCTCGCCCACCAAGGTAACGACTGAGGCATCTCCTGCTAAAACTCAGAGATCTTCAAATCCCTTAGGAAAACAGAGGGGACTCACCCTCAGGGGTCCCTGGCGGGGCAAGCTCGGCCCCTGACACCCACTGGTGGCAGCCGAGGTGGTAAAAGAAGATGCCATCTTCGTAACACTTCTCCTCCTGGTAATGGGTATGCACATTGCCCCCTGGGAAAAGAGGAAAGGGCACCGCTGGCAAGCCGCAGGAGAGGGAGGAGACCCAGGCTGAGTCTCATCTCTGGGTGGGCTCAGGCAAGCCTTGGGGGAGGTAGGGATGTCCAGGCTCAGTTTCAGCTCAGGGTGGGCTCAGGCCCCTGGAAGGCAGACAGGATCTAGGGAAATCACCTCACCATAGACCACCATGTAGTTTCCTAGAACACTGGCAGTGTGGAAGGCTCTCTCCCGTGGACCCTGGAGCCCATCCCGGCCCTTCAGCGTGGTCCACACACGCCGTTCCACGTGGAAGAGCTCAGTGGAATTCACCCGCACAGAAAACCTAAAGGGAAGAGACAGGCCAGGGGCCCAGGCGAGGAGGGCTTCCTTCTCTCCCTAGCTTCACCCGGGACTGAGACTGGCCATGACCAGGTCTATGTCCCACCCTGACTAGACATTCACTGTGGGCAGGACAGGTCTGAGCAGGGTCTGGCATCCTGCATAATCTGACGAGAGCTGGAGGGTGGGGGAAGTGTGGGGGAGGTGACTAGTCAGAACCCCAGTAAAGGATCAAAGATACATATTAGATAAAGTGAAGAGTTAGATAAATAAATGGTCCATGACAGAGGTAACCACTTGAATCCAGGAATCTGTCAATGAGCAAAGACTTCTAAAGTCTACAGAGTCCTGGGCTGCTGTGGCTGGGGAACAGGAGTATAGGACATGTTACTCACCGGGCAGTGGAAGGCCGGTGTCCACCATGGACCAGCAGAGTACGAGACGGGGCATGGAACACCATAGAGTGCCCAGTGGCGGCAGGGGGCCGCCCACCTGCTGGGATCACCTGCTCCCAATAGCCCCTGCTGGCATGGTCCAGGCGGAAACGGAAGAGGCCAGAAGAAAAGAGGTCATGCTGAGTGCGGCCACCAGACACATAGAGCCAGATGTCATCCACCAGAGCAGCCGCATGGCCTGCCAGCCCCGGGGGCCCAGAAGAACTGGAAGCAGGTGGTGCCAGGAGCTCCCAGTGGCCTCCACCCAGGGGGCTAAAGGCCCACACGTCATTGGTTAGCAAGCCATTGGCCAGCTCACCACCCATCAGAACCAGCAAGCCAGCCCAGGCCACGGCCACGTGGGAATGACGGGCAGCCTGTGGGGAAGAGACAAGGAGACAGATGGTGACACATTGCGAAGGGCCAGAGCAGAGATGCAAAGACAGAAAAGCAGATATGCAGAGAGGGAATAGAAGGCAAGCCTGGGGAAGTATGGACCTGGAGTTCCAGGACTTGAGAGGCAGAGACAGAGGCAGGAGGGTCAGGAGTTCAAGGACAGCCTGGGCCACGTAGTGAACTTGAGATCAGATTAAGCTACGTGAGACCCTGCTTCAAGCAAACAAACAAACAAAAAAAAAAAAAAGAGGAGGAAATAAAGAACAGACAGAAAGCCATGTCTGGTGGTGTGTGCCATTCTAATCTCGGCGCTTGGGAGGCTGAGGCAGGAAGACTGCCATGAATTCAAGCCAGCCTAGGCTGTAGACTGAGATCCACATTAGCCTAAATCCTTAACTCAAAATAAAAGAAGGAAGGGAGGGAGGGAGGGAGGGAGGGAGGCTAAGGAGAGGGGAAAAAGAGGGAAGGAAAGAAAAGAAGGGACAGATGGGGAGAGGGAGGAAGGACAAGAGCACCTAGAAAGACGGGGCAGGGGGCAAGAAAAAGAATCTCAAAATGAGCACAGAGACAGGGGGAAGCAGGTGTCCAGTCGGGGGGGTCAGGGTGTTGGGGTTGTGAGTGGGCGGGCCCCCATCCAGGGCAGAGGAGGGTCCATACCGGAGCAGGCGTCAGGTCCCAGGACTCCCAGGTGTTTGTGGAGAAGTTGTACAGGACAAGGTCACCGAGGGCCTTGTTGAGGTCCTGGCCTGCAGATGAGGTGAACCCTCAAACCCTAGCCGCAGGCTGACAGGCCCCCAGACCCTCCAAGGTCACCCTCTCCCTATCTGCTTACCTCCAAAGACAGCCAGCAGCCCTGGTGGGGACAGGAAGGCACCAGCTGCCCCAATTCGGGCAGAGAAGGCAGGGTCCCCGGCACTCACACTGTGCCACCAACCAGCCCCCTGGTTCTCCCACAAGTGCAGGTCACAGGCTCGTCCCAAGAATCCAGGTTCACAGCGGCATGGTCCCAGGGTCTGGGAGGAACGGGACAAAAGTACAGAGAGAGGAAAAGACAGAGATATGGGTCGTAGAACAGTCGGGAAGAAACAGCCAAGACAGTCAGGGTAGAAAAAGAAAGACAGGGAGAAAGGTGGGGCAGAACAGACAGACCCACAGAAAAGGCAAGGACAGACAGAAGAGAGACCCATGTTCCACCTGGGCTGGGTGAGCTCCGACTGGGGAGACTGAGGCAAAGGGGATTCCAAACATAATATAGATCCCAAGTTAGGGGTGCAGAGCTGAGGTCAGGGGTGAAAGGACAGAAGTCATGGCAGGGAGCCAGATGTGGTGACACATGCCAGTAACTCCAGTACTCAGGAGGCTGAGGGAGGAGACCACCATGGTTACAAAATGAGACACCATGGTCTCAAAAACCACCATGGTAGGGACCCAAGGCCAAACAGATAGCCAGGTGGGAGTAAGACCTCAGCCTGAAGGAGGACAGGAGCCATTACCCCTAGGGGAGGGTTGGCTATACATGAGGACAGAGCTAGAAGTGAGGTCCCAAAGGGACAGGAGCAGGTGGAGGTGGGGTTGGAATGAAGTCACAGGCATTGGGGTGGGGGACCTGGAAGGGGAGGGGACTGGCTCCCACAGCTACAGGGAAGGGAGAGTCAGGATGGAACAAGGCCCTGTTTAAGCCAGATATGGCAGGTATGGTCACAGATCAGGATCCCAGGGACACTCAGGGGGAGACAACTCACCGAGGCACAGGTGCCGTGGCTGCCACAGTAGGCTGAGCACTCCTGCAGGCCACAGTCTGGACCTCCCCAGCCCGGCTCGCAGACGCACACTCCCGGAGACTTGCACTGCCCATGATTCTGGCAGCCTCCGGGACACAGGGAGAAGCGGAAGGAGGCATTAAAGCCCAGCAGGTTGTAGTTGGCATCACTGAAGAGGTGGAGCAACATCTACAAGACAAGAGGCTGGGTACACCGGGCAGGCTGCATCTGGCTGCATCTGGACGGCGCGCCACCCCTGGGCAACCCACTGCTTGCCTTTGTCTCCTTTTGTTGTTTAAGAAAAGATGCCAAGGGGGCTGGAGAGATGGCCCAGCAGTTAAGAGCACTGGCTGCTCTTCCAGAGGTCCTGAGTTCAACTCCCAGCACCCGCATGGTGGCTCACAACCATCTGTAATTGGATCTGATGCCGTCTTCTGGCACACAGGTGTACATGCAGATAGACCACTCATAAATCTTTTTTAAAAAGGATTTCATCTAGCCCAGGCTGGCCTCAAACCCATCCTCCTGCCTCGACTTCCCCAGGACTGGCATTAAAGGCTCCATGACCCTTGTTTTATAGGGCACTGGTGATTGAACCCAGGAGTTTGTGAATGCTAGGCAGACACTCTGCCAACTCCATCCCCAGCCCCGCCCTGCCTTCGGTTGTCTGTTTTCTGTGTTTTTTCGAAGCTATCTGGTTGTTGCTGCTGCTTGGAACAGGGTTTCAGTATGGGGCCCAGGCTGGTTTCAAACCAACCCTTACAGGCTCCTAAGAGCAGGGATTACAGGTGTTCGCCGCCAGACCCAGCACTCTGCCTCTCCACCTTCCACTGTTTTCTCTGACACCCTGACTGGCTTTTCTGGCCTTTTCCGTCCCTTCCGATCTTTTTCATTTCTTCCTAGGTTTGTGCTCCTAGGACCCCCTCACTCCCAAAAGACCATGGTCCCACATCCCATCACCACTAACCTTGCCTGAGGAAGCTTCAATGGGTGGGGGCCGGGTGCTCCCACTCAGACTAGCAAGCAGCGGGCCTTGGGGCGAGTCACCGTCATACACAAAGAGGTAGTCGTAAGTGCACTCCGTGTCCAGGAAAAGGAAGTCCAGCAGGATCCGGTGCTGAGGGCTCGGGGCTGGGAAGTGAAGCACAGGGGCCAGGTTCTCACATGCACCTTCTCTGAGGATCCGCGGAGCCCACCCACAGAAACCACCACACCTTGCTCTGGGTGCTGTGAGGGAGCGCCTGGTCAGAGGAGTCGAGGCTTAGCCTCTGCTCTGCTACCGGGCTGAACATGCACTGTCAACTTGTAAAAACTCACAAGACCCTTCTCAGCACTGAGCACAAGGTGAGAGCAGCCCGGGGACCAGGCAGGGCGTGTCGGGGAGAACCCTGGCCCCTCCCGTAGCACTGCGGAGGAATGGGGGCCCTGGAGCACTGTGGGTCCCTGTTCCCGCACAGACTCTACTGTTGCCGCTTTCTTTGCTACTACATTCGCACAAGAAAACTATGTCATCAGTCTCAGCTCTGCTCCTGAACTACTACTACCTAGAGGGCCCTGCCCCCTCAGGCTCAATCTTCCCAGCTGTAAGATACCGATCCAGTGGCACCTAATGAGCTGTGATGGTCCTCAACCAAAAGCTTTTTCTTTTTTTTTTTTTTTTGGTTTTTCGAGACAGGGTTTCTCTGTGTAGCCCTGGCTGTCCTGGAACTCACTCTGTAGACCAGGCTGGCCTCGAACTCAGAAATCTGCCTGCCTCTGCCTCCCGAGTGTTAGGATTAAAGGCGTGTGCCACCACGCCCGGCTAGGGTCTCACTTTGTATTCCTGGCTGACCAGGAACTCACTCTGTAGACCAGACTGGCCTCAAACTCAGAGATCTGCCTGCCTCTGCCTCCAGAGTGCTAGGATTAAATGAGCTAGATCTTCAGGTCAGGGCTGGGGGCATGGCTCAGTGGCAGAGCCCCTGCCTAGAATCCCCCAGTGAGGGGCTGGGGGTGTGGCTCAGTGGTAGAGCCCCTGCCTAGAATCCTCCAGTGAGGGGCTCAGGGTGTGGTTCAGTGGTAGAGCCCCTGCCTAGAATCCCCCAGAGAGGGCCTGGGGCATGACTCAATTGTAAAGTGATTGGCTAGCACGCACAAAGTCCTGGGTTTCATCTCTTCTGAGAGAGAGAGAGAGAGAGAGAGAGAGAGGAGAAAGACTGATTCCCACCTGGGCATTAATAATGAAATGGACTAACAGATCTGTATGTAATTTGAAACTAAATTTTATATATATATATATATATCCACTTATGAGTGCACACCAGAAGAGGGCATCAGATCCCATTACCGAGGACTGAGCCACCATGTGGTTCCTGGGAATTGAACTCACAACCTCTGAAACAGCATCTAGTGCCACTGGGTCATCTCTCCAGCCCCCCTGAATTATTTTTTATTGTGGAAGGTTGATTTCTCTCTCTCTCTCTGTGTGTGTGTATGTGTGTGTCTTGTAGGTCTGATCATTTGTGTTGAAGTTTCTAGGAATCAAGCAGCAAAAGGTAGAAATCAGAAGCAGAATAATGGTCAGGCGTGGATGATCACACCACGAATTCAGTTCTGAGGCAGGAGAATCAGCGCATGTTCAAGGCCAGCCTAGGCACCCTGGTGAAGTCAATGAGATCAGAAAAAAAGAGAGAAAAAAATTCTTTTTGCTCACTTTTTTTGTTTTTTGAGACGGGGTTTCTCTGTGTAGCCCTAGCTATCCTGGAACTCAACCTGTAGACCAGACTGGCCATGAAGTCACAGAGATCCTCCTGCCTCTGCCTCTGGAGCACTGTGAGATTTTTAAAGGGCCTCAAATGCTATAAGGAGAAAAGCTAGCCCCCTGCCCTGGTGTTTGAAACTTGATCTCATCTCTCATACTGCCATTAGAGCAGTGGACTGGTGGATCATGCCTGGAATCCTGGTTCTGAGGGGAGCCAGGCCTCTGAACAAACTGCCTCCTCCAGGAAGCCTACCCTGATAGTCCAGGGCTGAGTTAGGAACCTCTCTTTGGGATTCGCACATCCCAGCATAACTGAATCTCTGTGCCAGGGCTGTGTCCAGGGTTACTCTCCTGCAGTCCAGGAGGCTCACAGGACGCAGGACACGGACATAATGTCTTCTCAAACACTGCCTTGGCACAGGCCTGGGGTTGAGCAAGAACCGAGCAGTGGCTAGATGACAGAATGAAGAGACACACAAAAGCATGGTGACACATGTAATTATGTCACAGGTGTGGTAGGACCAGAAAGTCAGTGTTCAAGGCCATCCTGGGCAACATAGCAAGGGCTTGCCTCATAAGCAAAAACAAAACAAGAAACCACATATCATACGGACTAAGCAAGTAGTATTAAGCAATACACATATATACATACATATATACATACAAATATACATATATACATATATCTAATATATATATATATATATGACAACAATTAAAATTAAATTTTAAAGGGGACCATAAATTTGGAAGAAGGAAAAGGAAAGGAAACAGGGAAATGATATAATTATACTATAATCTCAAAAAACATAATAATTTTTTTTAAAAGGTCTGGGCTAGAGAGATGTCTTAGCAGCTTAGAAAACATGTTGCTCCTGCAGATGACCCAAGTTCAATTCCCGGGACCCACACAGGAGCTCATAACCATCAGTTTCAGAGATCTGACACCCTCTTCTGACCTCAGGCACCAGGCACACACACTTTCAGGAAAAACATTCACACACATAAAATAAGTCTATAGATAGATAGATAGATAGATAGATAGATAGATAGATAGATAGATAGATACCACAAATCCAGGCACAGTGAGGCACCCCTATAATCCCAACATTTTGGAAACAATCAGAAGAGTCATCTTTGATATGTTCCAGACCAGCCTGGACTATGTGAGACTCTATCTCAAAAAACAAAAGAACAAGCCGGGTGTGGTGGCACACGCCTTTAATCCCAGCACTTGGGAGGCAGAGGCAGATGGATTTCTGAGTTGGAGGCCAGCCTGGTCTACAGAGTGAGTTCCAGGACAGCCAGGGCTATACAGAGAAACCCTGTCTCGAAAATCCAAAAATCAAACAAACAAACAAACAAAAAAAAAAACAATAGAACAAAACGGAGGAGGAGGAGGAGGAGGAGGAGGAGGAGGAGGAGAAGCTGACTACTTTGCCTTTGATTCCACTGACCTGAACCCAGGAATATAACGTACAGACCCCCACCCACAGTTTGGAGATCACACAAGAACCGTCCAGCAGAACCAGGATCCAGATCTTGCAGAATCTCACCAGCCTTCACCTAACACCCAGTGCTCTGATCAAGGACTTAAAACAAAGGCAAAAAGCCTGCTGGAAGCTGCCTCCCTCCCAAAACTCAAGGTTTCTGGTTTCAACCCTACAGCACTCCAGAAAGGCATCAGATCTCAAGCCACGCCTCTGCCCTGCCCCTGGTGAAAGCCGGGGTACTTTTTACTCCAGAGGAGGTTTGGAAGCCTGAGACCAGACAAAACACAATTGTGGTATGAGAAGGGCATACCAAAGCATGGTGTGCACTCCAGCAGTCTCAGCACTAGGGAAAATTTTGAGTTCAAGGCCAGCCTGGGCTATAAACAATAACGAATCCACTTAAGACCTTAGGGTAATTTTGAAACAGGGTCCACTATAGCCCAGGGTAGCCTCTAAGTCAGGATCCCCTGCCTCAGCCTCTCCGGTACTCAAGAGTACAAAGCTTGGACCAATACTCTAAGATGCTGGTTCTTGGGGTGACAGAGGCCACACCCCACATTAATCAGTCTGCTTCCATCCCACTGGGGAAAATCCACAAACATCTCCCTGCAGGGCTCACACCTCCACCCCTTCAACCTCTGCTCTACTTCAGAACTCACTGTTTCCACGTGCCAAGCCTTTAGCCTGTCACCCTCCACCCAGGCTCAAGCGAACAACAATGCCTGCTCTAAACCATTCCTGGTACCCCCGGGGAAGTGGCCAAACTGCCAATGCGACATTTGAGGGCCAGCTCTGGCTCCTCACCTCCCAGTCTGGACTTACCAGACAAACAGACACTGATCCTAAGACCCCCTCGAGTCTTCATAGAGGCTGGCCACTTTTATACTCCAGGACACTCGCACATGTGCTTCAATGGTTGACCCTCTGAATCTTCTAACAGATTTCTATCCTTCCCCTAGGCCCCGCCACTAAACTCCTATTTCCAGCCTCTACTTCAGCCCTGAACATTGTGCACGCTGGGGGCTGACAGTCCACCATGCCCAGCTACACATTGGCCAGAGCTATACCGTAAGGACATGTCAAAAACAAAACAAAACCTTCAAGGCTAAGGAGATAGCTCAGGGGACCAAGATCCAAGTTCAGATCCCCCTGGATCTACATAAGGTGGATAGGCAGCTACCCCAGCTTACACTGAAATAGGGAGCAGAAACAAGAGAATGCACAGATGTTCCTGGACCAGGCAGGCAATAGTGAACAAGAAACTCTGCCTCAAACAAGGTGGGAGGTAAGGACTGATACAGGAGGTTGTCCTCTGACCCCCTACATGTTGTTACTTGTACACACACACACACACACACACACACCCTACAAGAGGAGAAGCAGGAAGAGGCGGTACTGACAGGGTCTTGGGCTGGGGGAGTAGCTCAGTTGGTAAAGAGCTTACTTGCATGCATGAAGCCCTGGGTTCAAGCCCAAGTACCACATGACGCACGGCAGTTAACACCTATAACCCCAGAGTTAGGGAGGCAGAGGCAGGAGGGTGCATATCCATCCAGTTCAAGCCACCTGGATACATAAGATTCTGTCTTGGGAAAGAAAGAAAGAAAGAAAGAAAGAAAGAAAGAAAGAAAGAAAGAAAGAAAGAAAGAAAGAAAGAAAGAAAGAAAGAAAGAAAGAAAGAAAGAA
>NC_034608.1:20814104-20827505 GCF_900095145.1 Mus pahari | reverse complement strand
AAAGAAAGAAAGAAAGAAAGAAAGAAAGAAAGAAAGAAAGAAAGAAAGAAAGAAAGAAAGAAAGAAAGAAAGAAAGAAAGAAGAAAGAAAGAAAGAGAAAGAAAGAGGGAGAAAGAAAGAGGGAGAAAGAAAGAGGGAGAAAGAAAGAAAGAAAGAAAGAAAGAAAGAAAGAAAGAAAGAAAGAAAGAAAGAGCAAAACCCAAACAAAAATCCTGCAAGCGGGAGCGATGACTCAGAGGTTAAGAGCAGTTGCAGCTCTTTCAGAGACTACGGTTCAATTCCCAGCACCCGCGCAGATGCTTACAGTCAACTGTAACTCCAGTACCAGTGATGTGATGCCCTCTGTGGCCTCCATCAGCACCAGGCACACACACAGTGCACACACGTATATGCCGGCAAAACGCTCAAACAGAAAACGCCTTTAATCCAGCACTCGGGAGGCAGAGGCAGGCGGATTTCTGTGTTCAAGGCCAGCCTGATCTACAGAGTGAGTTCCAGGACAGCCAGGGCTATACAGAGAAACCCTGTCTCGAAAAATGAAAATGAAAATGAAAATAAATAAATAAATAAATATTAATCTTTTTTACAAAGATTTTTAATTTGTAGCCCAGGCTGGCCTCAAACTCACAAACCTCTTCCCCCTGCCTCTGGCTTCTCCTTTTATCTGTTTTAGCATACTAAAGTTTAGCACATATGCTTGCTCAAAAGCGTCCCACACTCCTGTCCCTCCCATCCATGCCTGAGACGTCCGTCATGTCTTCACCGATCCCTGAAAGCCCATAAGAAACGGGCACAGGTTGTTCCTTATTTCTAGAATGTTCTTCCTCTTGATTCCTGGCTGACAGACATGGATCCCTTAGGTCTCAGCTCTGACATGTCTTCCAGAATGCTTCTCTGCTCTCCTCTCTCCCAGATCATGTACTTCCTCTGGGCTCTCCCAGGGGAGCACTTCGGTATGTGACTGTTTGTATGTTGGTCTCCCCTGCAAGCATTGCTGGGAAGAAGGTCCCTGGTCTCCTGCTATGTCATGGTGGCATATATAATTTCTGGCACATGAATGACTAAAACGATGGTTTTATTAAAGTATTTAAATACAACAATAGTCCTAAGGGCACTTAATGGACATTTACTATATGTGATGGGTTGACTATATCTGGAACTAACTAAAAGCTAAATAGCTGAGCACAATTTTAAGGGATTTTTTTTTTTCTTAATTTAACCACTTAAAGTGGGAAGACCCACTTCTAATCCAGATCTTTTGAAGTGAGAAGCTCCACTGCTAATCTGGGCCACACCTTTGGTGGCAGCCTGTATAAAGGACATGAAAGAATGAAGCTTGCTCTCTTGGCCTGCTTGCTCTCATTCTAACTAGCAAGTCCAGTCCTTCACTTTGAGGTAGCCCAGGCTGGCCTCAAACTTACAAGCCTCCCCCACTCCTGCCTCTGGTACCAGTCCTGGCTTCTTCTATTATCTGTTTTAGCATACTAGATTTTAGCACAGAGGCTTGCTCAAAAGCATCCTCTAATTCCTGTCTGCATTAGAGCTGACTTTCTTTAGCATTCTGGCATACACTGAAGACCAGGTAAGACATAAGCCGTGTGAACTGAACAACTACTGCTGGATTTTTTTTTTTTTTTGGTACAGTCATTATTGGACTTGCTGGACCACAGTCTGTAAGCCATTCTTTTTACTTGGGGAGGGGGGGGTGAAAACAGGGTTTCTCTGGCTATCTTGGAACTCACTATGTAGACCAGGCTGGCCTCAAACTCGGAGATCTGCCTGCCTCTGCCTCTGGAGTGCTGGGATAAAAGGCACACGCCACCACTGCACAGTGACTATAAACCATTCTAATCTCATTTCTATAAGCTATGCTTCCCTAGAGAACCCTGACTAATATACTATACCAGACATCAAATGTGTTAAATATCTTCCTCCTTTCCTTTCAACTAAGTACTATTGTTGCGACCATTTGGAGTAAAAGAAACTGTGCCTTCAAAATTCATCCATCCAAAGTCACGAAACTCATATGAAATAGAGCCTAGATCCTAAACCAGGTAAGTGGGCTTTTTTTTTTTTTTTTTTTTTTTTTTTTGGTTTTTTCCGAGAAAGGGTTTTTCTGTGTAGCCCTGGCTGTACTCATTCTGTAGACCAGGCTGGCCTCAGAATCCGCCTGCCTCTGCCTCCCAAGTGCTGGGATTAAAGGCCTGCACCACCACTGTCCAGCGTGAGTGGACTTACAAGTAAGCAAAAATAAAGGAGTAGTAGAAAGCTGTGCTAGACTGATATTTTCCGCGCGCTACATTCAGGATCAAGTGAAGAAAAACACCCCTCACAAATACTCCTAGTTTGTTACTGTGACTCTTGGCACATTCCCTCCCATCAGAGTTAGGGCCCAAGCTGGCTGCAGCACTGGGTGTTCAACGTTTTACAGCAAAAGTCCTGGAATGGAGCCGGGTTCTAGGAATGTGCTCAGTGAATGAACGCACAAATGAATGAACTAGCAACCGAGTGAGTGACCCACGCGGCCCCACTCACCCTCGATAAGCCACTCGCAGTTGCCATTGACGCTGTAGTTGCCCGCACCGTCCGTCACGAAGCCTGGCGCCTCCCGTAGCACCTGCCGCTGCCCCTTGCAGTCGCCAGCCAGGACCCTGACGGACAGCGGCCCCAGCACTGCAAAGGCCAGGGCAAGAGCCACGGCCAGAGCTCTACCCAAGGCCATCGCCACCTTCGGCACTGGCCCTAAGAGACGGGAAGGGCCGTGAAGACCTGGAGAGGACCCTCTGGGAGTGAGGCCCTGCAGATGCAACCTTTACAGGCGCAGCATGGCCTTGTAGTCCAAGGATGTACCAGCGACGCAGTCAGGGCCAAGGAAAGGGCCGCTGTGGATGGGCTCTTGAAACCGAGAGGCGGGCCCTACAGACCCATGGAAGGCCCTGGATATGAAGTCGTTATGGATAGGGCTGACCCCTAGGGACCGTAAGGGTCCCCTATAGACACGAGCCCCCATAGGGGCGCCGACTCCATAAACGGTATCCAGTGATTACATTCAGGCTGCTGCAAGGCCGAAACAGACAGTCTTCCAGGGGCGATGTGCTCTACAGCCCAGCCGGGCGGTCCATGGAACGTGCGGGGTGGAACTTGCCTGGCCCGGAGACTCCTGGGGAGACCCCTCCAGACGGGGGCGGGGCCTGCCTTCAGGGTCCCGACCGGGATCCCCGGGGCTCACTCTAACGCTTCCCCACCCGCTCCTCCCACTCGAGGCGGATGGGCTAGATCAGAGAGACCTGGGGACTCCCGGGCCAGAGCGGCCGAGGAAGACCCGATGAGAGGGCGAGGGGGCGGGAGCCGCGCAGCCTCTGAGGGGAGGACAGGCTAGGAGGAGGCGAGAGGAGAGAGAGCGGCGGGTCAGAGCGGCCCTGGGAGGACTAAGGAGCGCCTGGCTCCACCCCTTCTCGAGGAAGACTTCCGGAAACTTCCTCCCATCTGTTCCCAGTCGCTCGCGCAGCGTGAATAGGAATTCAGCTCCGAGAATTACGCATGCGTCTTGCTAAGAGTGTAACCCAAAATCGCGTTACGTGCTAGTGTGAGCAAAGCCTTTGCCACTGGAGGGCGCCTCTATCTCTGCTAGCGAAAGGAAAGGCAAACATAAAGGAGCGGTAAAAAGCTGTGCTAGATGGTTATTTTCTGTGCTCTACATTCAGGATCAACATGAATATCAAGTTATGAAGGCACGGGACTCCAGACAAAAATAGCATTTCCTAGAGGGATACAGTGAGAACCGTGTGACTTAAAGCACCATCAATACATAAAAGAAGCTGGAGAGGTTCAGAACATGTTGGTCTTGCAGAGACCCTGGTTCGATTCCCAGAACCCATATGGTGGAATTCCAATGCCTTCTTCGGGCCTTCTCCTACACAATGTGCGCGTATAGTACGCTGACATACAATCAGAAAACACACTCATACGTCTTTCCTTTTTTCAGTTAAGATTGAAAAGAAACCATGTTATAGATTAAAAACTCAACGAATCCTCTTTATTTTGGCAAGAAGAGAAAACGTCTTTCTGCCACAGACCATGTGAAGGTCCTTGGCATTCAGATGGACGGACAAAGCACAGGTCCGAGGTCACAAACCCCAAGGAGGGTTTCAAAGTAGAGACCAACTTCACAATATCCGTCTCTGAACAGTGGCTCGAGGTTCGCAGGGTCCTGGAGGGTCGGTCAGGGTCTAGGCGCTCGTCACGGGTGTTCCGGAGTCCAGCAGGATCAGAGGTCTCGGAGGGGGTCAGGGGGGCGGAGATCACGGAACAGCGGGAGTCCAGATTCCGGAGCCATTCGGGGCAGGGGCTGAGGGAGGGGACGCGGAGAACGGCTCCCGCGGGACCGTTTGGCACAAGAGGGAAAGGGGGCAGGACGCAGCGCATCCAAAGTGGGCGCGGGGTGTGGGAGGGGCGCGGGATGCCTGGCATGGCCGAGCCCTTGGGCCGGGAGAGAAACGGGGTTCCGGAGCCCAGCCGGGGCCCGGTGCGCCGCCCGTGGGGCAGAGGCGGGGGAGGGATGCTCAGACCGGGGGTGCAGGGCCCCCGGCTGTGTGCATGCTGAAGTATTCGGTGAAGCCGGTGTGCGGCGCCGCCGTCTGGGGCACAAGCGGCTGGTAGGACGGCGTCGGGCCATCCCAGCCCGAGTCGACCGCCTTGGAGAACCGAGCGGGTGGGGGCGGGGAGGCTGCGCCCGGCTCGGCCATGGTCACCACACGGCCCCTCGGGGCCACCGCCGCCGCCACCGCTGTCTCCTCCACCTGCTTCCCGGCCTGGGATGGGGGGTCAGGGTCAGAGGCTGCCCAGAACCCTCGGGGGAGCAAATGCGGCCCCGAAGGCCCGTCCCCCTCCCCCTAGAGGACTCCCACTACCCCAAATATGGACGCACTTGTCAATCAGGGAAGGAGTGGGTAGCTGGGCGCCTGGGCAGTGGGGCCAGGTACTCAAGGGGTGGCGTCGGGGTGCGCCGGGCAAACTCTGGAGGCGGTGGGGGAGATGGGGACCAGCCTCGGAAGGCAGGCGGCGGGGGCACAGCGCGGGGTGTCCTGGGGGGCGTGCGCAACAGCGCCAGGACCCAGTCTGGCAGAGTGGGCGCGGGCGCCGGGGGACGGTCGAGGCGGGGGGTCGGGGCGCGGGGAGTACGGAAGGCCAGGGGTGGGCTCAGACGCCAATGAGCAGGGGGTGGCGGCGGGGCGGGGAGCGGGGTCAGGTACTCCAGGGGCGGCGCCAGCAGCTCCTCGGGCGCCGGGGCTGCGGAGCTTACAGAGGAGGTAGGCGGGGGTATGGAGAAGAGCTCCGTGAAGTTGGGCACCGAGTCGCTGATGAACGTCACGTTTCCATAGACGTGCTGCGGGAAGGCTTTATCTGCTGATTGGCTCCCTCCCGGTCCAGGGACCCCAGCGGAGGCAATCTGTGAAGTTCGGACGTGGTACGGGAAGTTCTTGTTGGCCGCCGATGGGCGGGTCATGATCTGAGAAAAGTCAGGCACAGGTTAGAGAAGCAGTGTCCAGGCCCCACACTGTCCCTATAAAGTGTAGAGACTTAGATGATTCCCCTCCACTTGATCTCTCTACATTGCCTTTGAACCATTCAGACTGCCTTAGACACCAGGAGTAGGGTATCTCCCGGCATTCTGACCTTTTCCCTCAACACACCTCTTCTAATTACTATGCTTAATGGTGTTTCCAATATCACAAGCCTGACTACTGGATGTCATAATTGATTGGTTATGGGCAATGTCCTGTGCTGCCCAGTATGAGAGCCACTAGCCACATATGGCTTAAATTGAATCAAAATTAAATGTAAAGTTGTTTCTCGGTTACACACTGCCTTAACTAAGCTCAATAGGCACCTTCTTAGAGAGCACAGATTAAAGAGTAGAATTGTTTTGTTGCTCTTTCCTTTTTTGCTTTGTTTTCTTTTTTGAGAGGAGTCCAGGCTGTCCTCAAACTTGCTATGTAGCTAAGAATGACCTTGAACTCCTGACCTCCTCCCAGACTCCTGATTCCCCCCCCCCCTCCACCTTCCTAGTGCTGGACTGAAGATGTTCAGCACCGTACCAACCTTAGAATGTGTCCATAAACACACAGTTCAGCTAAACATCCATCCGTTAGTAGGCTCTCTAGAATGCCAACTCCTTAAAGGGAGGAACTCAACTTTTTTTTCCTCTTCTGAGACAGTCTGTGCAGCATCCTGGTGCCTTGGGCATCAAGTGCTTGGATTATAAGCATTTACCAACAGAGTTAGAACTTGACTACTTTTTTGGTTTGGTTTGGTTTGATTTGGTATTGACTTTTCAAGACAGTGTTACAGCCCTGGCTGTCCTGGAACTCACTCTGTAATCCAGCCTGCCTCTCTCTCCTGAGTACTGGGATTAAAGGCGTGCACCACCACCACCCAGGGGAACTTGACTTTTCTATTCCCTGTTAAATCCCAAACTGAATCTTTTGCAATGCCTGGCTGTCAATAAATGCTGGTTGAACGTCTTCAGAATATGGGTGATGGATGTTTCTAGATCCCACTCTGCCACCCTACTCCATCCAGTAGCTCGATGCGACCTCAACCTCACTGATGCTGTGCTGGATGCAGTGAGCCAGTGAGCGAGCCAGCTCCCTCACTAGGCGTGCTTCAGAAAGAAGCTGGCTGAAGGTGAGAGAAAGCAGCAAGGGCACTTGTCTCGCATTCTGAGCTGGCTGCCGCTCTTGGCTCCATCCCTCACTAAGTGCTGGATCTGGGGCAGGTTGATTAAACAACCTGAGCCTCACCAGCCAAAAAGGATTAAGGTGCCTATCTGGAAAGATGAGAGGGTGGAAATGAAAGCCACTGCTACAGAGCCTCATGCATGGTGGGTTCTCAGTGTTTCTTTCCTGTCTTATCCCCTTCTGACTTCTTGCTGAGCTTCTAGATACACCACCCAAGGAAGACGAGTAAGTCTACACTTAAGCTAGGTCCTGAAATGGAGGATGGCAGACCTGGTCCCTTCCCTGGGGGCTGGGCATGCTGAAGACTGTAGGTCCCCAGGGTTCAAAAGCTAAAACCTTCAATGATACTTATTTTTGTTTTCTCTCTCTCTCTCTCTCTCTCTCTCTCTCTCCCTCCCTCCCTCCCTCCCTCCCTTCCTCTCTCTCTCCTCTCTCTCTTCTCTCCCTCCCTCCCTCTTTTCTTTTGAGACAAGGTCTCATGTTGCCCAAAATTATATTTTTCTATATAATTTTTTCCTGCACTATTTCTTTGGGAGGATGACTTGAACTCCTGATCCTCCTGCCTCCAACTGTGAAGTAATGAGTTTACAGGCATCATGCCAAATTTAACTATACCTATTTCCTTCTGTGCACCGTCCCCCATGTGAGCCCTGACTATCTGCCAGAGACTAGCAGGATTCAAAGTGCATGGTCTGCCACCAAGACCATGGATCCCTGGAGATTCAGCATCTACTCTCCCTATAGCATGTACAGTGACTCCTGGACTGCCTGGCAATTGAGCAAGCAACCCAGGGGATAAAATGCGTATGGATATTTCTAGCAAGAATCAGCTAAAGACTGGCGTACTGGTGAATCCCAGAACTTGGAAGGCTAGCACAGGAAGATTGCTGAGATACCAAGGGCAGGCAGGGCTGAATAGTAAGATTCTATCTCAAGAAGGAGAGGAGTGGGGAAAGAAAGAAAGGAAGGAAGGGAAGGAGGAAGAAAGGAAAGAAGAAAGGAAGGAAAGAAAAAAGAAGCAGGAGGCTGGTCAGAGACAGGCGTTCAGGAGATAGCTGATGGATGTATGCATTAACATTGTGAGCCAGGTGCAATGATGCACATCTCTAACCCCAAATACTCAAAAGGTCAGGCAGGGGAAACACGGTAAATTTGAGGCCAGGTTGATCAACACAGTGAGACTGTCTTAAAAAACAAATCTCCAGCCGGGCTTGGTGGTGCACGCCTTTAATCCCAGCACTCAGTCAGTAGTCAGGAGGAGGCAGATCTCTGTGAGTTCTAGGCCAGCCTGGTCTATATAGTGAGTTCCAAGTAAGCCAGGGGAACCTAGTGAGTACCTGTGTTTAAAAAAAAAAAAATCCCCTCCACACACACATATACCCACAAACTGCTAAGTAAGTGTATATGAGGACTGTCACCGGGAAAAAAAAAGGATAGGATGTGAACCAGGACAAACGACAGCTAAAACAAAACTAATAGATAAGAGCTAAGATCTTCCTCTAGTCAGCCATCATTGGGAAGAGAGGCCCCTTGGTTTTGCAAACTTTATATGCCCCAGTACAGGGGAACACCAGGGCCAAGAAGTGGGAGTGGGTGGGGAGGGGAGCGGGGGGGGTGCGTATATGGGACTTTGGGGATAGCACTTAAAATGTAAATGAAGTAAATACCTAATAAAAATTGGAAAAAAAATTTTTCCTCAAGCCTAGGTGTGGTATAAACGCCATTCAAAGCTAGGCTCCCAAGAGCCCCAGTCTGTCCCATTTAACTGATGCTTGAACAATAGCTCTCGATGGGAGAATGGGGAGAAAGGGTGACTGAAAGAGTGACCAAGGGCTTTGGGTGGGTAGTGATGGTGCAAACAGAAACATGAGAGCCTGGGGACACAGAGTCAAGAATGCAAGTGGGGGAGGGGTACAAAGAAAGAGGGGCTTGTGTGAAGAGGCCAGGAGACAAGGTCAAGAGAAGTGACAGAGGAGGAGAGCTCTGGGGAACATGGTTGAGTACCTAGCGGGCTTCCAGACAGTGCCTTCCAGTGACTACAGAGTAGATGCAAGGAAGATGGGAAGTAAGTGTGGTTTCATGGGCCCGCAGTCCCAGTATTCAAGAAACTGAGGCGGGGTGTCACAAATTGCAAGTCAGACGGGACTGCACATCAAGCCCGTCTCCAAAAATAAATAAAAACAAAGGAGCTGTAGGTCAGGAGCTCTAAAGAGGGCAGCACACTCAGGCGCATAGCAGGCAGGAGGCTCATGCTGCATCCTGGGCTTCCCGTTCTCACCAGAAACACGCCATGGGCGTAGAGGTGGATCCCCAGCTGGATGCCGTTGACGATCTTCTCTCGGGCCCACTTTGGGATCCCAAAATTGGCGATCAGAGCCATGACAGGGACAGCGAAGAACCTGCGGGGAGGTTTAGAGTGGTTTGCTGCCTCTGCTCTCCACCCTATCCCACATCCCCACCTCCCTGCTGTCACTCACAGGCCCCAAGCAGATCCCAAACTGCACAATGGCCATGGTTAGACTTTGAAAGCCAGATGTTGAAAGAGGACCCGAACCTCACTGGCCTGGGAGATTCCAGTGAACAAAGACTGGGCTGAATTTAACTCTGCTCCACATCACCCCAACCCTGGAAATTTATCAACCTCACAGACCTCAACAGATATCCCAGGGTCAGATTTAATGAAGAACAAGGACTTGACTGGATATTTCCAAAACATTTTACATCTATGAGCTCATTTAGCTCTCACACTGAGTCCAGGAAACAAAAACAGTTTCCATTCCTATAACAGTGACAAAGCAAAGGGTTGCTCTGAGACCGTACAGTCTGGAAGCTTCAGAGCTGGAATCTACACCCCGGCAGTCTGGCTCAGAATTTGCCCACTTTACACAAACATCATTGAGCAATAACTGAGGTTTTTCTGGTTGGTTGGTTGGTTGGTTGGTTGGTTGGTTGGTTGGTTGGTTGGTTTTAGAGTTTTATTTGAATGATTTTTCTGAGACAGGGTTTCTCTGTGTAGCCCTGGCTGTCCTGGAACTCACTCTGTAGACCAGGCTGGCCTCCAACTCAGAAATCCACCTGCCTCTGCTTCCTGAGTGCTGGGATTAAAGGCCTGTGCCATCACTGTCTGCCCTTCACATCTCATACCCTTCAAGATAACCTCTGAAGGCGATCCTAGTAAAGACCCTATCCTATGAAGCAATATGACAAATTTGCTGTAAACACTTCTGGTTTGGTTTGGTTTTTGAGACAGGGTTCTCATGGAGCTCAAGCCGGCCCTGAATTCTTGATCCCCTGTCTTTAGCTCCAGAGTACTATAATACAGGCGTGAGCCACCATGCCAGCTCCGTGAAAGACTTTAACGGCTTCTTTGGATTTTGCTTTTGTTGTTGTTGTTGTTTTTGTTTTGGAATGCTGACTATGTAGCACAGGCTGGCAATACTCACTAGTTAGCCTCCCAAATTCTGGTGCTTTTTCCCACCATTTTACTTTGAGAGGGTAATTTATTTTTTTTCTAGATCATAAAGCTAGACAGCAGTAGATTTCGGGTAACACCCACTTGTCTTGAAAGCTCATTTTCCTTCCTATGAATGATCTGGTTTGGGAGGTAAGGTAGGTTGGGACCCCACCATGTCTTACCAGAGAGTATAGGCAGCAAAGAAGGGCACATAAAAGGGCTGCTTCTCCGGATAGTGCCGAAGGGAGACCAGCACAGCATAGCAGAACCACACATAGGCCGCCACCTGCAGCCCGATGAGTCCATAACCAGCTGGAGACTCGTATGTGTATAGTACCTGGCCTGGGTCAAAGAACTGGACCCATAAAACAAGGGTGGTCATAGCCGAGGTCTCTGACCCTGGATCCCACCCTTGGGCACCGGGGCTGGAACAGAGGAAAGGGTCAGGCCAGAAGTAGTGGGACCACTAAGGATGGGGCTAGAATTACATATAGGTACGCAAGGAGCCTACGGTGACTACTGTGTGCCCACTGTGGGACTAAATGCTATCACTCATACCCTGTGTGACACAGTGAGAGGCCCTACTATCATCCCATACAAGAGGTGGAAAGCCTCTGAAAGCACCCATAATAAGGCCAAGGTCCTCCTAACTCCTCACAGGAGAAACAAGCCCAGAGTAAGGGTGGGAGTGACCATCTAGGAATGGGGGGGGGGGACTTAAACAGAGCTAGGTCTCTGACCCTCGGACATGGGGACAGTGAGAGAGGGAAGCTACTCAGATACGGTGAGGAGAGAGGAGTCACTGAGAGACAGATTGGAAAGCAGAAACTCAGGATGGGAAAGAGGATGCTCTGTGGGGAGGGGCAGTAGACAGGGCAGGAAGGAGAGGGGCTGGCAGGAGCTTCGGACACTCACTTCTGCCTCGTAGATGAGCAACACCACGTGGGTGAGGGTGTACAGGGTCATGTACACAGACAACTTCACGGAGCCTGAGTGGCTGATGCGGCCTCTGGCAGGCAGGCCGTAGGGGAGACAGCAGGGTGGATGCTGTCAGGGAGGAGGGAGCTGCCACACACCCCCCACCTCTACCTCCCTGCCCTACTCCCCAGCCCGACCACCCCAATTCGCAGTCCCTGCCCGGGCACCGTGTCACTGTGAATCCCTTCCCGAGGAGGATGAGTGTGAGCAGGAAGATGAGGAAGCTGGAGGAGAAGAGCAGCTTGGCTGGGAAGGGAGGAGGAGATGGTTCAGGCACAGGCTCTGATCACTCGGCCCCAGGGATGGGGGGACTTCTACCTTCTAGGGTTCATCTGTTCTCACCCAAGATCTTCACGCTGCCATTGCCAATGCCATCTGTGGCATACTGGCCCCAGTAGATGCAGAAAAACAGGAGGCTCAGGACTAGGAGAGATGAGAGACCGAGAAAAGACAGAAACCAGCTTTGGGACACCACTGTCGTCTAGCAAACCCACTGCCACCCCCATCAGAAAGAAGCCCAGAATATCTGATAGGATAACCTCCTAGGAAAACTCTGGAGGCCGTAGCCCCGGCCTCTCCTCCCTCAGACCATCAGGCCACATCCCTCTCCTCAGACCTGGAAGTCCTTCTCCCTCAGATCCAGGAGTCCATGCCCAGGCCTCCACCCTCAGACCCTGAGGTCAGGACCCCCAAGGCCCTCTCCTCTGAGAGAACTCAAAACCTTACCCTCCACTCCTGCTGCAGCCATGAACATTTTATAAGTTGTGTGGAGTAACTGACGGCCTTTCAGCAAATCTAAGGAGGAGACAGGAAAGCTTTACCCAGGTGGGGGAGGGGCATTTCCCTATCTCGGCTCTCCCACTTGTCCCACCCCTCCCCCAGAATGTGCTGTACTCACATCCAAAGTAACAGGAGAGGACAAAGATGAGGGTGAAGATGAGGAGAAAGGTCACATCTGTCTCCAGGATCCCTAAGATTTAATGGAAGGGGTGGGAGAAGGCTTTTGGAGTGGGCATCTCTACCTGCTGGGGCTGCCATCCTGCACTGTTCCTCCCATATCTGCTCACCAAATTCATCAGCTGAGAAGTGCCGTGTCCAGAAAGACTTGCCGTTGGTAAGGACCATCTCATACTCCAACTGCAGCCCGTCTCCCTGTGAGGAGTGGGGAGGCCTAAGGGGGGCTCTGGGCAGGTAGGGGGGATGTCAACAGGAAGGGAAAGAGGAGAAAAGCTGCTGGGCGACTGCCCTGGGCCCTTACCCCACACTTGCTGAGTGCGATATACCACCATCTTTCACGCACAGACCGGAAGCTTCGGCCGCTGGAACAGCTCAAGTAGCGAGTTCCCTCCTCTGACACCACCTGGGGAGAAGCCAAGAGGCTGAAGTCTCCTCTGCGACACCACCAGGCCTAGACCTTTAGCACCTGCGCACCGCCTCGCACCTGACAGCCTGACCAGGCGTACTGAGTGGTGAGATTGATGACCTGGTTGTTCTCTGGCCTGATCACCGACTCCTTGGCCAAACAGTCCTAGGGCAAGGCAGAGGCACGGTCACCCTCTGAATGGCTGTGGCCTTCTGCCCCTGGTCGCCCCTCACATAACCACTCTTCACAGCTCTCACCTTGTCCCTTGCCTTGTACACCGCTGGCCACTGGGATGGGTCGTCAAAGTAGAGGAGGATGTTCTGGCAGCACTTTGCCTGAAGACCCAGAGAGAAGTTGGAAAGCTTTTGCCAAGGAGGGCCAAGGGAGTGTCCACCCTCAGCTAAGGAGGGTGGCTAGGGAGACTCACCTCGGGGTATCGGAATCGGAAGTCCAGTCGGCCATAATCCGAAAGGAAACAAAACCTTGTCAAGAACACCCAATCCTGGCCAAAAGAATCCAGTGAGAGCCGAGTCCTTCAAGAACTCAGCTTGACCTACCACAGACCCTCAACTTCTCTTCTCTACCCAAAGCAGCTAAGTCACCTCCAGAATTGTTTCCAGATCTTTTTGCTGTGTGTCCAATTTTCTGCTGCCCTGGTTTTCTCCCTCAGATGTCCCTCAAGTTTCTTTCCCTCCTCCTCCTCCTCCCCATCTTCCAGACACACTGAAAAAGACCAGGGATGGCCAGGTGCACATCCCCAACACCATCTGTCCTGGACTCTTTCTCAGCTGCATTCCCCCAGTTACACACACAGATGCACACGCACACACACAGAGAGAGAGAGACAGAGAGAGAGAGAGAGAGAG
>NC_034608.1:20805969-20814019 GCF_900095145.1 Mus pahari | reverse complement strand
AGAGAGAGAGAGAGAGAGAGAGAGAGAGAGAGAGAGAGAGAGAGAGAGAGAGAGAGAGTAGCCCCAAGGTGGGCCCACAAACCATGCCATTATGCCATCCTGGGCAATCTCTCAAACCTTCCTTGCTGGTCCTGAGCAGGTCAGGCAACCTCCACTTGGTGGAGTGAGGGGTGCTGTCCCTTCAGCACCACAATGGTGCGTCTCTGTTCCCCGTAACTCTGACTCTGCCTACCGACCCTCCCCACCCAGGCTGGCCTCGACAGCCACAATGCAACCCCCAACCCACAGCCTCCTCCCTGCTCCGGGCCCCCATCCCTCACGCCCCGGCCCGGGAGGGGCGCAGGGGGCGGGGCGGCATCATCCCCTCTTGGGTCCCGCGGGCCAGGGAACGCTAGGAAAGGGCTCAGTGTGCTCACCTCTTTGGAGCTGAGGTTGCCCCGCACGTACTTGGCCCGGGCGCGGGGGTACAGTGGCAGCAGCAAGAGCAGCAGCGGCGGCAGCAGGCGGCGCAGCACGGGCGCGCGCGAGGGCTCCATTCCTCCCGCTCTGGCCTCGGCTCCGCTCCGGCTCCCGCTCCGGCCCGGTGACGGAGGCGAGAGCGCGCGGGCTAGCCAGCGCGCGCCCCCGATTAAAGGGGCCGCTGGACGCAGCGGTCTCCGCCCCCTCCTCCGGGATGGACTAAACTGTCTCCTACTCTTCCCACCTGAGAGAGAACATTCTCTTGTCACCTCACCCCAGCTGTGATCCTCTTCTACAGGAGTCTCAAAAGAAACCTCAGGATGCGTGTGTCCTAAACTGAACTCACATTCCTGCAAGCAAGGGCCTTCTTTGGACTGCAGGCTCCAGGATGCCTATAACCGAGAAAACTGAGCTCTGGCCTGACCGCTGATCCTCAGTTTTGACCCCAAACTATTCTATTATTACCCATTCTCTAGATTTGGCAAACCCTGTGCCCATAGACACACAGAAGATGAGACAATGTTCTGGAACACACACATAAGACACACACAGTAAAACCTTCTAACAAAACAATCATTCCTGACTGCCTGCCCCACCCCTAGGGTGTGAACCCCAGCTGCTTGAGACAAAGGTGAGATATGGAGGAGCCAGTGCTCTAGCTGCCAGGGCTGGCTTTGCCGTGTCCCCACCGGAAGACCTAGGACAAATCATTGGGCCTCTTATCCCCTCGTGTTGTTTGATGCCCCCCACCCACGCAGTTATTAATTCTATCATTTCCCATAGGACAACTGAGAGTCCTGGGAAGGTCTTCAGCATCAGACTCCAACAAACATTCCTGGCTTCATCCTTCGCCCTCCACTGCAGAAAATTCACTGCTGCTCAAAATGTCATTTCAAAAGCTTTCTGGCTAGACACATTTCCTGTGGGGTGGGGGTGAGGGGCAGACAGTTCCTTGTGAATTGAAGGCCAGACTGGTCTCTGCATTAAATTCCAGAACAGCCAGGACCACATAAGTGAGAATCTGTTTAAAAAATGAAAAAAAAAAAAGAAAAGGAAAAAAGGCCAGGCAGTGGTGGCGCACGCCTTTAATCCCAGCACTTGGGAGGCAGAGGCAGGCGGATTTCTGAGTTCGAGGCCAGCCTGGTCTACAGAGTGAGTTCCAGGACAGCCAGGGCTGCACAGAGAAACCCTGTCTCGAAAAAAACAAGCAAAAAAAGAAAAAGTATGAACAACAAGCTTTCTGGCTGGGGATGTAGCTCAGTGGCAGTATGTGTGCCTAGGTTGTGTGTCCCGAATCACATTCCCAAAATGGCAAATAAATGAAATTCCCGGAGTAAGACATGGTACATGCAGTTAATTCCAGCACTTGGGAGCCAGAGACTGGTGGATTGCTCCAAATTCCAAGCCAGTCTGGTCTACACAGCAAGTTTCAGGTCAGCCAGGACTACCATAGGGAGACTGTCTCAAAAAAAAAAGAAAGAAAGAAAGAAACAAACAAACAAAAGAAAAAAACGAAAAGAAAAATCCTAATCAAATTAAACCATACAAACTGAGGAGAAAAAAAATAACTGCATGGAAAACTTTGAGTGTGAACTCTTTACCATGTGACCAGTTGTTACCAAGGGGGGTGATGACAAATTTTACTCCGTGGGGGTTGGGGGAGTAGAGAGTTGTTTCACTTTGTCTTGTTGGGGTTTACTGGGCTCACATGGTTCCAGCTGGCTCAGAGGATAACTATAAACTCTGAACCCTCCTGTCTCCACCACCCCAAACAAACACTGAGAGGCATGCACCCTCTCCTGTTGGCTCCTGGGGCTCCAACAAGGAAACAGGCGATGATATCCATCATGGCCTTGGAGTTTAGAGCTAAAGAAAGCCCTCTCACTCGGGAGGCTGAGGCAGGTGGAGCTCTTGAGTTCAAGCTCAGCCTGGTCTATAGAGCAAGTTCTAGGACAGCCAAGGTTACACTGAGAATCCCTGTCTCGAACAAATAAATAAACAACAAAAACAAAAGAAAGAAAGCTACTCTCCTGAGACAGCCACTCACTGAAAATCAAGAGGACAAAGAAGGTGTTTTATTGAGGTGACAGGAGTGTGGGATAGCTGCCCCCAGCCCGACTTAGTCTCCTCAGTATAGTCTCATTGGGGGGAAGGACCAGGCCTCTGGACTGCTCTGAGTCACTACCCAGGAGAGACTGGGCAGTGGGGCAGGAGGGTTGGGGCTCCAGTCCAAGGCAGACGTTCTGGGTAACAAGGGTGATGGTGGCTGAGGTAGAGGCTGAGGTGGGCGGACATCCCAGGGCTGGGACGGGGGAGGTGTGGCTATGAGCCAGATGCTTTTCAGCATATCAAAAGCTGTTGGGGGACCCCATGCTGCTCCAGATGGTGAAGATGCTGAGGACAGGAATGGCAGTTGGCGACCTGGAGGTTGCACCTGGCCGCCCCTGTGTGCAGAGGTGGTGCTGCTGCAAGTATGAAGTATGGCAAGGTCACACCCTTTTGTTGCCTGCTGAGTCCTTTGCCTCCCCTCCCGTGGAGCATGCTCAGGAACTTCGATGCAAGAAGGTGCTGTCCTCTGTCTCTCGGGGACCCTCGGTTTGGCCTCTGGTGCAGAAGAAAGAACAAGGAGATCATTTGAACTACAACAGAGGGGGGGAGGAGAGGATGACAGGAGGAGGTGGACTCACCAGGCAAGGGTAGCTGGCAACCTCGGAGCACCAGGGCAAGATCAGGCACACAGCCATGGCGGCCCTGTAAGGTTCTTATGATGGTGTCTCTGGCCTCCTGTACTAGGTTTCTCCTGGGAAAGGCTTGTGGAACAATCAGTTGGTACTGCAACTCCTCCAGCAGTTGCCCCAACACAGGAAGATCTGGGGAATTTGGTGGGCCTGGGCCTGAGCCTCCTGGTACCTTGTTCTCCTTGCCTTTTGACTGAAGGTCTGGTTCTTGGACTCTGACTAGGCTGCAGGAGGGCTTGGTTGGTAGCAGAGGGGTATGTGATTCCAAGGCATCTCTGTTAAGCAGCCGGGCCACATCCAGGGATTTCACCTCATGGTTGAAGAGACCCCGGTGCTCCCGGCTCAACCTGCCTTGAGTTATCACAACAAGCTTGGGGGCTGCAGAGGCCACAGGATCCTGGAGGATCACACATGGATCCTGACTGGATATGGGAGGATCCTGACGGGCCAATGGCCTGTGGTTGCTCACCAGGGCCTTATTTCGCTCCCTCCTGGTCTTGCGACGGCGAATTCGGCCAGGTTTCTCAAGCTGCTGGAAAAGCTGAGGGACTGGTCTCCGAGGGTCCATGACATCCTAGAAGACAGAGTGGTCATCAGCTGCAAATAAATCAAGGGCAGTAGCTGAGAGGGAAAAGATGGGCGGGGAAAGGGAAGAATGCCGTTTAAAGAGGTGAGGGAAGTATACAGCCAGCCACTGGAAAGGGCCTGGCCACACAAGAACTCCAAAATGAAGTTCACGTAGTTCATAGGAAAAAATGTCAGGAAATTGGGGACAAGGTAACAGAGAATAAGAACATGGAAAAACAGTTAACAGACAATAGCCAGGCCTCGTGGTGCAGGTCTCTAATCCCATCTACTCAACAAGGCTGAAGCAGATAAATCAAAAGTTTAAAGAGGCCTGCCTGGGCTACAGTGTGAATTCAAAAACCAGCTAAGGTAACAGAGTGAGATCCTGTATAAAAATAAAATTCTAAACAGTCTGTGTCTCGGGAGCCTAAAGAGCTGGCTCAGCAGGCCACGAGGGATGGCTCAGCCGTTAAAGAACACTAACTGCTCTTCCAGATAGCCAAGGTTCAATTCCCAGCACCCACATGGCAGCTCAATCAAAGGACTGAGCTCAGTTCCCAGCACCCATCTCAGATGTCACATACAGCCCAACTAGCTCCAGGGGATCTGCTGTCTTTTTGTGGGCATCTACACACACACACACACACACACACAATTTAAAGCAAATCTTAAAAAGAAAAAAATCTGGTTCTTGGACATGGGTACTCTGAGCACAAAAACTGGGGATATAGTTCAGTGATAGAATACTTGCTTAACAATTACATGGACCTGTGTTCCTATGCCTGGAGGTCAGTATATACATGTTTTTATACATGTAAATGAAGATAAATAAAAAAGATGGAAGATGAACCAGGCAGAGTGGTACCTGCCTATATCCATCTCTCTTTGGAAGACTGAGGCAGGAAGATCATGAATTTGAAGTCAGCTTTGAATATAAAAGACTCAAAATGAACAAAACAACAACAACAAAAAATAGAAGTTGGGAACAAGGTTATTAAGCAACTGGAGAGCTCTGAGGAACTAGAAAGAACAGGTGGGAAATCCAGGGCTGGGGAGGTACAGGAACCGGAAATAGTAAATGAAGGTGGGAAAGAGGAGGAGGCATGGTGGTGAAAGGCTGTGATCCCAAAGTTTAGGAAGTGGACGGAAGAAGAACAGGTGCTCAAGGTCATCCTCAACTTCAGAATGAGCTTGCAGCCAGCCTGAGTCTTTAAAACTACTCTCAAAATATTAAAAATAAAAGACGTAAGGCAGGAGAGAAGGCTCCCAGAGAAGTCGAAGGGCTTGCTTCGGGGAGGACATAATTCACAAGAGCCTTCAGAGAGTGGGCCACTCCTGAGGGCAGGCATAAGGCTGGGGTGCAGGAGGGGCAGGGTGGGGGAGGGGTGCCTCACCCTCTTCTCTCCTAACGGACCCCCGCCCTGGACTCCACGCGGCTGTGGAGAGCGGTGGCTGCTTTTCTGTAGAGACCCCCCAAGCCTCGAAGCTGTTCGCACACTTCCGGGCCTCGAGTGAGTGCGTGTTAAGCCAGTAAGCACGCCTCACGCATGCGCTCCCCCTCGCCACGCCCCTTGCCTAGGGAGAAGCACGAGGCACCAAGATTGACAGTTATGGCCCCGCCCAGCCCTGCCTAGAGTCCGCCCCTCTCCTCACTGGATTGGCTTCGAGGGTCTCTAGGCCTGCCCGCCTTACACAATGCTGATTGGCTAAGGCTACTGGCTGACCACTTGACTGTCCCAGTGGAAGGTGCTAGGTTCCATGCACACAAAGATGGCCTTTTCCTGGACCTGCATTTTTTGAGCTCTGTGACTTTAGAAAACTTTGTAACTGCCCAGAGCCTAATCTGTGAAACCAGCTGGGAGTAGTTTCCTCCCCCATATGGTTTGTAGAAGGATGGAATGAACCAACATACATGTGAATGAATGCTTGCGAGGTTTGACTCTTTGGCTTGCTTCAGAATTTTCTCTACCCCCAACTCTATTCTCTGCACATGTCCCTCACACCTTCAGCTCACTCAGGATAGGGTAGAACTATTCTCTTGCCTTTACTTTGCAAGTGCTGGAATTACAGGTGCTTTCAAGTCAAATTAAACTACCCTAGTGTATATCCCTGTCCAAATGTTAGTAACATTATGACCTGTTTCTTTTCTTTATGCTTCCTGGTCCTTAGTAGCTCACAAACCTTGTCCATACACTGCTTCAGGAAACCAGCTCCGGGTTATAAAACAGTGAGGGGATACCATGAAAATTTTGGCACTAGTAAAAGGTTTCTGAAAGTACAACAGAATCAAACTAATAAATCTAAGGTGCTCATCAATTTTGCTTCTCAAAATTTGTGGTGGCAGGGCCTTTAATTCCAGCACTCCGAAGGGGGAGTTCTGTGAGTTCAAGACCAGCCTGGTCTACATAGACTTATATCCAGAACAGGCAAGACAACTCCGTAGACCTTGTCTCAAAAAGACAAAAGCAAAACAAATGAAATAATTTCATGGCAGCTTTGGTTGGGAACAGATAGTGTGTCATTTGAAGTGCACACAGCATCATGCTACGCGATGCCAGTGACCACTGCCTCAGAGTCTGTTCAGTGACGATATATTAGGAATTCCAAGATTTTGGCTGTATATAAAATTTCTCCTGCCAGATGGTGGTGTCACATTCCTTTAATCTCAGCATTCAGGAGGCTGAGAGGCAGGTGGCTCTCTGAGTTCAAGGCCAGCCTGATCTACAGAGTAAACTCCAGGACAGCCAGGGCTACACAGAGAAAAAAACAAACAAAAAACAACAACAAAACAAGTAAACCCAGCTTAGTAGTATGCAGATGTGCTTTTGTTTTTAATAAATGATAAAATTATATCTGTACAAAAGAATTGTTCTAAGTCCTTTTCTTTATAGTATCAGGAAATATTAGATGTGTATATCCATATTACACAGGATATATATATATATATATATATATATACCCATAAGCACAGGGTAGTATAAAAATTCCTCAGACTAGGGTCTGGAGAGGCAGCTCACTGGTTAAGGGACTGAGTTCACTTCCTGCATCCATACAGGGCAGCTCACATTGCCTTTGACTCTAGCTTTAGGAGATCTGACACCCACTTCTGGTTCTGCAGTCACCTACATTCAAATGCACATATAACCATACAAAGATATAAACACACACACACTCAAATTCACACACAACCACACACTCACACACAGCTTTCTTGGGCTGGGGATGGTTGGGCATACCTTTATTGCCATCACTAGGGCAGATTTGTCTAGTCTGGTCTACACAGTGAATTCTGGGTCAACCTAAGTTATATAAGACCTCTTATTTAGGAAAAAAAAAAAAAATCAAGCCAAACCAAAAAACTTTCTCAGGCCAAAGTGGGGTTCAAGTAGAAAAAGTTGAAGAAACCCTGTTCACCATGGTAGAGGCTGGAGGATGGTGAGGATGGTGAGTTTAAAGTCAACCTCAGCTACATGAGACCGTACCTCCAAACAAGCATCCAGGAAAGAAGTCCTGTTCTAGAGAAACATAAAGCCTCAGAGTCCTGGCCCTTCCTCAGTCATGTCTGCATCTGTCTCTCCAACACATGGATGGAGATAGGCAGGATCTGACCCATTAATGTAATTAATATCATTCCGCAAGCACTGTACTTGTTTAGTAACAACTTCATGCCAGGTCCAGATCTAGGGAAGGAGATTGTGAGAGAATGTGAACACAATAAATAAAACTCTTCACTACGTTAGTGTCAAGCCGACCGGAAGGGATGGATAGGTTTGAACGTTCAGCCTCTCTAGGTGGGGCCGCCAGAAAACAACTAGGCCATTTAGGGGTGAGCGAGACCCTGGGCATCTGAGAAAGTGCTGCGATTTGGGATTTAGTTTGAGCCAGGGAAAGAAAGAACAAGAAAGAAAGGGGCCTTGGCTAGAGACATGGGATTTGGAGTCCAGAGCCACCCACCTGAAGTTGATGATGGAACTTTGTATCTAGAGAGAGGAGCAGAGGCCGAGGAGGTGCAAGGTGATCTGTAGGACTGATGCCAAGTTGGACCTGGGCTGGGCTCTGCAGCCATCTCCAATTTCTGATCTTTCTGCACCTCTTCCACGTAGATCTGATGGTGCCTCTGAGGCATGAAGGTATGCATTTGAGATTTTATACCATTAAAAACCTAATGTTGGGGGGCTGGTGAGATGGCTCAGTGGGTAAGAGCACCCAACTGCTCTTCTGAAGGTCCGGAGTTCAAATCCCAGCAACCACATGGTGGCTCACAACCATCCGTAACAAGATCTGAC
>NC_034608.1:20785189-20805280 GCF_900095145.1 Mus pahari | reverse complement strand
ACACACACACACACACACACACACACACACACACACACACACACACACACCCGTAGGTGGTCTCTTCCGGAGTTTTCTGGCCCTGCAGCAAATGATTTCCTCCTCGGACGGAGGACGCTAGATTGTCCCTGGTCCCTGTCGGCTTTCAGGTACCCTGCCCCTTCCCGTCCACTCTGGGTTGTGTCTCTCTTGTCTCTCCCTCCCCGCCCCTGCCACGCGTGCCGCTTGGTCTCGCCTGCCCCATCCCCCCCTGCGTTGGGCCGCCATGGCCGCAAGGGGTCCCGGCGGGAAGCGGCAGACGAACCCACTTTGCGGCCTCCGTCGGGGGAGGGGAGCGAGGATTCCTTCCTATGTGACGGTTTCTAGTCTGAGAAAGGAGGCGGCGTCCGGGCTCGGCCTTCGCCCTGCGCGCGAGCGAGCGAGCGAGCGAGCGCGGCGGGACGGTCCATTGTGTTGGCCCGAGAGGTAGGGGTGGGCGTGGCGGTTCCACGTCCTCGCGGAGCTTTCCCGGACGGACTCCACTCTCATCCCCAGGGAGCTGCGGTGCTGAGGATGAGTGGGGAAGGGGAGAATCCGGCCAGCAAGCCCACGCCTGTGCAGGACGTGCAGGGTGACGGGCGCTGGATGTCTCTGGTGAGTGACCGCGCGCGGTCCCCAGGGTTAGGGGCCTGGGGGGCGGGTGTGTCTATAGAACTGCTTCGTGACGCCCTCCTCCTCACCTAGGTGGGTAGCCAGGTTTGGGTTGTTTGGGGTTGTTCGGCCTGAGGCAGCGGTGTGGGGCGGGGCCTGGAGCATGCGCGCCTTTGACTCTTTCTGGCTTTCTCTGCAGCACCATCGGTTTGTAGCGGACAGCAAAGACAAGGAACCCGAAGTAGTCTTTATCGGGGACTCCTTGGTTCAGCTAATGCACCAATGTGAGGTGAGGGTCTACCCGTTTCCTCCTTCCTCATCCAGGCATGCACCCTCACTGGCACTTCTAGCCCAGAACCTGCCAGACAAGATAAGGGATACAGAAATGTCCGTGGTAGCAAGAATCTAAGAACCCCGTGTACATGCGCCATTCGGCTGAGAATTAAGTGTGTGCCCTGAGTGTGTCGGGTTGGGTTTGTCTGTATCAAGTTAAATCTTGGCTTTCCTTCATGATTGCGTAAGGTGAGGCTTTTCATTGTTTAAAATGGGGCACAGCCCCTGTTGGGTTTACTCGAAGTTGTAATAGCTTTACAGAAAGTGAAGGTTTATTGTAATGGTATTCTGCAAAGACTATCAGTAATAAAGTCTCTCCCTAAGAAGTTTAACTACAATGGCTTTTTTTTTTTCCACAATGAGGTTCAGTTGTATTGCTGTTAGCTCTGTGTATATACTTAAAGCAGACAGGATCTTCATAAAATGAATGTAACTCCTGTGGAATTTAGGTTAAAGTGAAGCAGTAATAAGTCCCATGATTCGGGATTTGGTCAAGGTGAGATTTAACCGGACCTTGTCCATAAAGTAAGGCTAATCCATAATGGTATATAGTTACCGCAGAGGGCGGTGGCTAGTGTCTACTTCGTCTCTTGACCCCAGATCTGGCGGGAGCTCTTCTCACCGCTGCATGCACTTAACTTTGGCATTGGCGGTGACAGCACACAGCATGTACTCTGGCGGCTTGAGAATGGGGAGCTGGAACATATCCGGCCCAAGGTAAGTAAGGCCTGGGTGGTGGGCTAGCCTTCTCTGGTTGGCGGGCTAGCCTTCTCTCTGCCTGCCTCTCTACTGTTGCTTTGGGTCACTCTCTCCACAGATTGTGGTGGTCTGGGTGGGCACCAACAACCATAGCCACACAGCCGAACAAGTGACAGGCGGCATCAAGGCCATCGTACAACTGGTGAACAAGCTGCAGCCTCAGGCACGGGTGGTTGTGCTGGTGAGAGCTTTGGAAGCGTGGCAAAGGAAAGGGGGCAACAGTTGTGGTGGCACATGCCTATAACCCAGGCACTCGAAGGGCTGAGGCGGGAGGATAATTGAGATAAGGGTCGTTCTGGGCAATATGACAAGACCCTGTCTTTAAAATGTTTTTTTTTTTAAAAGTGGTAAACCTGCTGTACTTGACAGTTATGGACACCTGGGCACAGTGGTCTCCCACAAAGTGTCTGGTAAAAGATTTCGACACTTTAAATAAGAGTGGCTGTGGGCTAGTCATGATGGTGCATGCCTTAAATCCCAGTGCTCTAGAGGCAGAGGCAGAGGCAGGCAGGTCTCTGTGAGTTCAAAGCCAGCCTGGTCTATATAGTGAAGACAGCCATGGCTACATAGAGACCCTGTTTACAAAACAGTGGCTTGGACCAATCGCCTGTTGACCAAGGGAATGCTAGGTAATTTGAGTGTTGAAAAAAAAATCTCAGAAAGTTGTCAGGTGTTCCTGCATTAAATTAAGCTTTATCATTTCTAGCTAAGACATTTCCACCTCTGAAAAAGCCCGCTGGCATTACGTCTTTAATGATTAATCTCTGCAAACAGGCTGCCACCTGCAAGATTCTTAATGCACGTCCTCCCTAGTTTCACATCCCTAAACTATTTTACAGCTGACAATTTCCGGGGGTGCGGTGGGGGGGGGGGGCGGTGAAGGTGGACAGTTTGGTCCAGAGATGCTGATCTGACAGCTTACTATTGGTGTGCCTCCTCAGGGCCTGCTTCCGAGAGGCCAGCACCCCAACCCACTTCGAGAGAAAAACCGACAGGTAAATGAGCTGGTTCGGGCAGCACTAGCTGGCTACCCCCGAGCCCATTTCTTAGATGCAGACCCTGGGTTTGTGCATTCCGACGGCACCATAAGTCACCATGACATGTATGATTACCTACACCTGAGCCGCCTGGGGTACACACCTGTCTGCCGGGCCCTGCACTCCCTGCTTCTTCGTCTCCTGGCCCAAGATCAGGGCCAAGGCATCCCTCTGCCAGAGACAGCATCCTAAGCATCTTCCCTTCCCTTGACATTAAATTGCTTCTCCTCCTCCTCCTCCGTTTTCTGCTTTATGGTTAGGCATGTCTGAGTACCACCACCCGCCACATCCTTGACCCATTGTTACTCAAGGCATTTCTATTTGTACCTATAGCAGATATTTTGGTTCTTGAAGTCAGTTGAATTTCAGTAGTGTGCTTTGGGCAAATTCTGGTTGAAACCAGTTTGCCATTATTACCCAGTTAGGATCAGTGTCAATCAGTAAACTCTGGAACAGTATCCAAACATTATCAAATATCTCACCCCACAAGCTGTCCCTTCAGGAAGTTGCCCCAGCAGATACATGCTACAACTTCCTGGTGCTCTGGCTTTTCTAGATGTTAATGCATCCCAAGTCTTTTTATACTCTCTAGAACTTGCACAGGGAGGAGGTTCAGTCTCGGGTGGGCTCCTCCCCTGGTGGCAGTGCTGCCTCAGACCACATGGAGGTTAGTAGGGGTCAGTCACTGAAGATAGCCCATGGTCCTGAACTGGCCCTGTAAGTGCTGCCCTTTGAATGTTTTGAGTAAAACTGATTCAGTGGCCAATAGCCATGAACTACCCTTCTCACAGTGCAAGGCCTCAGTCTGTACTCAAGCTGCTGCCTATTGGATGGGCAGACAGTCCCCAGACTGCTCTGGCTGTCACACCAAAGTAAGTCCCTTGGCGCTAACAGGTAATGATGGGGCCGTGTGGAGCTGACCCATGCCCACCTGGGGCTAGATAGGAGTGTGCAAGTAGTACTTGAGAAACAAGCCAGCAGCCCACATGTGTGTTAAACAGCTTTAATCTCGGTCATTGCGGCTTCTCGGCACAGTAAGAAATATTGCACATGATCAACATGTTTTGTTCTGGGAATGGGGACAATGGTAGGGGGAATCACCTTCTTAGAAAGTACAACCCAAGTTGGGAGGGCGGAGGGTGGGGAGAATCCTCCCCATGCCTGTGGCAAAGTGCAGGAGCCCACCCCCACCCCAAACTAACCTGAGTCCAGCCCCTCTGGGGAAAAAGGGGGGATGCATGAACTCCCCACTACTCCACAGGCATCTTCTCCCTGTGGCCCAAGGCTCATACTACCCTCCAGCTTGCAGCCCTCACAGGAGCCATTCTGCATAAAGTACAAGTGAAAAGCTCTGAAGGTCACACACTTCAGGTTATATACAAGAGCTCAGTGGAGGGTATCTGCCCCTGCTGCCCCCCAGCACAGGGAGGGAATATATACAAGGGGAACAGGCCACATTCCGCACCAAACTGGAAAGGACAAAATGGCTTCCTGGGGAGGCAGTAACTATCCCTCTGTCTGGCCCCCAATTCCTGCCATCTATATACTGTCCATCTCCTGAGGGGGGGTACTGTGGGTCCTGGGGTCTTTTCAAGGGCCCCTCACCTGCCTGTGGCAGCTGTGGAAGGGCCAGAGGGAGGTGGTGAGGGTTGGGGAGCCCCCTCCCAGCCAGGCTGTCCAGGCCCAGGCTCTGGGGGTGGAGGCAGTGGTGGGGCAACTTGGGCAGTGCCAGAGTCCGAGCCTGGAGAGGTGGGGTCAGGGCCCCCAGCAGGGCTGGGGGTGGGGACAGGAGTAGCAGCCATGCCAGTAGGGGGTGGTCCAGGCAGGGGGGCTTCAGCCCCAGGGGGCTGCTCTGTGGGAGTGGCTGCCTGCATGATCTTCTGGCGGACCTCTCGGATCTTTAATTGCAGACACACCTTGGATGGGAAGATGTCTGCATAGCGGGCCTGGAAGGCTGCTGTGGCCTGGGCTGGGGACAGAAAGAAAGTGAGATAAGTGAGCAAGTCCCCATATGAGTGAGTCCCAAGAGTGTCTGCCTTCCTGACCTGATGGGAAGAAGCCATGGTCCTGGAAGAGCTGCATGACCAGGGCCCGCCGTTGGTCCAGGGTGCGCCGCAGTGATGAGTAGGGCACCTTCTCATACTCCAGCTCCCCAAGCACATCCTCTGTTTCAGTACCTGCACAGGCAGTTCAGTCAGGGCTGCAGCGGAGACCTTACACATACTTCCTGCCACCATCCAGGTGCCAAGGCTTGCCAACTCTGTTTCAATGGGGGTCAGCCTTGACCGAGCCTCCCCCACTACACTCATGACATCACCACTCCTGAAAGCCCAGTCCCCTAAACACTGGCACCTGTGCGATCAAAGGTGAAGATGTCCCCCTCGCACTTGGCACTCTTGGGGGTGTTGGGCTCGGAGCTGCAGCTCGACCGTCTCCTCATCTTGCGCTTGGGTGAGGTGGGGTCTTCAGGCGCTGAGTCTAGGTCTAGTCAAACAAGCAGGCTCAGATTTAGCAGAAGTGGCCTCAGGCCTGCCCCCAACCTATTTAGGAGCCAGAGCTGCCTACCCGTGGAATTCTTCCTCTTCTTGCGGTAGGAGCCAAGGATAGCCCGAGGCGAGGTGGCCAGAGACTGTAGGGTGGGTGAGGGCAGCACCTCCTCTGGTCTAAACTCCGGCAGCTCAGCAAACCGCTCTTCAAAGTCCACTTCTGACAGGACCCTGCTGGGGGGCCAGCAGGGTCACCTCTTTTGTCTGCCTGTAGCTGCCCCTTCTCCCAACCAGCCCTAGGCACTCTGCCAAGATCCCAGCCCCTGCTCACTTGTCCACAGAGTCAAAGGTCTTCTTCAGGGGCGGGGGCCGCACCTTCATCTTCTTGCCAGAACTAGTCACTTCCTTGCGCTCGGGTGTGTCCCCAGCTCCCCTCCCACTACTGCCCTCGCTGCTGCCACTGCTGCTTCCACTGGGGCCTGTGGCTGGAGCTGGGCTGGGAGGAGTAGGAGGCTCCCCACGACTCTCCAGGCCCAGCCCAGGAACTCGCCAGTCTGAAGATGAGCTGGGGAATTTGCTGGCCTGAGGTGGGGACAGGCAAGATCACTGAGCTTAGATGTGCTAGGGTTAAAGGAGACTCAAAGAGTTGTGGGGTTGGGGAGATCATGAGCCAATAGCTAGGAACAAGATTAAGAGAGATGAAAGATGAGACAAACCCTTGGCCTCTGAAGGCCAGGATACCCAGAATGCAGATCTCAAATAGAATGGAATGGGGACAGCAGACAGGTAGGAGATACACACAGACATGGTGGAAGGAAGAACAGTTCAAAGTGGCAAGAAGAGAGACCAGCATTAGAGTCCCACAGTCAGCTAGATACTTACAGTCTCAGGGCCTTTAGTGCCAGGTCGCTCCTCAGCAGGCAAGGGGGGTGGGGGACTGCTCCGGGCAGTGGGAGGCCAGGTCTCTGTGGGGGGTGGGGGGACTGGGGGTGTGGGCTGCCCCTCAAGTTCTGATTCTGGGACAGCTGGCTCTCGGGCTACGCCAGAGTCTGAAGACTGTCGGGGTGTAGGTCCAGGCCGCCCAGTAGTGCCCGATTCAAAAGACCCCACAGGAATGCTGGCAATGGCTGCCTTTACTTTCTGGGGAGCTTTTGGGCTGGGTCGCTGAGCTTTGGGAGCCACTAAGCTGTAGGTCATGGAGCCTGCTGGTAAAGGAAAAGAGCATCTAGTGAGCCAGGCCCCACTCAAGCCCATCCCCTGGGTTTCCCAGCTTGCACAAACCCTGCCCCTGAGCTGCCCTGACACCTACCTGTGGCACTAGAGAAAGGACTAGTAGGGGCTGGAGTGGCAGTGGCAGAGGCTGGTGGGCCCTTGGGCAGAATGGTAGCAGCAGGTGGGGTGGTACTGGTGGCTACAGTGTAGACCAGGCTTGGTGGAGCTTGGGAAGGTGGGCCCAGGGGTGCTGAAGTGGGTGCAGGGCTGCCAGGGTAAAATGCTGTTATGACAGGACCTCCAGGGGCTGTACAGGCAGGAGGCAACTGGGGGCTAGGCACAGGTGACACGCCCACCTGGCCAGGAGCCAGCAAAGGAGCTTGGCCTGCTAGGAGGAAGACAGAAGAGGCAGGGAACCAAGTTAGGATCTGGAGCTATCTCAACCCCACCCCAAATCCCAAGGCCACCTCTCACCTGAGAGCAGAGGCTGTACAAAGGCAGGACCACTGGGCCCCAACGACGTAAAGCCCAGAGCTACAGAGCTGGCGGGCCCGTATGAGGTTACTGCTCCAGTCTGACTGCATGCAGAGCTGGTACCTAGAGGCAGAGTGTGCCCGCCTGCTGACTGTACATAGGTGATTCTGCCAAGGAGAGGAAAGGGAAGGAGTGAAGTCAGGTGGGCTGGCCCTACTCCACCCCTGGCCTGGCTTCAAGTGAGGAAAGGGGCTTAACTGGACTCACCTTGTGGAAGAGGGCAACAGGACCTTCTGAGGCTGTGATGTGGGTCCCGGCATTGTGGCTGGGCTCAGGGGTGGTACCAGGCCACTAGGTGTGCTCACAGGCACAGGAGTCAGCTGGATAATCTGTGGTGAGAGTGCCCACAGGCTAAGGTAAGCTATGACCAGAAGGCAGGGAGGGCTGCGGCCTACACTACGGCCAGGCAAGAGCAGAGATCTGAGCCCGAGACTGTGAGAGGAGGAGAATCTAGATGGTGAACAGGCGGAGACACTCATCACTGAGAGTGGGCTGTACAGAACCATTAGGAGGAGGAGGCGGTTACTCTGAGCATTGCTGGGCCTACCTGTTCTTCTGAGTTTGAGTTCTAACTAAAATGTTAATGTTTCCTTTTCACATCTCTCACTTAAAATAGTAGCCCAACTCCTAAGCATATTCCTAAGAAAGCCCTGACGCTCTGGGCTTTCTCAGAACATCCCCAACATTTTTAAAAATGTCCGAGTGAGCCGGGCGTGGTGGCACACGCCTTTAATCCCAGCACTCGGGAGGCAGAGGCAGGCGGATTTCCGAGTTCGAGGCCAGCCTGGTCTACAGAGTGAGTTCCAGGACAGCCAGGGCTACACAGAAAAACCCTGTCTCAAAAAACCAAAAAAAAAAAAAAAAAAAAGGTCCGAGTGTTTTGCCTGCACATGTGTATTTGCACTGTGTGTATGCAGTGCCTGCAGAGGCCAAAAGGTCATCTGATCCCCTGGAACTGGAGGAACAGATGGCTGTGCACCTCCAGGTGGTAGTGTGGTGCTGAGAATCTAGGTCCTCTGCAAGAACAGCAAGTGCTCTCCAGTTTCCCCGCATCCACGCACGCTTTCTGAAACAGTGTCTTCCCTGGTGGACCTCATTACATAGAAAGCCTTAATCTGGGCTGGTGAGATGGCTCAGTGGGTGAGAGCACCCGACTGCTCTTCCAAAGGTCCAGAGTTCAAATCCCAGCAACCACATGGTGGCTCATAACCATCCGGAACAAGATCTGACTCCCTCTTCTGGAGTGTCTGAAGACAGCTACAGTATAATTACATATAATAAATAAACAAATCTTTAAAAAAAAAAAAGAAAGCCTTAATCTCACACAGAAATCCGCTTGCCTGTCTCCTGAATACTAAGTGGGTATGCCACCGTGCCCAGCCCCAACTCATTTTCTACAGCAGCTTACAGACTTCCATTGCTAACCCTCACTCAGAAAGGTACTATGACCTTCTTCTTGCCCATCCTGCCCACAACTACCAGGACTTACAACTTGTTTGCTCTTTCATTTTTCTCTTCAACTCTAATAAATGTTGATTCCCCAAGCTTCAGATAAATACACACAAGTGAAAAAAGTCACCACCAAGTTCCAAAGTAAAAAAGTGGAGAAGCAAACAGGGAAGGAAGGCAGACAGTGACACAGGTGGACACACGGATGACAACCATCAGTGCGGAGAAGAGGTGAGGCCACTATCAGAGTGCCTTACCTTGCTAGGTTGTTGGGCACCATTTTGGACAGGTACTGAGAAAGGCGAGCTAACCAGGGGCAGTGGCTGACCAGCCCCTCCACCTCGAACTGACATGCTAGGGGCAGCCAGGGGGACTAGCACCTTCCCAGGCAGCAGCTGGGCTGAGCCACCTGAAGGTGTGGCCTGGACAGGAGAAACTGACTGGGCTAGAAGAGGCAACAAAAGAAAAGGTTACAAGACAGCCAAACAGGCTTGTGACCCAAATCCCTACAATGCCCAGCTCAGGCCTCACCTTTAGGGGGTGGGGCTGAGGGTACGGACTGCAGGATAGGGATGCCAGCAGTGGGTGCAGTGGCAGCCAGGACCTTGCCGTTGGTCGAGGTGCCCGGAGGGAGGGTGAAACGGATGCTGGTGGTGGGTGCAGGGCCACTGGGAGCTGCTGCCTTGGTCCCAGGGGCTGGTGCTGGGGCAGGTGCCACTTGAAGCTGCTGGGGCAGTGTGGGCAGGATGTACTGCACCTGTGTGATTCCCCCAGCCTTGCCTAGGGCACTTGGCTGCAGGATGCCCAGGGGTACTGGCCCATTGGGGCCACTCCCAGTACTTGCTCCTGAGCCTGCAGGGGTTGCACTGCCTGGGGCTCCCTGGGCAATAAACTGAACAGCAGGCGATGCAGGAGCCCCATAGCCTGGGGTGCCTACCAGCAAGTTGGTGACAGTAGCAGGTGCCTTCCCCACAGTGCCCAATAAAGGTCCAGCTACCAAATGTGGAGCTGGTGAGGTGGCTGCTGCTGACTTCTTATCTGAATACACTAAACTGACACCCATTGGGGAGCCCCCAGGCACCCGGGATCCCGTGCCCATTTCAGTCCTGGCACCTACTGTGTCATTTGAAGATACCTCAGCCCGACCAGAGGTGGGAAAGGGCTTAGAGGCAATGGGCACAGGAGTGCTGCTGACAGGCCGTACCACGTTGGTGACCATGGTGGCAGCAGGGCGGCACAGAGGGGCTGCTGGAGCCCCATAAGCCAGTGATGGGGCTGGGGCCGAGGGCACTCGTGTACCCTCCCGATCCTCCTTGCTCGGAGGCAGAACCAGTGTTGGCAGAATGTTTCCTCCCCCACTGGGAGGCGCTGCAATGACTGAGGGGCCCGGTGCTTCAAGGCTACCAACACTTTCAGGTCTCTTGCGCCGAAAGGTGGCAGAATCCGTAGGAGGAAACCGAGTGGCCTTGGAAGGTGTTGCTGGGCCCCCGGCTCCAGGGGGCGGGGGCCGTAGTGGCACCGCTGTGCTGCCCTGACCAGACTCCTGGGTCTTAAAGGTTCCAGAGCCCAGTGAAAAGGAGGTGGAGACTGAGACTGAGGTGGAAGCAGGTGAAGAGGAGGATGATGGGGTGGGACCGTAGCCTTTGCTGAAGGCTGCAGGTGGATCCGGGGGCCCTGGAGGCTCAGGGTCCAGGGTTGGACGGCAATGGGTAAAGGAGGAGCGGATGACAGGTGAGAACACCTTACGGCCAAAGCCCTGGGGTTAAGGAAAGAGAAGCCCAAGTCAGGCAGTGTAGGCAGCTGGACCCCTATCCCAGGAACCCTGCCTCCTTGTAAGCAGGCCAGCCAAAAGCACCCCTGCCAACTGAAGGCCAACTCATCCTGGACATGACCAATTTCCCCGAGTCAGTGATCCATGCGCATTCTCTTCTAAGAGTGACAGGACAGCAGCATGTCCCAGTGCCCCCCACGCCTCACCTTGTTACCCTCTGGGTCCTCCCCAGAGCTGTCTCCACTCTCACTGTCAGTCACCCGTTCCTTGCACTTGAGATCAATGTCGGTGGTGCCAAAGCTGTCATCAGCTGAGGAGCAGAGGGAACAGTGTGAGGAAGGGACTGAGTACAGAGCGACCCAGGAGGAAATAGTCTAAAATAGACTCTGCGCTCTAGCTCTGTGCCAAGCAGACAAGTGGATGGTGACCATGGTGGCAGCAGAGCGGGGCAAAGGGAGCACTGAAGGCTAGTCCTGGGCTCAGGGTTATGTGTTCCGACCAACGAAGAACCTGAAACGTACACTAGAAAGAGCCATCTAGTGTTCTGCTCATGACATCCATAGCTTTGGGTTTCCTGCATGGCTGGGAGCTTCCGTGGCTGAAGTATACACAACAGTATACAGTCACGAACGTGGGGAAAAAAAAAAAAAAAACTACAGGAGCCCAGGGACCAGCTACCCACTGAGCCTTTGCCTACAGGGCCCCACCAGGATTGTGAGCCACCCTACTCACCGATGACATCATCATCCCCTTCTTCCTCACAGATGACCATCCGCTCCTCATCACTGGTCATGTCCTCACTGGCCGCACGCTGGGAACGAGAGGCTCGGGAGGGCAACAGTGGAGGCCGCCCACTAGTGGCCAAGGTACCTCCTTCCCCAGGAGCTGCAAAAGATCCTGGAGCACCATACTGGGGGGAAGGCTTTGGGCCGGAGTATGATGTGGGGCCAGAAACCATCTGTGGGACAGGTGGCAGGGAGAGTTTAGGTGGGTCTGCTGCCCTATGCAGCCCTCCCTGCCCCACCTCCCTGGTGACCTGAGCCTCGAACCTGGGTCAGTTCTTGTAGTGCTTGGCTGTCTACTTCCCCACCATCAAGACTGTGCACCCCACTGTGGGAGAAGGCTCTGGGTCGAGCTGAGCCAGGTCCCCCAACTGTATGTAGTCGTTCTGCTCCACAGGGGCCACTCCCTGGAGCCTTGGTGTCCGAGCTCAAGAGTGTCTGGGCGGCAACGGACAGGAGCTCAGAAGACACTGTAAAGCAGAAGGTGCCCAAGCTGTAACAGTCAGGAAGTCTCCAAAAAGCACCTGAACTGGCACAACCTTCCACAGGTGTCTCTAGGTCCGAGCACAACAGGCCCAGAGTTCCTCAGCCACTTGGTAGAAGTGAGACACCAGTCTCCAGTCCAACATGTCCTCCCACAAGCTTCTGTCCTGTGGGCCTGCAGGGAGTAGGCCCACTCCCGGAAGCAGACATTCTTGAGTATGAAAAGCCTGCACACTGGTCCATGAGGCTGGTTAGTTAACCACTGGCCTGTCTGAGCCTTAGTGTTCCTAGATGAGAGAAGCAGTAAGATCTCCACTTTTGTAGAAAGCTATATCCACAGTATTGTACCCCCTAAGGACCACGAATCTCCTAGAGGCAGCTGATCCAGGGTGTTGTGAATGGCAATGGCTCTAACTGTGGTCCTGGGGAGCCGACCAAGGTAGAGTTTAAATCAAGGTAGAGTCTATGGTGCTTGTTAGCCCCTGACTTTAATCAAGTAACTTGGTCTCTCCGAGGTTACTTAATCACTGGAAAAGGGATCTGATTTCTGTGTATGTAGTAAATGCTCAGTAAATGACAGTAGGTAACAACTTGTATTTGGGTCTCTTATCTGCATCTCCCTGGCTCATTCACATAAATCAACTGCCAGTTCTTTTGTGAACAAGTCCTCAAAAGCAACAAAGAAGAGAAGTTGCTCAGGCAGGGGTTGAGCAAGCAAGGGGAAGGCTGGCAGCCCTCAGGGGGAGGTGGCGGGGGGAGAGCCAAGGAGCTGACTAACCCCCAGGGGCAGCAGCAGTTCCCGTCTCCGACATGCTCCGTTCCCGCGTCTCCTTGTGCCCTCCTGCCAGACCCAGGCTCGCAGGCTTGGCCTCTGAGCTGGACTTCTTTCGGTCCTTGTTGCACCATTTCCAATCTGGGTGGGCCTTGAAGTGGGCCTCTTTCACCTGGCAGGAAAGGGCAGGGCAACCCTTCACTTTCCGCCCCACCAGAGGATACTGGGAAGAACCAAGGAGAGGAAAAATTACCTGGAAGGCCAGATCGTGGTATTTCTGCTTCTCCTTGGGCCCCAGGGCATACCACCACTCTCCCAGGATCTTGCTGACAGTCCGGTTGTCCTGGTTGGGGTGCCGCTGGTGGACCAAGGCCCGGTGCCGCTTGCTGAAGATCATGAAGGCATTCATGGGCCGACGGATATGGTCCTTCTCCCGCTGCAGTGAACACAGCCCAGAGGACAGTTAGGGCTGGGCTTGGGGCTGGATTGGGCAGCCATAGCAGGACAGAACTAAGGTATAATAAAGAAAGCACCTTGTTAGGACTTCGTCCATCCTTTTCAGAAGAGGAGTCTCGTTCCTTGGGCAAGGCACTCAGAGACTGGGTGCGGCGCTTTCCAGGTGGCAGAGGCAGCTGAATCTCAGGAGACATGATGGAGAGGAAGCTGTGGGAACCATCAGGGACAAGGAAGAGCAGGAGTCTAAGACGCTGCACCCCACGCCCCAGCGGCCCCAGCCCATACCAGGCCCTGGAGGACTCACGCATCATCGTGATCACTCTCGGTCTCACTGTCCAGCCGGGGCTCTCCTGGAGGGCCAGGAGCCTCCTCCTCAGTGGTGGGAGGGAGACTTTTACCAGGATCCACACCACCCAAAGTAAGTGGAGGTCCAGGCCCTGGGCTCTCAGGGCAAACTGCTCCAGGGGGCCGTCCAGGGTCAGCACCCCCCGTCCCTCCTGGTGGCTGCTCATGAGCAACAGCAGCAGACTCAGCAGGTTCTAGGATCAGAGCACTCAGTCAGAGGACTCCAGGGCTATCTGGACCCCCATCGCCACATTCCCATAGTCCCTACCCCTTACCTTTGCTCTGGTTGGAGGCCACAGGGTGGCTGGCAGGTTGCTGGGCCTCACTAGGCTGCACAGAGGGGTCGGGCTGGCTGGGTGCCAGGAAGGGGACTAAGGAGTGCCAGGGGAACACAGCCACAGAACGAGGTTCCACATTTGTCCACACTGTAGGAAGGAGCCATGTGAGCGGAGCACCAGGAGAGCTTGGCCCTGACCTACACAAATCAGGCTCCTCATCCCAACCTGTGTGAAGTGGCTCCACCCAAGCAAGCCTCAGAACCCAACCCGTGGGCCTTTCTTTCAGGCCGTCAGTGAAACGTCATTCAGGAAAGAAAAAGAAAAACAAAACAAAAAACCCTAAAAGAAAGCACCGCAGGAAAGAGCAATAGTACTCATATCCCATTCCTCCCTCCCAACCTCCACCAGCCCTGCCACCAGGGACCAAGCCAGAGGAACTGGCTCTTGCCACAAACCAGGTCACTCTCAGCTGCACTGATGTCCTAAGACCTTTACAAGGCTGGACACTCCTCCCAACAGCCATGTCGTCACGGTCTCACCTTGGCCTCACACTCCCCTCTCTTCTACTTTTGAGGTTAATGGTTCTATTCCCCCTCCCTGTCTCTACACATTTCCAGGGTCTAGAATCTAAAACAGTCCCATAGCGAGTAACAACCTCCTTGCCTTTTCCCCCTAACAACCAATCTCCAGAGGGCCAGACCTGCCCCCCTCCTAGGTGCAGTCCAGGCGGCTCTCCTCTTTGTCTCCTAAACAGACTCCAACACCCAGTAAGAAGCTCCCCGCCCTGTAAACCACTGGACTTATCCCATGCCCAGTGCCCAGTCTTCCTGCCCCAAATGATGGGGGTGGTGGTGGTGGTAAAGTCCTCAGAAAAGAGAGCAGAGGGCAATGGGGCAGAACTGGGGCAGCCCAGAGAAAGCTCAAGTACCAGGTGTCTTCCTTGAGGTGATGGACAGGAAGATAATTCCCTCACCAGTGGATTTGTGGAAGGTTAAACATTCAGACCCAGCTGCACCTGAGAACTGGTTGGGAAAGTGGATAATCCCTGAGCTGGGACCACGCCTGCTGGAACTGAGGAGCAAACCCAGGCTATCAGTGAGCTTCCCCACATTGGCAGGCCGCAGGCTTCAGGGGAAGTGGAACCAGCAGAGGAGAGAGGCCCCTGCTCAGGGGGAAGAGGGAAGGAGGGAACCGCCCTATCTCTGATACCCATCATTCCCTGCCTCCCCCTGCTCCAGAGCATCCTGACCCGAGGTGACCTCACCCCAATACTTTCTGAAATCTAGTCTGGGGGAGCACTGTAAGAAGAACGGGCCTCAGGACCTGATTCTGAGGGGCTGACAAAGGAAAGGAGCCCTAAAGGAAGCAGGGAAACAAAACTGGAAGGCACTCAAGATTCCTAACAGTCCTGGCCCCCTCCCCCTAGGGCCCCCAAAGCCAGCTAGAGACTCCAACCCCAAGAAAGCCTGCAAGGCCCTGGATGTGTTTCTACCTCCACAAAAACCTTTCTCATCAAGACTTCCTAGCTTTCCTGAAAATGGGGAGAGGGGTGGAGAGGCCAAGCAGACAATGGGGTAAAGTCCTACCCTCATCCTAGTGCACTACGGGTCCAGGTGTTCCTCTCTCCCACCCTCCCAGCAAACTACACCATAAATACTGCTGCCCACGGTCCGTTCTGAGCCAACAGTGCTCACCCCACCTCCCCCGAAACCTGTCCTTAGACCTAAGTAAGCCCCCTCCCTGTCCTTATTCTCCATCTTCCACCAGCAGGTCTCGGTCTACTCCTCCGAAGCCTGTTACTCTGTAGCCCTTACCACCAATCAGAATGGATCTGTTCCATCCCGTCACTTAAGCACCACACCTGTCTCCATGTGCGCCCCACTCCTCACTCCCACCGCTTGGCTACACTCACACCTGCCATCGCTAACCACTTGGCCCCGCTAAACTCTAAACTTTCTCTGCCATCCCTTTACTCTGCCTCTACCGTGCAGGTGCTATATCCCATCACCGATACTCCGCGCTTAGCACCCCGACACCTTGACCCCTGCAGTCCCAGCGCCAGACGCTACTGACCGAACATGCCGAGGCCACGAGAGGCCGCGCCAGACGCGGGTATCAGGGGCCTGTGGGCCGAGTACATGGTCCGGAGCAGCGGGAGCCCGACAGGGGATCGCACCTCCTCAGCGGCCGACACCGCTCTGCCCGTAACCCGTTCCTTGGCCGTCGCCGCTCCGGCCCGGGGGCAGCGGGAGGCCGTCGCCGCATGCCCCCCCCACAGCCCCCTCCGGCCACCCCACGCGGGGGTCTCAGCCGGGCGCGCGCCTGCGCAAAGCGCCGCCTGCCTCCCGCCGCCCAGGGGGCGGGGGAGGTCAGCGAGAGCCGTCCCCGCCCCGCCCCCCGGCGCGCGCGGGGGCCGTCACGGGGCGCGCGGCTCGGGGGCCATCGGCGCCGCCCCCTCCCTTTCCCTCCTCCCTCGCAGAGTCCGGCAGGCGGGGCAGGCGGGGCGGGGCGCGGCGCGCGTGCGCGGGGGCGGCCCCCTCCCTTCTCCGCTGGCTCGCTTGCTCCCTCCCTCCCTCCCTCCCTCGAAGCTCCGGCGGGTAACGGCTCTAGCCCCGCGCGCCCGGCAGTCAGAGCCGCCGCCCCGCCTTTCCGGGCCCTGGGCCGGCGGCTGAACACCAGGTCGACCTCGGGTCCCCGGCGGATAGACGGACTAGCGTGCTAGCGTCCGCGCGCTCCAAGCGAGCCCCGCGCCGAACCACCGCCGCCTCCCCGCCCCGCCACTACTACGCGCTCCCCTCCCCCCGCAGCGTTCCCCCCGCCCCTTCCCCGCTTCCCCCGCGGCCTTCCGCGCAAGCCCTGCCCCCTGCGCTTAAGCCTATTGGCTGCTGCCGCCGCGCGCGGGTCAGGCCCCGCCGCGCCCGCCCCCATTGGTTGCCCCAAGGGAACGTCAGTCATATGCAAATAAGGGCGGGGCGGGGCGGACTACGGTTGGCTCCAAGCCGGCCGGGGGCGGGCCCGCAGTAGGGTGGCAGGGAGGGCGCACTGCAGCAAAGGCAGCAAGCCAGGGGGGCGGTTCAGGGTGCTGCGCTGCAGAGGCCCGAAGTTGAGTGTCGTGCTATGTATGTCCAGTGCGCGCGAGGAACACGCTCACTCACGATGTGGCCGGCCTGGCGCGCAGGGTCTTGCTGGAAGGACCAACGGTGAAGGATTGGGCAAATCATCCCTGAGCTCTAACTCGAGTACACAGGCGCGCGCAGACTCCTCATAGATATATTTCCATGCCACACCCATTGTCGCTTACACACCGCTACGGGCACTGCACGCCCTCTGTCTTACACCCATACTGTCACAGGCGAAGACATACTTCGCACACCTGCTGGCACAGATGTACTACCTCAAAAGTACACACGATCCTTAACTCCCTACCCGCCATCGCTTTATATTCCTCACCAAAATGTGCATGCCTTCATAACACTCATCAAACTTCCACCAGCCCACATGAATTAGGCCAGCCTCAGACACTGTTTGTCCACTAAACACACTCACTCTCACGCGGCCTTCCTAAGTACCCACCAGTACTTCCACACCAGAACACAACTCACAGACACCATCATACCGACCCCACCCCACACTCCAGGGCACCACCTTCTTCAATAACCCAGACCCATCAGGTATCCAGAACCCCATGGTCTTCCACTATTATCACACTATAAAGCTACCAGGCACTCTGGGCCTTCTATTTAGCAGTGTAAGTCGGTGAGTACCGCCACTGCTCACCCTCTATTGCCCCCAGAAAAAGGACCAGGAGAAAGGGAGGGCGCTACCACTGGAGCAGCCCTGTGGTGGAAGCTTGTATATGTTATCTTGTTCACTGATGTTTCACAGCCACCTAGGAAGGGAGATCAGCCTTATGCCTAGTGTTTAAGAGAGAAGATGAAGCTCAAAGAGGCTGAATAAATTATGCATGATCACACAGCCAGGGCGTTATGGAAGGACACGTTAGACTCCAGTTCAAGTGCTCATCATCACTGGACACAAGCGGGAATTCCAAAAGGCCCAGAAACAAGATCAAACAATGACAATATAGTACAGAAAGCAAGCAGCACCCAGGCCAGGGTCTGGGGGGGGTCTCCCCCAGTAGAAGAGGCCTGGGCTCACAACTGGACAGGTAATAGTAACACAAGGTTAGGTGGATCAAGAGCAGGCAATCCTCCTTTTCAATTTGCCCTCTTCACTGACAAAGCTGAAGGCAGGAGATGTCAAAAAACTGAGTAACTTGATCCCAAGGGGACAGGCAGGTCTGTAACCCTCTGACCTCCAGAGGGCCAGTCATTTGGCTGACAGCCCAGAGGGGCTACTAAAGGGACTATTAGGTGACTGCCCCCTCCCCTTTATGCAGCCCCTGACTCAGACCCTCCATTACCTCACTGCCCTAGGGACTGCAACGTGAGGCTGAAATCAATGTAGCCCACTATCTCCCCACTGCTGCCCCCTCCTCTCCCCAACCGTGAGTCTTACTTAGTGAGTCACCTACTGTTAAGTTAACCCCTTCCTCACTGCACTACATGTAGCCCAGGGACAGACTTCCCTGCTTCTGTTGGGTGAGAAAAGCCAAGCACAGCACAGCACAGCACAGCAGGAAAAGAGGGCCTCACATCTGGGAAGATTGCACATCTGGTGGAACACACAGTACCCATGGAAAAAGGATAGGAAGAGGCCCTTTTCAGGGCACGGTACAACCAAGTGGGGGCCCTGCCTGGCAGGGAGGGGCTGGAATCCGGGCGGGAAGGGCCCCCCTGCCCTGGGCACTGGGCCAGCCCTATACTTAGCTTCTATTGTTCAGGGTGGAAGAACCCTGGGTGGGGGTGGATTACGAGTGAAAGGGAAAGAGCAGATCCTATCCCCCAAACAGCTTCCCCTCTCCAGTCATACCCAACCCTAACTGGGGCCTCCCAAATTGGAAAGGGCTGAGGGTTTCCCTAAACCGGGGCCCCAGCCCTATGTGAGAGGAGGTACACAGCCATCCTTCACTCTCGCCATCGCAGGTACTGGGCAGGGCTATGATGGGAGCCACCCTCTGCACCACCTCTCATCAACTCTACAAAAGCTTTAACCCGAAACTAAGTAGCTCCCAACAAAACATACCATCCTGACCTGGGGACAGAGCCCAGACACATCAACAGCCACCTGGGGCGGTGCAGGTCAAGACCTGCCCTGACGCCTGGGGCAAGCTGCCAGGGATACTGACAGACCCAAGGACAGGCCGACTCACTCCGAACTCATGGCCCCAATTATTGAGCCCGCGAGGCACCGCGCCCTCGCCAGCCGCCCTTGGCTGCTCCCCACCCCGGTCCGGGCTCGGCTCACCACCCCGGTGTCCCCAGCTCCCCTCACCCGCTCTCAACATACACACCCACCTACCCACCCACCCATCCCGGGAGGCGTCGGCGACGGCCAGAGTTGCCTGGGGAACAAGCCTAGGATTGGGCTGGCAAGGCTCCACAGGGATGGGGGGGGCTAAAAATAGCGTCAGGGTGAGTCAGTGTGTGCCAAGCTAGGGTAGGCAGGGAGAGAAAGGGGAAACGAGAGGGGAGAAGTTGGGGGGGTGTCTCCAGGGATTGGGAGAAAAGCAGGTTGCAGGTGGAGAGTGGGACGGGGGCTTGGGGGTGGAAAGGTGCGAGAGCAGGGAGTGGTTGTGTGCTGGCTCCGGGGCTGGGAGGGCTACTAGGCGCGAACAGATGAAGGCGCCACCGCCCGGCGGAGGAGGGGGTGCCGCCCTGCGTTCTCCTCTTCTCTGAGCGCTCACGAGATTTTCCACTAGCCGCCTGGCTCCCAGCCAGTCCCCGACAGGCCCTACAAAGCCGCTTTGTGCTTGGAAGGCGGGCGAGTGCCCGGCCGGCCTGACACCCACGCGGGCCGCGACGGGGCGCGGGCCAGCTGGCACCCAGTCTGTCTGGGATGGGGGGGGGGAAGCACCCAGTCGGAGGACCTGGCCGCATAAGGGTTAACTACACGGAGGGGCGGGGGTGGGGTGAAGGAGAGAGCCTCTGCCAATCGGCGGTCGGAAGGTGCGACAGTAGCCAATAGAAAGGACCGAGACCCGCTGCTAGGGTGGTGGAGGTGGTAATCTACCCCCAAGGGTGCGCGGGAATCCGCACCCATAGGTGCAAACGGGTTTAGGCGCGGCCTGTCTGTGTCCACAAAGCCCCAGGTGCACCGTTTTCCTGTCTTTTTTTTTTTTTCTTTTGCGAGCAACGGGCTTGGAGGCGGGGGAACATCTTGCTTTCAGGAGATGCCGCAACCGCCATCTGAACCCAAGCCTGTCAGACTCCAGTTTTTTCAGCCGAAATAGAGTCTGGGGTTTCCTACCCGCGCCCTCGTGCGGAGCGGGAACCAGGGACGAAGTGCGGGCAGAGGAGGCGGCGCGCCGGGCTAGGGTCCAGCCGCCTGCGGTGCAGCCGCTGCCGCCGGTGGTAATGGGAGCCAGACGCCGTCGCCGCCGCTAATGCGCCTCCCTCCCGGCCACTAATGGAGCCATTAATGCCCGGGCGCCAGGGTCTCCGGGATGCACGCCTCCCCCCCCCCCCCCCCCCCCCCCGAACCTGGAGCTTGCTGCTTCGGGGATGGAGCAGTAGGCCTGCAGCACCACGCCTGATTTTTATATATCAACAGGTGCTAGAAACTGTTAAGCTTGGAGAGTTTGGGGTCTCTTACCAAGACTCCTACAGGCTCAGGAGAATTCCTTATCAGTTCCCCCATGTAAC
>NC_034608.1:20764576-20785184 GCF_900095145.1 Mus pahari | reverse complement strand
GCCATTAATGCCCGGGCGCCAGGGTCTCCGGGATGCACGCCTCCCCCCCCCCCCCCCCCCGACCCGCCGCGCATGCGTGCGTCTACTGCCCCACCGCCAGCTGCCACGAGGAGGCAGCCTGATCCCTCTCAGTAATCAGGTGCTAGAAACTGTTAAGCTTGGAGAGTTTGGGGTCTCTTACCAAGACTCCTACAGGCTCAGGAGAATTCCTTATCAGTTCCCCCATGTAACGCTCTTCCTATGATTCTTACTGTCTCAGAGAATCTACTGAGATCTGATCCTTAAGAGCCAACCTTCACTTCACCGGCTCTAAACTGTTTCTAAGTTTTACACTTGCCCCAGCTTTTCAGCCGGCTTCTCCTCCACTGCAACCATCCTCTAAGTCTGGAGCCTAGTGATAGATAGCTCCAGCTCTGGCTGACTACGGAGAGATCATGCGTGTTCATCCTTTTTTTGTTTGGTTGGTTGTTGGTTTTTTTTTTGGTTTTTCAAGATAGGGTTTCTCTGTGTAGCCCTGGCTGTCCTGGAACTCACTTTGTAGACCAGGCTGGCCTTGAAATCAGAAATCCGCCTGCCTCTGCCTCCCAAGGGCTGGGATTAAAGGCGCGTGCCACCATGCCCGGCACGTTCATCCTTTCTTTCACGACCTTGAACTCCGTTTATTCAGCATACTCGGCTCTAAGAAAACCCTACCTGAACTTTCAAGTCTACAAGAACCAGAGTTGTCCTGACCTCTGGCCTCCTCTGATATGAATACTCTTAACTCTCTCCTGTCCCATCCTGTATTTGCCTTTCCCACTGACTTGCCTCGGGACTGCTCAGCCCTGCAGCCAGCAGAAAAATGAACTGGAATTGATAGCAGTTAGTTTTTGGAGAGAAAGTGGGTACCCTAGTGGGAGGAGTCAGGTCGACACAGGTTCAACCCCTTCAGCCCTCTCTAGGACTCATTTTTCCCCCACTGATCATGGCATAGTGATACCTGGTCTTTTGAACACCAAATGTGTCCCATGGAAGACTGGGATGGGGTGTTTGGGTCATGCCCTCTAGCAGGTAGGTGGGTGAACATGAGACCTGCTTTCCTGCCACCCACTCTAGCCGGATCTCCTAGCTTTGCCCATATAACCCCCCCACCCCGTCCTCCTGCCAGTGGGGAACAGGTGTATGGTGGGTGGATGTAAAAGCTAGACCCGCGGACATGTCTAAGCAGGTTACAGGGGCAATAACAGTTCATTTGTGAAAGACCAAGAAGGAGCCCCCATGCCTGGACAACCTCCCTATCCTCTAAGAAAGATATAGGGAAGTGGGTGGGGGGTGGCTCAGCAGGTAAAGGCATTGTTGTACAAACAACCAGAGTTAAATTTTTTGAACCTACATAAATGTGCAAGGAGAAAACAGAACTGTCCACAAAACTGTCTTCTGCCTCCCTCACACACTAATAATTTTAAAAAGAAGGGAAGGGGAAGGGGGCTTAGTGTTTGGCCACTGCCCTCTAGTTGAAAAAGATTAAAGAACCTGGACCAGTTCAGGGGGTAAAGTAGCTTGCTGCCAAGCCTTGCTACCTGAGTTCGATTCCCACAGCTCACATAATAAAGATAAAAAGACTGAACTGACTCCAACAAGTTGTCCTCTGATTTGCACAATTTCACCGTGGCACACACACATGCACATTCTCTCACACTCTCTCAAATATGTGAACATTAAAGGAGAGAGAGAGAGAGAGAGAGAGAGAGAGAGAGAGAGAGAGAGAGAGAGAGAGAGAGAGAGAGAGAGAGAGAGAGAGAGAGAGAGAGACTGACATGCACAGAATAGGGGTGTGAGGCTGGGTCAGAGGCAGCAGGAGCATCTAAGTAATGTGAGAGAACTGAACACGGAAGCACACACAGCACTTGAGAGGCTGAGACAGGAGGACTACTCTAAGATCAAGATCAGTCTGGCCTATAAATGAGGAAAAGTATGGGGAAAGCCCTGGGTTCAATCCCCAGTACCGTGTAAAGTGGACAGGCTTGGAGTCCCTCAAGAGGCGAAGGCAGGGGAATCTATAGTTTACATCCAGCCTTGTCTACAGAGAGAGTTCAGTGACAGACAGGGATACACAAAGAACCTCTGTCTCAAAAAACAAACAAACAAACAAACAAACAAAGCAAACAAACAAAAAACCCAAAACAAAAACCAACAACCACAAAAGACTTCAAGGGCCAGCAAGGGCTATATGAAACCTTGCCTCAGAATCAACAACAGCAAAAATAACAAGGGCAAAGTTAAGTGAAAAGGGAGGATTAGGGGAGGCCACAGCAGACACAGGACCCCCTCTCTCGATTGGGAGCCAGGATAGAAGAAGCTGGGCTGGAAGCTTGGCAAGGGCTAAAGCCCAGGTAAGGACAAAACCATAAAGGTATTACACCTAGGCAGTCCCAAGACAGACAGCTAGCTGGAGGTCAGAGCAACATGGCAAAGCCATGCAGGAAGCTGGGAGCAGGCAAGGAGGTCATGCCAGCAATAGGACTGAGACATCTGGCCTCCTGGGTGGGGACTCCAGGTTGGTATTGGAGGGGTGTTCCTTTCCTGGGGAACAGGCGGGAAGAGTCAAAGGGAGGTGGCAATGGCAGCTGGCTGGCCATGCCATGATCAGAATGCAGAGAATGCCGGCAGCCTGCCCCAGCATGTCCCCCAGAGGAAGCAAATGCCTTGGGCGGGGGGTGGGGGTGGGGGTGGACGGGAACAGAAGCAGGCAGGCTGTCCTGGCCCACCCCCTCACACCTGCTGCCCTCCTATAGAAGGTCAGGCCCTGACATGGAAGGGCAAAAGGGGCCAAGACTGATCCTTTTATGCCACTAGAAGCTGTTAGCCCTGCTTGAACTTTGGAGGCTGTAGGCCTCCAGGCACCTGCCTCCCAGAGGCTAGGGAGGGAGACCTCTGGGAGGAAAATGAAAGGCTGCCTGCCTGCAACCCTGAGGGCAACCCAGATACCTCAGTATGGGTGTAGTCAGGGAGTCAGTGCTCAGAACCGCCAGGACAGGCGCTGGACAAGTTCTAACAACCAGGTGGCCTCCAGCAAAGACCTCCCTTTCCTGAACCTTAGTTCTACATCTGGACAGCAGAGCTAGAAATCCTTGTTGTACAGCATCAGATGGATTTGATGAGATGGCCCCTAGTCTGGGGCTAGGCACATAGTACGTGATCAATAAAGGGTCATTTAAATCACAGCTATCATCATCATCATCATCATCATCATCATCATCATCACCATCACACTGATGGTACTTAAATGCCTGGTATGTGGAGCCAGATAGTCTGTTCAAATCCTGGCTCTCTCTTCTTACCTAGGTAACCTTAGGTAAGTGACTTAGGACTCTCTGAGCTGCAGGCTCCTCCAGGATTTAATGGGACATATCACGGTGCTGACGTCCTCTGAGGGAACACTCAGTGGGGCTCTTGTAGACATGGTATGCCAAGGAGTGCCCTGCTGGCGCCCAATAAGATGTTCCAACCGGAACTCTTGGTAGTGAGTCTTATGATCTGGAAGCTGGAAGACCTGGGTAAGGCAGAGGTGTGCCTTCCCTGCTGGGTGACATCAGGACCTTCTAGTCAAAGCCTCAGTTTTCCTCATCTGGACATGACAGAGAGCCCCTCCTGGGCCTGTCCTAGCAGGCTGCAGCATTACCTACAAATGGTACTGCTGCCCAGCCTGCCGAGCCTACCCACCCAGCAGGGGAGGACATGTGGGTCGAGAGATGCATAGGTGCCGGGCAGTGGTGGCGCACGCCTTTAATCCCAGCACTTGGGAGACAGAGGCAGGTGGATCTCTGAGTTCAAGGCCAGCCTGGTTTACAGAGTGAGTTCCAGGACAGCCAGAGCTATGCAGAGAAACTCTGTCTCGAAAAACCAAAAAAAAAAAAAAAAAAAAAAAAAAAAAAAAAAAAAAAAAAAAAAAAAAAAAAAAAAGAAAGAAAGAAAGAAAGAAAGAAAAGAAAAGAAATAGGTACTCAGGATAGCTAGAGACCTTCCCTTATTGTTTACAGATCTGCCTAAATGGAAATTCCCTGCTGTGCATACTTCAGAAATGGTCTGGGTCAACTACAGTAACGAATGTAAACTGTGCTGGGGAGAAGGCTGAGGCACACAGCTCATAACCTCAGTAAATGAGCACAGGGAACAGACACAGTCCATGTCCCTGTGCCCTGGCTCTGGAGACAGGCCTACTATGATGGTGCTTTGTTAAGGGCAAGGCCTAGCTCCTTTGTCAAGTGGCTCCACCCTGAGCCTAAACCACAGCAACTCCTACCCATATCCACAAACCAGACTCCTTCCTTTACCATCTCCTCTGGTCTCAAGGCTTGGACCTCCCTCCATAGTGCTGCTATGGTTGCATCTCAAAACCTTCTATGGTTCCCCACTGTCCTCAGGTAACATTCCCAAGTCCTCTGAGGTCTAACTTTTGCTCACCAATTCCACCACAAACCCAGAGGCTGTCTCTAGTCTTCTAATTATCTGCTTCTACCCGATGCCTCTGCATACAGTCTCCCTCTGTCTACCTGCCTTGCCTCACTCCATCTAGATGGTCATCAAGCAGCAGCTCATGGACCCCAGGCCCTTTCTCCAAGCCCTTCCTGATTTTTCTGACTGGATGACCATCTTCCTAAGACAGGCACAGCTTTCAGACCACTGACCATCAAGCCCCAACCACTTTAGATTGCTACTGTTCACACACAGCTGTCTACTGCACCCTGCCCTCAGGACAGTCAGGCTAGATTCCCCGCTGGAGGAGTGCCCAGTACCCACCCTCCAATCCACCTTCCACGCAGGAGAAAAGGGCCTGTCGAGAATCGTAGTCTCCCCGTCTTTACCAAGCACCAGAGCCAGCCTGCCTTTATGTGAAGTCTCTAGACTGGCCTCAGTTTCTTCCAAGCAAACACATTCCTGGCTCCCACCTATCAGTGATGTAAAGACAAAACGAGCTAACATTTGAAAGCCTTAGCTTGGGGTCTGTGGTTGATTGCTGTGTTATGGGCTGGGTGTGAAATGTGGTAAGATAACCCTGAGCCATGCTTATCTTCTTGGAGGCCCAGTCCTCCAAGGCCTAGATGTCATCATGACTACCACTCTGTGCCTCCATCAGCCCCACAGGGGCCTGTCTTGAGAGTGGGTTCTCAGGAGAGCCTTGCTGAGGATCCCCAACAAGCACCCTGTAATAATGGCCACACCAAGTCTGAAAAGTCCCTTGCCTGGCATGTGGGCCTCTACCGGATCTGCCGGGAAAAGACCAATCTCCCCCATAGCCCTCCTAGGACGAGCAGCTCATCACCCTTGAAAGCCCAGCTCAGACGGCAGCCCATCCGCCCGCCCTCTTACCTGTTCCGGGCCTGCCCATGATGACTTCCTTCTTGGGGGCAGGGTGGCTGGGATAACTGCTCGGCACTAGAACTGGCAACAGGGCAGCAGGTGAAGGGTGAAAGGCCACGGGCTGGAAGGGTGAAGAAGCCAGGCCCAAGGTGGGCATCGGCTGGGCCACAGCAGTCGGTGCGGCTGGAGGCACAGTGATGGGCACAGGGGCAGGCAGAGGTGGAGGCAGGCCAGGTTTCCCGCTGGCCACCCCAGGGGGCACTGGGGTCTCACGGCAACTCCGTCCAGGTCCCCCGGCCCGTGCCTCACCGGCAGTGCCCACCTCTCCAGGGAATTTGGAAGGTAGTGGCACATCGGGGTTGCGGACAATGACAGGTGAGTCCCGCTGCACAGCGGGTACCCTTCGCACAGAGGGCCCTGGATCTGAGGTGAGTCCAGCAGGTGGGGGCAACAGCAGCAATGGTGAAGGCTGGCGGGAGCGAGAGAAGGGCACAGCGGGTGACACAGCTCGGAAGCCAGCCGGTGTGGAGGGGGTAGGTGTATGGGACACGGAGTCCACTCCAGAGTCTAAGCTGTCACTCTTGGGGAAGTCTGGGGCGGCTCCCCCACCTCCTGCTCCGGAGGCCCCCAATGTCCCTGGATGGGGCAGCAGTTCTGTCTTCCTCCGCCCAGGGCTAATGGGCACAGTAAAGGTTAGGTTGGTCTGGAAGGTGGGTAGGATGCCAGAGGAATGGCGCTCACGAGGGGCAGGTGGCGGTGGATGGGGGCCCAGGTCTGGTGGTGTCAGCACGCCTGCCTTAGGGGTGCTGGCGCTCAGGTGGCGGCTGCGAACAGCAGTGCGTTGGATGACAGGTGAGGCATTGATGGGGCTGAAGTTGGCAGGGCGGAAGCCGAAGAGCGGCGAGGGTGAGGGAGAGGGGGCTGGGGAGAAGGGTGACTGTGTGGAGACCGGAGAGAAAGAGGGCGTGCCTGAGCGGGAGCTGCCCAGTGACACCAACATCACAGCCGCCTCACACTCATCAAACTCGAAGCGTGACAGGTCGGCAGGCGCCACTAGGCGTGGGCGGGAGTCTCCCCGGGCTGCCACACTGCTGGCTTCACTGTCCCTCGAAGTCTCATCGCCCCAGTCAAACTCAGTGCTTCCTTCACGGGCTGCCACACCCGCAGGCCGCCCGGTCCCACCTGGCCCACTGTCTGCCAGGCCCTCCATCTCTTTGGTTCTCATGGACAGGTGGCGCGAGCAGTACCCGCGCCGCTGGGACTCCTTCATGCAGCCATCCCGAGAGCACAGCCGGCGCCACTGCTTGCCATTAAACTTCTTTCGAATGCCATTGGGTGTGCAGACCACGTCGCCCTTCTTGTACTTCTGTTGGGCAGCTGTCAATGGCGTGCGAGCACGGGCTGCTGGTGCAGCTCCCTTCTCCAGCGAGGCCACACTGCTACTGCGGCTGCCACCCTGGCTCCCTTCCTGGCATGGTGAAGGCTGCTCACTAGGGCGGCCAGGGCCACCAAAGGCTGGGGACTTCGGGGGTGGTGACAGGAGCTGGGGTGGAGGCAGTGGGAGCAGGACTGGGGTGCCCAGGGATGGTGGGTGCTTCTCTTCTCCCCCCTCGCAGTGAGTCCCCAGGTTGCTACCGAAGCTGATGTTGGAGACCTCAGCATCCTCAGGTTGCTTCGGCTCCACGGAAGAAGGACAAGGAGGCAAAGTGGGCCCAGGCTCAGCCTGCTCCTCCTCTGGGCCTGCAGGGTGCTTCCTCAGCAAGGCCCTGGGTTCCCAGGGAGGCCGAAGCAGGCGCAGGCTAGAGCGAGTTACCCAGACAGCCTCCTCGGGCTCACGGTGGTGTAGTGGCTGTTGGGCTTGTGGCAGAGTGCCTGGTGGGCCTGCGAGGGAGCTGGGGCCAGGGCTTAGGCGGACCTTATAGGCAGCTGGTTTAGTGGCCACCTCCACCACTACACCCTCTCGGTAGGCAGCCACACCAGGCTCCACACAAGTGCAGACAGCCGTGCCAACCATCAGTGCACCTGGAGGTGGCGTGACATCCAAAACGACGTCCACACCACCACCGGGTACTCCTTCATAGAAAGTCAAGGCACGGTCCCCAGGGAACTGCACACCCAAGTCCTGGCTCCGGCGCACCTGGCGCACGACAGCAGGCAGGAAGAGACCATCACCCCGCCGAGCCAGCACCCGCTGAGACCTCAGCTGCCGCAGGTCATAGCCTTCACTGGTGCCTGTAGAGGGCCAGGGGCCTGGAGCACAAGCCTCAGGGGGCTCGTCCTCCAGGTCGGCTGAGTGCTCACTGGCCGTGTCAGTAGAGGAGGACCGAGTGGAGGTGGGTGGCCGAGGAGGCACACCTAGGGCACTGGCGTCCTCAGGCGTCCGCTCCCGCTCTTCAGGGGCTCCGACCACACCAACGTTGCCAGTGCCGTGCTCCTCCACATACTTCTTCTTGGGGGCTCGAGACTTGAATGTGGCTGTCTTGCGACTGAGTGAGGGCTCCCAGCGGCCTGCCTCCCCATCCCCCTTAGAGTCCTCAGCTAAGCCTGGGGTAGGATCATTGGGCTGCAGCTCTGGATGTGGTCCTTCAGCTCCAGGGTCCCGCTCAGCCTCCTCTTCCTCACCCTCTTCAGCCTCTTCTGGCCCTGCCTGCTCCTGTGGCTGTGCCTCCTCCTCCTCTTCCTCCTCCGGCTTGTCACCCTCCCCAGCCCCTCGCCGCCTCAAAGCCTTGGCCCTGGTAGCTGGTGGGGACTTGCTGCCACTGGCGGAACCTGCAAGGCCAGGGCACGCCTTCTTCATGGGCTTCATCGTCCGTTCACCTGTGAGACAGGAGAGCAGCAGAGATCATCGGAAGCTACAGACCCAGCGTCCCTCGGGTCTTTCCCTTGCTGAGCTGACTTCCTCTAGCTCCCGTGAGCTCTGGCAAGCATTCACACACAGACTGGCACCTGATGGGTCTCCTAAGCGTATAGAACCCTGACTCCCTGCTCCTGCTGCAGGGGACATGCACACACAGGCTCCAGGAGTGTGAGGATCACTGAGAGTTCACACCAAGAAGCAATCACACTGTCCTGAGCTAAGCTGCCTACTGTCCCCGCCACAGCCCGAAGAGGTACTACTATGAAGCAAGGTGCAGAGAGACTGGTGCTTGGATTAGGGTCATCCACCTACAAAACAGCCGGGCAGGGAGTTCAGGGGAGGGGAGGGGAGGGTCTGAACCCAGGTGTTCTAGGGCCCCAGAACAGAGCTCCTAACCACTTCCCTGGGCTGCCTGTCATGTGACCCACACATCACGCTTGCTCTCACTCTCATCACGTAGAAAGCACACACAAATGCACACACAGAGACGCACGCACATAAGCACCAAGCCACAGAAAGGGAGGTGACACAGCTGAGATGTAAGCCTCTCTCCTCCCTCCACTCTCTCTCCACCCCTACAGGCAGTCATGCATGGCCAGGTACTATGGGAAGGAGTAGGCAGCTCAGAGTCCCTAGGGATGTTTGCCCACTCTGCTCAGTATCCCAGGTCTGCCAGGTACAACCATCTTCCCAGGTCCTGGCAGGGAGCAGGCAGGGGCACGTTTGGGGCAAGACCTCATGCCGGGCACTGCCACAGGCTGTACATGAGCACACGCACGCGCACAAGTACCGCACACGTCATCACACAGTGGGACACAGAGCTGCACACCCCAGGGTTTCTCTGTCCCACTACCCGGGAGGGAGTCTTCACCTTTCCCCAGCAGCACCCAGAGTGATGCCTGCAAGCCCAGCCCCCACTTCTGGCCTGCGTGTATCCTCACTCAGTCTGAGCAGGCTGGGCAGGGTGTCTGAAGTGGTCAGCACCCTCAGGGACCCAGATACACTCAACAGCTCCAGGTGAGGATAAGGAGGGTGAGGTCAAAGACGTCAGGACAAGCCCAACAAGCCAACCTCACCCACTTCCTGAACAGTCACTCTGCCCGCCCCCTTCCAAGCTGCCCTGAGAAAAAAAAGAAAGAAAAAAAAAAAAAGGCAAAACAAAACCCCTAAAACTTTACTCCAGAGTGACTTGGAAAACTTGAGAAGCCAAACATGAGTTGTCCTAGATTCCACCAAACACAATCAGAGACCCCTCTGACAGGCTTCAGGCTGACTGGGATCCCGGATCTCATGCTCTCTGGCTTGAGGCCTTCTCCTTCTGTGGGACAATTCTGGGGTTCTCACTGGCAGACTCTGAAGGGCCTGGGATCAGCACCAACCTGCTGAGAGTTAAGCCGACTCCACTGCCATCTCCCCACTGACCTGCTAGGGCACCATTCCGGAGCCTGAGATCTGGTACAAACACTGCTCAGACCTAAGCCTTTACACCCCACCCAGGGCCTCCAAGTACACCAGCCCGACATCCCTTGCCCCGTTACCTGGACCGCCCTCTTTACCCCAGAACCAGACCTCTCTTTCTTGGGGCCTACCTTCTTCCTGTGCACCATAGCTAACTACTACCCAGGGTCCCGTGGGCCCTCACCTCCCTTTCAGGACGTCAAACTCCTGAAGCTGAGGCCACCCCATGCCCTTTAGGGTCTCATCTGCTCTATTTCCATCCGCCCTCCTGACACCATCTTCTCTGCCAATCTCTCCCATCTTGTCACCACCTCTACCTCATTTCCTCAGATACTAGGCCCCCTCCTGTTACCCCCCGCTGGTCACCCCATTTATTTATATCACCTATTCCTCCCAGTCACTCTTCTGTAGGCCATCTCTAGACCTCCAAATCTGACACCTCTGCCCATCGCCTCTCTTTATCACCCCCTCCAACTCGGTCCCCTTCCTCTCCCTGTCACCCTGATCTAATCCTGTTACCCCTCCATTCCTTTTATCAGTACTCTCCCCCAGTTACTCCTTTTCTGTCACTCCCCACTTCCTACCACTTCTTCCACTCTGTCACCCCTTCCCACACCATTCCGCCCACCTCTTTTGCCCTGTACCCCTTCCCGTCCCTGCCACCTGTCCCCTCTCGGCCTCCAGCTCCCCTCCACCCCCACGCAGTGTCAGCCCTAGCCCCGCCCTTCACCTCGGGCTCCGCAGGGTTTCGGGGCGGGGGGCCGTGGCCCCGGCTCAGTCCGGTCCGGTCCCTCCCCGCCCCCCCTCCGGCTCTCCCTCTCGATTCTCCCTTTTTTTTTTTACTCCAACACACAAAATGGTGAATGGACCTGCAACAGCTGGAGCAACCAGCCAATAAACGGCCACAACCCCGGTGACCGGCGCCAACCTAGACCAATAGATATTCGCTGTCTAGTCAGCTCCGCCTATCATCCGCAAGCGACACTTGCTACCACCAATTGCGCTCTTCCGACAGCGCCAGGAGGCGGGGTCAAATTCCAAGACCGGCCTCCCTCCGGGACCGACACCAACCTAAGCCTACGACTGTCTGATCTGCCTAGAACTCTACCTTACAACAAGTAATGGACACCTCCTTTAACCAATTAACAGACTATTTATATGCCGAATGACAATTACAGTACCCAATCAGCATGCATCTTAAGCAAGAAACCAGCCCCTGTGAGGGACAGTAACCAATAAAATGAAGGGAGGCGGGACTAAAGGATATGCCCTCCAATGAACAAGCTCGAGAGGCGTGGCCCGAGGGTTTGTTGACCAGCTGATCGCAATGCCTGCTGGGAATAGTAGTCTTCTTCTGTATCCGGCCCGTAGTCAGAAGCATAAGTCAGACTACAACTCCCATGTGACAGAGTGCATGGAGCTCCAAAGAACCCGGGCGAAGAGAAAAAGTCGGAAAGGGCAGCACCTCCTGAGTCTCTCTGGACACTGGGAACATCTTAGACCCAGGGCCCCGACTCACCCGGATTCCTGGGTCTGGCGTCGCCAGTGGCTCCTCGCAGCGGCGGCTGTAGCGGCACGAGGGGGAGGTGCAAAGAGCAGCCAACCGACACCCGCGAGCTCCGCAGCCAATCAGCAACGGCAGGGGCGGTGCAATGACCTCACCGGTTCTACTCTCTTACCCCTCCCCCACGTGGTTGTTGGTGCTGGTAAACCAGAGTAGAGAAGTTTTTGGGGTAGGGGGATGGGAGGAGAACTAGTGATGTCACCTTTCCTCTGCATGATTGGCTGTCGGGTGGCCGGACTACGGCCAATCAACAGTCTCAAAAAGTCTGGCGCGGCCCCGCGGAAAGCCCTGTTGCCACCAGAAGAAGAGAGGACCTGCGGTTGTAGGGGAGCGCGCTCTGCAGTACTGGCAACCCGCGTGGCCTGTGGCCGTGATGTCAACTCCAAGACTTTTTGATTTTAGGACGGCGCACTTTTCTGATCGCACCCTCCCATCTTCAAACTTTTCTTTTGCGGCACTTCCTGGGGTTTCACTCTTCATTCCGTAGGCGAATAGCCCTATGGCTGTTCACACCTGAGGAAAGATGTGTAAAAATCTTGAGGTGGGTGTCACACCGGAGGTGGGGAAAAGAGCATGTGCCACATACCTCTGAGGCATAGACAGCTGTTGCACCGATGCCGAGTTTACACCAGGTGTGACTATCCCTAGCTTCGCTCTCCCCATCAGGTTTCCCCTGGATCAAAGGGTAATGGAGAATGATGTACACCGGCTCTAAGGAAGGTTTCTCTTGCATATGAAGGATACTCAAAACTGTAATAGTGAAAAAAAAAAATCAAACCACATCTGGTCTATTGTAGCACATCTTACTGTCGGTGCTGGTTAGTTAAGTTGACACAAGTACCAAATCCTGACATAGAGTGAACCCCGATTGCCTCCAAAAGATTACCCTGTAGGCAAGTCAGTGCAGTACTATCTTAATTAGTGGTTAGTGCAGGAGGGGCCAACCTATTGTGGGTGGGTGCCACCCCTGAGAAGGTGGTCCTGGGGTGTATAAGGAAGCAGGCTAAACCATGGAGAGAAAACCATTTATGAAGGGCTCTTCTATGGCTTCTGCTTGAGTTCTTGCCCAGAGGTCCTGCCCTGGCGTCCCTTCAGATGGGCTTAATGAAATATGAGGTGAGATAAACCCTTTTCTCACTGAGCTACTTTACTTAGGTTTACTTATGTTCTGTAAGAGAATGTTCTATGATATATGACTGCTTCACACAGGACATGCAAAAAGCACCCATTATCTATGGCATTTACAGTGAGGCAACTTCTCAGTATCTATAGGAAGTTCCCACCGTCCACTGGGATTCAAGGAAATTTGACTGTCCTTACAAGTTCACAGAGAACTTAATCTATTACCCATGCTATTGTAGAACTCCGCTTTCTGTAGTCCAGGCTGGCCACAAACTGGAATTAATCTTCCTTGGTCTTCCAAGTGCTAGAAATACAACCATTAAGACCATGTCTGGGATGGTGAAGAGCACTAGCTAAAGGACCTTGATTTGAGGCCAAGCATCCATATGGTAGCTCATAAGCATTGGGTAACTCCAGTTCTAGGAACCCAACACCTTCTGCCCTCTGCAGACATAATAAGGCACACATGTTGTTCACAGCCATACCTACCGGCATATTTAAAACTTAAAACATGCACATGTTAGCGGGCAGTGGTGGCACATGCCTTTAATTCTGGCACTTGGGGCAGAGGCAGGTGGACCATCTAAGTTCAAGGCTAGCCTGGTCTACAGTAAATGAGTTTCAGGACAGCCAAGACTATATACAGTAAGACCGTGTTGCCCAAACAAACAAAACATTTGGATAGCTCCTAGTGAGTGGCTCATGGTGGTCACCAAGTAGCGGTGGAGGGGGGTGCACAACAGTTACAGATAATTCTTAGACTTTGCAAATGCAAACCGGCCTTGTCAAGTTTGGATACAAAGAAGATTGTGTGGCCCGCAGGAGGTTACTGCAGGGCAGTTCACAGTTCCCACTGTCCATAGAAGCCTGTGTTATGAAAGAGGCTCAAACAGGCCAGAGTGAAGGTATGTTTCCCCGTCGGTCACATCAGGTGTGAGGATTACACAAACACATCCTGCCAAGGAAATGTTCTGCTGTAGTGCAAAGGCTTTCTGGCCCTAGTGTGATTACGATGTCCACAGAAGGGATTCCCCCACTCACCTATACTGCTTGTGAACAGCATGCAGACATGCAGAGAGACCTGTCAGTAGCAGTTTATACCACAGGCCAAAGCTTATTGGAGGAAAGGTGTGTGTTCAGGGAGCTGAGTCCTGCCCCTGAGAGATTTACATAAACTACAGTTAACTTACATACCCAGTTGCACAGTCCAGTCAGGGAGGGATGGTATTGCCGGAGGTAAAATGCTACTGCCACTACTGCCTTAGATTGCCTGGGGACAAATCGCAGCTGGGCTTCTTCTCAAACTGTGTGAGGTGGGGAAGGTCATTTAATCCCCACCCCACCTCACCCGGTGCCTTGATTTCCACCTCTTTTAAAATGGGAATAGGCTGAGGTGTGGCTCACTGGTAGAGCAATTGCAACCCCCCAGCTTGAGGTCCTGGGTTCTTTTCCCTGCAGGAAAAAGGGAGGGGAGAGAATAAAAGGCCTTGATGGCTTTGTTGGGAAGGCTGGTGAGTTAGAGCAGCTCAAGCTAGTGCTCTTTGAACTGCAGGTTGAAGTTCCGCAAATTTTAAAAAGAAGACTGGAAACCCGGGGCCCGGGTCTGTGATAATAGTACTCAGAAGGTGGAAGTGGGAGGATCCAGATGGTTTGAAGTTCAAGGAAAGCCTGGGCTAGAGAGAGAGCGAGCTGGAGGTCAGCCAGGGCTAAAGGAGACCCTATTTCTGGAAACAACAAGGAAACCAAAAGAACAACCGTGTTCATCATGGAGAAATTCTAAGGTCGGAAGTAATCCTAGCATCAGGAAGGCTGGTGCTGGAGGGTCATCCAAACCTGGGCTGCATCAGCAGACCTTAGCTGAAAAGGCAAAGGAGAAAGGAAAAAAGCTAAATGTTTAAGAAACATCATTTATTTAATCAGATTGGTATATTATGAGATTTTTTTTTTTCAGAATAGTACCTAGTACTCTGATCTATTAACTGTTATAAGTTATTTTATTTCTTTAATGAGTTGGGAATGTAGCTTAGTAACAGGAGCTCATGCTTAAGATGGATAAGGCCCTGGGTTTCATAAATAAATAAATAAATTTACAGTAATAGAAAAGAGGACAAAGGAAATGGCCTATCAGGTAGAGGTACTTGCCACCAAGCCTGAGTCCCAGAGTTCGATCCCCTGAAAGTCATCTTCCAAACTTCACTTGGGCCACGTGTGGTCCGTACATGTCTTGTCCCCAGCATGGATTTCTCTGAGTTCTAGGCCAGCCAGGGCTAAAAATGAGACTGGTCTCAACACCCTTTAAGCATCCCTCCGGAGTGCTGACTGGCCTTCCAGGGCATCGGCACTCACCAGGCAGCTCACAAACATATGTAACTCCAGTTCCAGGGGATCTGGCAACCCCTTCTGGTCTCCATGGGCACCAGGCACACACATGATGCATAGGCATGCATCCAGGCAAAAGCCCTCATACACAAAATAAAATAATTTTGGAGGTTATGGGGTTTTTGTTTTGTTTTGTTTGTTGTTTTTAAGACAGGATCTCACTTTATAGCTAGCTTTGGCTATCCTGGAACTTGATATGTAGAGCAGGTTGGCCAGCCTCAAACTCAGAGATCCATGTGCCTCTGCTCCCTGGGTGCTGGGATGAATGAGATGGGCCACAATGTCCAACAATTTATTTTAAAGACTACTTTGCTGAAAGTGTTAGACTTCAAAATGTATAACACACAGCCAGGCATGGTGGTGCAAACCTTTAATCCCAGCACTCAGGAGGAAGAGGCAGGCGGATCTGGGAGTTTGAGGCCAGCCTGGTCTACAATGGGAGTCCAGGACAGCCAGCCAGGGCTGGTTATACAAACCTTGTCTCAAAAAACATATGGGTGTGTGTCAGTCAGAGAGGGAGGGAGAGAGAGAGAGAGAGAGAGAGAGAAAACTTGGGACAGAGGCAGAACTGCCATGAGATTGAGTGAGATTGAGGGGAGGCCTGCCTAGTCTACACAGTGACAGCATCAAACCAAACAAATGAGTTAGAACAAACAATAGGACAGAATGGTGCATACCCACAATCCCACTCTGCTCCAAAGTTCAAAGTCGGCCTCAGCTACACAGTGAGTTCAATGCCATCTTGGACTGCAGGAGACAACTCAAAAAAAACCCCAAAAAACCAACCAAACAAGCAAACAAAAAACTAAAGGACTGGAGAGATGGCTCAGTGGTTAAGATCACTGGCTGCTCTTCCAGAGGACCTGAGTTTAAATCCCAGCAATGACAGGGTGACTCATAATGGGATCTGTAGCCCTATTCTGGTGTGTCTGAAGACAGCTACAGTGTACTTATACATAATAAATAAATCTTAAAACAAACAAACAAAAAAAGCCCGGCGTGGTGGCGCACGCCTTTAATCCCAGCATTCAGGGAGGCAGAGGCAGGCAGATTTCTGAGTTCGAGGCCAGCCTGGTCTACAAAGTGGGTTCTAGGACAGCCAAGGCTACACAGAGAAACCCTGTCTTGAAAAAACAACAACAACAACAACAACTATATATATATATATATATATATATATATATATATATATATGTATGTATGTATGTGTGTGTGTATGTATATATACATACACACACATTTTTGTGTTGGTTTCCTTTTTTTTTCAGCTGAAAATTTTACTTTATTTACATCATCACCTGCCTCCTGACTGTAGTTTCCCCTCCCCGTTTTCCTCTTTTTTTTTTTTTTTTTCCTTTTTTTTTGGTTTTTCGAGACAGGGTTTCTCTATGTACCCTTGGCTGTCCTGGANCTCNCTNTGTAGNCCAGGCTGGCCTCGAACTCAGAAATCCGCCTGCCTCTGCCTCCCAAGTGCTGGGATTAAAGGCGTGCGCCACCACCGCCCGGCTTTTTTTTTTTTTTTTTTTTCCTTTTTTTTTGGTTTTTCGAGACAGGGTTTCTCTATGTACCCTTGGCTGTCCTGGANCTCNCTNTGTAGNCCAGGCTGGCCTCGAACTCAGAAACCCGCCTGCCTCTGCCTCCCAAGTGCTGGGATTAAAGGCGTGCGCCACCACCGCCCGGCTTTTTTTTTTTTTTTTTTCTTTTTTGACATGGGTTCTCAGTATGCAGTCCTGGCTGTCCTCCAGCTAGCTTTGTAGACAAGCCTGCCTGGCATTAAATTCACAGAGACCCGCCTATCTCGGCCTTCTCCGTACTTCCCTGTGTAGGCTGGATCACGTAGCATGTGCATATGTTACCCTGAGTTCCCTGCCGAGACCACACTGCTCTAAACCACCCAGCAGTCTCCGCAGCCACCTTTCCCTATGCTCTTGACAGGATTTACACTGTGTCAGGCTGGCCTCGCCTCAGTAGACAGCTGAGATTTACTTCAAACCTGAAATCCTCCTGTCTCAGCCTCCTGAGCCACCGTGCTTTGCTTGAAAGTACTTTTGGGGGGTTGAAGAGGCAGCCTGACTGGCGCTTGCTGCTCTTACGAAGGACCCAAAGCTGGTTCCCATCACCAAGACAGTCTGAGTCTCCAGTTGAGGGGCCCAGCACCTTCTGGCCTCTACTGGTACTAGCTAGGTTCACACACGGTGCACTTGCAAAAACACAGGAAAAGATTCATACACGTACAAGAAAATTAAATCTTTAGAGGGTGGGATGGAGATAAAGCACAGTGGCTAGCAACACTTGCTGTTCTTCCAGAGGACACGAGTTCATTTCCCGGCACCCATATCAGGAGGCTGTCTGCCTGCAATTCAGTTACAGAGGATCTGACCCCTCTGGCCTCCAAAAGCACCTGTCTTCACATGCATGTACAGCCCCACAAATACACAAACATACACACATAACTTAAAATAATTTTAAAAATAAACTTTGGGCAAGAGACACACACACACACACACACTTATCCATGTGAGTGCACACACACACAAAATATTTCTAAAAAATATTTTCAAGTGTAAAGTCATCCATGCTTTTAATTCCGGCACAGGGAAGGGAGCAGCAGGCAGGCTCTCTGTAAATTTGAGGCTAGCTTGGTCTACATGATGAATTCCAGGGGAGACCCAAACAATAACACCCATTCTCAATTTCTTTTCTTTTTTTTTTCTCTTCTTTTTAGATTTATTTATTTTATATATGTGAGTACACTGTAGCTGTCTTCAGACACACCAGAAGAGGGCATCGGATCCCATTACAGATGGTTGTGAGTCACCATATCGTTGCTGGGATTTGAACTCAAGACCTCTGGAAGAACAGTCTATGCTCTAAACACTGAGCCATCTCTCCAGCCCCCCCATTCTCAATTTCTTTTTTTCTTTTCTTTTTTTCTTGTTTGGCTCTCTTTTTTTCAAGTATGGAGGGACCAAGGGTCTCAAACATGCTAAACGTGGACTCTACTGCTGAACCTTCCCCCTCAGTCTCAGCAGTGTGATTATTTTTATTTGAAGAAGAAAGTCTGTTTGCTTTGTGAGAGGGCCTAACCATGTAGGGCTGACAGGCCTAAAACCTACTACATAGACCACGTTAGCATTGAACTCATGACTCTCCTATTTCTGCCCCCTAAATGCTGGGATTGTCAGCATGTCCCATCATGCCTGGCTAGCCCGACACGTTTTAAGGAGTCTATACATAGCCATGAGCCAGAAGACATCTATAATCTCAGCCCTCAGGAGGCTATGGTAGGCAGAGAGCTCTGAATTTGAGGTCAGCTTGGTCTACACGGTGAGATACTGTCTCAAAGACAAATAGAATATGCTTTCACGATCTTAATTGGCAATCCTATTCACGCTTTGTTTGTGCTTAGGGAAGGGATTCTAGGGCCAAGAAAATCTGTGTCATGAGTCAACTGATCCATCAGGAAGTGGTATTGAACACAGGTCCAATCATCAAGTTGAGGCAATGATAAAATGGGATATTTAACCTGCCTTCCCCACCCCACCCTCTTTAACAACATTGTATTTTATTTTATTTTGGTTTTTTCAAGATAGGGTTTCTCTGTGTAGCCCGGGCTGTCCTGGGACTCACTTTGTAGACCAGGCTGGCCTTGAACTAAGAAATCTGCCTGCCTCTGCATCCTGAGTGCTGGAATTAAAGGCGTGCACCACCACGCCCGGCTATTTTATTTATTTTTAAATGTATTCGGCTTGCAGGTATGTAAGTGCTCCATGTGTGTGCCTGGTACCAATGGAAGTAAGAAGATGGCATCAGATCACCTGAAACTGGAGTTATTCACAGTTGTTAGCTAGCCACTGTCTGTGCACAGGGAACCAAACCTGCGTCTTCTTTGAAAACAACCAGCCGGGCGTGGTGGTGCATGCCTTTAATTCCAGCACTCGGGAGGCAGAGGCAGGCAGATTTCTTAGTTCAAGGCCAGCCTGGTCTACAGAGTGAGTCCCAGGACAGCCAGGGCTACACAGAGAAAGCCCATCTCAAAATAAATAAATAAATAAAATTTTAAAAAAAAGAAAGAAAAGAAAAACAACAAATATTCTTTTTTTTTTTTTCTTTTTTGGTTTTTTCGAGACAGGGTTTCTCTGTATAGCCCTGGCTGTCCTGGAACTCACTTTGTAGACCAGGCTGGCCACGATCACAGAAATCTGCCTGCCTCTGCCTCCCAAGTGCTGGGATTAAAGGCGTGCGTCACCACGCCCAGCTCGTAACAACAAATATTATTTTTTTAAAAAACATTTATTTATTTATTATATGTAAGTACACTGTAGCTGTCTTCAGACACTCCAGAAGAGGGAGTCAGATCTTATTACTGATGGTTATGAGCCACCATGTGGTTGCTGGGATTTGAACTCCGGACCTTCGGAAGAGCAGTCAGATGCTCTTACCCACTGAGCCATCTCACCAGCCCCCAACAACAGATATTCTTTTTTTTTTTTTTTTTACTTTTTTTTTCCTTTTCTTTTTTTCTGTTTTATTAACAAATATTCTTAACCCCTTCAGTTCTATCACATCATCATCACCATCACCACTACCACCATCATCATCACCATCATCATTATCGTTATTTTGGAGATAGGGTTTCTCTGTGTTAGCCCTGACTGTCCTGGAATTCTCTCTGTAGACCAGGCTACCCTGAAACTCATAGACCCTTTTGTCTTTGCCCTCTGAGTGCTGGGATTAAAGGAGTGTGCCACCACTGTCTGACTGTCCTGGAGGTCCTCTTGACCTCAAACTGGATATATGAGAAAGATCACCTTCAACTCCTGATCCTCCTGCCTCCAACTATCAAGTGTGTGGATAAAAAAAACAAAACAAAACAAACAAACAAACAAACAAATCAAGTGTGTGAATTATTTTGTGTCACCATCACACTTCCTTCTCCTGTATGGGAGAGCTCACTTGAAATGACAAGTATTTCACCTTCACAGGGAATCCTAGTGTTTTAACTTGTGTGTGCACAGAAGAGAGGTTGGGTTACCTTTAACGGGAAAACTGAAATTGATGGAGACTAACAGAAAATATAATTGTATGGTTACAACGACCCAAGGAGGGCTGGAGAGAGAGATGGCTCAGCTGGTAAGAGCACTGACTGCTCTTCTGAAGGTCCTGAGTTCAATCCCCAGCAATCACATGATGGCTCATAACCACCCTTAATGGGATCCGATGCCTTCTTCCTACTTCTGGTGTGTCTGAAGATAGCTACAGTGCACTCAAATACATAAAATAAGTAAATACAATCTTCAAAGGCCCAAGGAATTTAACTGGAGCATGAGGTAGCTATTAATCAAAACTGAAATTAAATTGCTACACTCTCACTGGAATTTATTGGGGCCATTGTTGACTGAGGTTCAGTGTAAAAGTTAGGTCTGGTGCCCCCATGCTCCCAGAATAAAACTCAGACTCAGCTGGGCGTGGTGGCGCAGGCCTTTAATCCCAGCACTCGGGAGGCAGAGACAGGAGGATTTCTGAGTTCGAGGCCAGCCTGGTCTACAAAGTGAGTTCCAGGACAGAGAAACCCTGTCTCAAAAAACAACCACAACAAAAAAACAAAAACAAAAACAAAAAAAAGACTCAGACTCAAATGATTTACAAATACCTTAGCCATATAGCTAGGCTCTTCTCTGACCAGATCCTAACTAAAATAACCCATCTGTTTTAACCTATGTTCTACCACGTGGCTGGCTACCTGTGCTCAGGTACCATGCCTCTGTTTTGCTATATCTTGCCAAGTGAATCTCTTGTGCCCCACACTCTTGCCCTGAATCTTTTTTCTTCCTGCCAGTGTCCCGCCTCCTATTTCCTGCCTCAGCTCATTGGCTGTCTGCTTTTTT
>NC_034608.1:20761340-20763674 GCF_900095145.1 Mus pahari | reverse complement strand
TTTCAAGCCGGACATGGTGGTACATGCCTTTAATCCCAGCACTCGGGAGGCAGAGGCAGGCAGATTTCTGAGTTCGTGGCCAGCCTGGTCTACAAAGTGAGTTCCAGGACAGCCAGGGCTACACAGAGAAACCCTGTCTCGAAGCCCCCCTCCCCCCCCCAAAAAAAAGACAGGGTTTCTCCCTGTGGCCTTGGTCAGAATTAGCTCTGAAGACCAGGCTGGCCTTGAATTTACAGATCCGCCTGTCTCTGCCTCCAGAGTGCTGGGATTAAAGGCCAGACCTGTGCCCCCCCTCTGCTGCCACCAACACCTGTGTTTTTTGTTTGTTTGCCTGTTTTATTTTTATAGAGTCCCATATTGTATCCTAAGCTGTCTTGGAGTCACTGTATAGACAACTGTGGTAGTTTTCCTGCCTAGGCTTCTCAGCTATTATGCTTTACCGGCGTGAGACACCCTGCCCAGCCAGCTCTTGGCCATACCCTGACAATAAGAGGATGTTATCTCTGTTGGGATGGCCATGGAACAAAGTATGCCAACCCATGAGAGGTACAGGGTACCAGTGAAGCATCTGAGGACCCTTTGTCTCACCAACACTCTATGGCCTCCTTGCAAGAAATGGCCATTGACCAATAGCAGTCTTGATTATAAATTTGACTATGTAGGTGTCTCTCCTAGTGATGGGTTGGGTTCACAACTGTACTACCTTTTAGGACGAGAACCACATGGCAGTCACATGAGTTGAAGGACTTACAATAAGATCCATAAATAAATTACTGTAGAAGACAAAAAGCCTAGCGAAATTGTCAGCCCCCCCCCCCCCCCCGCTCCATCCCCTTTGCTAGGCGGTGGCTGCACACGCCCTTAATCCCAGCCACTTCGAAGGGAGAGACAGACAGCTTTCTCTCTCATGGTCTACAGAACAAGCTCCAGGACAGCCAGGCTACACAAGGGGACTGCATACTCCACAGGCATTGTATATACATATGCCCAAATCCGCCGCAATGCATGTAGATGTCAAAGGTTAATTTTTAGCAGTGGACATTTTTTCTTTCCACTATGTGGGTCCCAGGATAAAATTCAGGTTATCAGGCTTAATGGCAAGCAAGTGCCTTCATCCACTGAGCCATCTCGCCAGACACTTGAGTATTTATTTACTTTTGGGAGAAGGTCTCCTGAAATTCAGGCTGGCCTTGAATGAACTCTCACTTGCTTTGTACAAGAGGCTAGCCCTAAACTCCAGCTTTCAACCTTCCAAGAACTCAGATTACATATGCATATTACCCTGCCAGAGCTTTGCATTTAGTTTTTGTCTGTATGCATATAGGTGACTATGAGATAGGCCAGGTTGGTCTGGAATCACTTATCTTCCTAAAGATGACCTTGAACTTCTGACCCTCCAGCCTTCACTTGCCATGTGCAGGAATTACAGGATGCATGTCCAGTGTCACTTGGGTCAGGAGCGGGAATGAGGGACTTTGTGCCTAAGGGGTAAGCACTAGTGTATCTGAGCGCCATCTTTAGCATGGCCGGACTCCTTTTATGCTAGCAGTACTTTTTGAAGCTGGAGAGATGGCTTGGGGGTTAAGAGCAAAGGCTGTTCTTCCAGAGGACTCAGGTTCAATTCCCAGCAACCACACTCAACACTCAACCATCTTTAACTGGATTTAGGTTTAGGGTATCTAAACCTCTTCTGGTCTTTTGGGCACCAGGCCACATGTAATATGCAGACATTCATGTAGGCAACATACACAGTACATAGAAAATAATAACAACAATAATAGTTATTATTATTATTTATTATTATTATTATTATTATTTTTAGTTTTTCGAGACAGGGTTTCTCTTTGTAGCCCTGGCTGTCCTGGAATTCACTCTGTAGACCAGGCTGGCCTCAAACTCAGAAATCCGCCTGCCTCTGCCTCCCGAGTGCTGGGATTAAAGGCATGTGCCACCATGCCCGGCTCAATAATAGTTATTTTTTTTTAAAGATTTATTTATTCTTATATCTAAGTACACTGTAGCTGTCTTCAGACACACCAGAAGAGGGCATCAGACCTTATTGCGGATGGTTGTGAGCCATCATGTGGTTGCTGGGATTTGAACTCAGGACCTTCGGGAAGAGCAGTCAGTACTCTTACCCATTGAGCCATCTCTCCAGCCCAATAGTTATTTTTATTTTTATTTTTTTAAGATTTATTTATTTATTATATGTGAGTACACTGTAGCTGTCTTCAGACACACCAGAAGAGGGCGTCAGATCTTGTTACGGATGGTTGTGAGCCACCATGTGGTTGCTGGGATTTGAACTCCAGACCTTTGGAAGAGCAGTCGGGT
>NC_034608.1:20747806-20760295 GCF_900095145.1 Mus pahari | reverse complement strand
GTGTGTGTGTGTGTGTGTGTGTGTGTGTGTGTGTGTGTGTGTGAGTGTCAGCTGAAGATAGGAGAGGGTATTGGATTTGCCAAGAGTGGGAGGTACAGGCAGTTGTAAGCTACCTAATACTGTCTTAGGAACTGACTAGGGTTGTCTGCAGGAGGTGCTCTTAACTGCTGAGCCACCTCTCTCTCTACCCTCCCTATTTTGGTTTCTTGAGACAGTCATTCATGCTATAGCACAGGCTAGCCTTGAACTCTCATGTAGTCCAGGCTGGCCCTAAAATGGACCAGTCCTCTGGTTTCAGCATCATGAGAGCTGAGATTACAGGGGTGAGCTAGTGTGCATAGCTTTATTTAATTAATTATTGGTGCTGGCAGTGTAATAAAGATACGGAGCTATTACCCCATCCCAAGTATTACTGTACATTTATACCACAACCCAGTTTTTAATAATAATCTTTTATCTTTCAGGGAACTACAAAATAGCCCCATTTTTACAGATGAGGCTTAAAGAGGCGATTTCCGTTGTTTTAGGTAAGAGAGTGGGTAGAAGTGGGGTTGCCACTCAAGTCTGTTTTTGTTGTCAGGAAATGGGGACACGGGGTGTGTTACGGATCTATTTTAAACAGTGAAGTACAATGGCAAAACTGGAATTGTACAGATCGGGCCTTGAATACTGATCCCAGCATTTCCTTGCTATGGGACTTTGGCAGATTGATTTCCCCTGTAAGAAAGAGCCTTTTATTCTTAATCTGTGGTAGGGGTTACAACAGTAGGCCCCTCATTGGGATTTTATGAGTATGAAGATGTTACAGACAATGCTTGGCTCACGGCCTGGCACATCGTGAGCACTCAGAATTGAGTGCTGTTATTGTAACAATGATGATTATTGCTGGACCACGCTGCTCCCAGAGGGTTACAATAACCGTGGGGAGCTGCACTGTCCGTAGGCAAGGTTACATAATTCCCCAAAGGGGTGACACTTCCCTGGAGGCCATGGTCTCCCTGAGGAGGAGGCATGAGACCTCTCTGGAGCACCCGTGAGCTGGTTTAAAGACTGAATAGGAGAAACGGAGAAGACAGCAACGGAGAAGTTTGGGTTTGAAGCCTATAGCCTGAGCCAGATAGGCCTTCCCTCTTGCTTGCCGCGTCTCGCGGCTCTGATTCACCATCTTTTCAATCTCCTAGCCCCCTATCTCTTCCTTTGGTAACTCCGGTTGGTTTATTTTTCATTATTTCCCTGAGACTGTTTAGGCTTAGTTTATGAGAATATAGCTTCTGTTTCCCCTCTACCCAGCAGCAGGCTGCCTACCTGCATCCGATCGGTACCCCGATTTCCTGTTTCCCGAGCCTCAGGCTCCATCCATTCCTCCCATCTGCTGCAGCGAACACAGACTTAACACTTCCCCTACGCTCAGGCCTTTAGTCTTAAGCCCCGTCTTCCTCTCTCCTGGCGACCCCCAGTGCTCCTCCGGAGCACATTTGTTCAGACTTGGGTCGCCCCCAGCATCCTGGCACTATCTCCGGAACCCCCTGCTCCAGTGTGGAGGTGGGGGTACCTCCGGCCGCGTTCCCAGGACAGCTGCAGCCTAGGGACAGTGGTGACTGTGGGGGCTCCCGAATGCATTCTCTGGTCACTTCCTCCCCAGCTGGACTGGGTCTATCAGGAAGGCCAAGACCCCCATCTCCACAGGAGTCGAGGTTACAGCCGCCTCCCCATTTCCGATGCTGGGAAATGTTTCCCACCCATTCCACCCCACCCCTGGACAGCTGCCCTCTTTCAGGCTCGGGGTTGAGGGGGGTTGGGTAAACTCAGGCTGGGAAATGGCTGTGCTCTTGATCATCCTCCAAGATCCAGACTCCGCCCCCCTGCGGAGAAGACTCTGCCCCTTCCCCACAAAAATTTCTGATCGTCCCCTTTCATATAATTCCTTTCCTCCAAAAAGGTCCCAAAAGAAACTCTGGAGCCAGGAAAGGGCAGAAGAGAGGCAGCAGGTACTGAGCGCTGAAGACTTAAGTTCTTCTGACTTAGAGCCTCCAAGAAGGGTCGTGACCCCCAGGACCTCCCGAGCCCCTCCCTGCCCTTTTCTCACCCCCCACCCCCGCCGCGCGGCCCCTTTAAGCCAAGAGCCGGCCGGTCCTCGGTGGCTGCGCGCCGGCAAGCGTGTGTGAGTGCGCGGGAGGGGGCGGGCACAGTGTCTCCATGGCGACGCGGTGGTGACGTCGCCGGCCGGGGGGCGTGGGCGTCCCGGCCCCGGAGTGCGATATTAACCCGGGAGGCGGCGGCGGGGAGGGGAGAGGCTCTGAGAGGCGAGGCCGGGTGCGGCGGCGAGGGCGTCCCAACGGGCGCGGGACGGGACGGGGCAACGCGGGCGCCAGGAGAAGCGGCCCGGAGTTGGGGCGCCTTGCCCCGGGCCCCCCAGCATGAAGACCCCGGCGGACACAGGTGGGGGCGGGGGCAGCACGTGTGGGGGAAGACTTGTTGCCCCGGGAAACCGGGAGGAAAAACTTTGGGTGGGGGCTGAAGGGGTTCTGGGGAGCCCGATTGATACCCAGTTCTTGGGGACCCCCAAGCACTCGAGACCTGTTGCTTCTAGAGGCGCGGGCTGGGGTGCTGCCTGGGAGCCCCAATTCCGTGGATCCTTTCGGAATGGTATGGGTGCTGCGGGTGCTGGGCTTTCCCTTCCCGGACCCGGCAACCTGGGTTCTCCCGGGATCACTGGGGTGGCAGAGTCCCTCCCTGTCGTTCTGTCACGTTGCACTCCGGGGGCCGGGACGTGTGCGGGGCGAGGTGGGGGTTCTGTACAGGGACCCGCTATGCTCGGTTCTGCGCTGCGCGGTCCGGCCCGTGACCTTCACGGCAGCGCGTGCCCAGCACCCGGTGAGCGGGATACGGGATGGCCTGGACCTGGGCGTGAGTGGGGAACACGGGACTCGGGGTCTGGGCTGCACCGCCCCTCCCCCGTCCGTCTCCTCGCTCCCCCGCCCGGACTGAGTCGCAAAGTTCCAAAGCGCAGCCCGAACGTTCGAAAAAGGAACTTTTTGTTTCCGACCTTAGAACGCGCGGCTTTAAGGTGGCTCAGGGGAGACTTGGGTACCCTCCTCCGGCGCGGGCGGAGGCTGGGAGTTGAGGAGGGTGGGAAAGATGGGGGGGGGAATGCAGAGGCTCCCTCTTCGTCCTTCCCCCTCCCCGATCCTGCGCCTCTTTCAGCGGGCCGTCTTTTCCCTCCGCCCCTCTCTTCCCCGCCAAGTTGCTCCTCCTTAAGGGGCCAGGATTCCCCTCCCCCCCGATCGCCGGGCGGGGGGCAGCAGGATTAACCCCCCTCCCACTCGGACTTTCCCCCCTTCCCCTCCCCCGCCGCCCCCGGGCTCGCACAGGCTGGACTTTGCGCCCGGGCGCGCGGGGGGAGGGGGCCTCGCCGCCCCCTGCCCGTCTGCCCCGTCGGAATCCGGCCCGGGGCGGGGACGAGGGGAGGGGGAAGGGGGCCGGGCGCCGCTGTTCAAACTTGTTTCCTTCCCCCGGCGGCGGCCGCAGCTCCGACTCCTATGTGCGGGTGTGTGCCCCGACCGGCCCACCCACCCCACCTCCCTGCTCGGCGGGTGGGGGCGGCTCTTAAAGGGCTCGGAGCAGGGCTCCGGCGCCAGGGGATTGGGGCCAAGGAGGGGCGTCGGGAGTGAGGTAGGGGTGCGCAGTGCCATAGGGTCAGTCACGTGCGTCCCACTTACTCCCCACTCCCTGACTCCCACAGGCTCCGGGGCTGCCGGGCCCTGGGGGCAGCAGGAGCCTCGCCTCACCCGGGGAGGGGACCAAGGCGCCCAGACAACCCCGCCTTGTCTTCCCTCTATGTTATGGGCCTTGGCTTGACGGAACCTGTAGGGCCACTGCAACCCTGTCTGGGGTCCCGGTCATGTGTAGATTGTCATGGGAAGACGAGGGACCGGAACGGCCTCGAGGTCGGTCTGTTTGTCCGACTGCCGGCCTCTGCTAGCCCTTCCATCCGATCCTCCATCCCGGCGTTTCTCTGCTCCGCCGTGGCTGTTTCCCACTTCCTGTTTTCTTCCCGGCTCTGGCGCCATCGAGGTCTGCCTGGAGTGGGGGAGGTGTTGAGGCCCCCCGGGAGGCAGACGTATTTTTCCTCAACCCACCCCCACCCCCATCTGACCCCTATGTTCCCATAAAAAAAGTTTGGGCAGTCATGTTAAGTTGGGGATTGTTTCCCAGAACTTACGCCCCGAGCCGGGCTTGCACACTCTGGGATATCCAGGTATGCCTTCTGGGACCCAGCCATCACAGCTCTTCCTGTCTGCAGCTACCTCTACACCCTGTCTGCGTTTCTGGAGCCCTTCTCTCAGTGCAGCTGCTTTCTTACAGCCTCACTGGACCCCCATGCTCGAGAGGTCTTGCACCCTCAAGCTTTCTTGCGGCAGAGCTGGTGTTTCCGTGATTTAAGCACGTGGACCCGTATACAACACACACATGGTCTCCTTGCCCGTGCCTGGCTCCTGGCTCCAAGGCCTGGGGAACAGAGCCCCATTGAGACACCCTGACGTCACCCACACTCCGTCCCCTCCCCAAAGCTGGGAACAGGCCCTCGTGTATGCTGTGTCCGATGAGGAAAGCCGGTACTAGGGTGGTGCTGGGGTGGGCCTGGGCATGAGGAGGGGGTCTCTGCCAGAAGTAGCAGCCAGGGTCCAGGCCCTGAGGGTGGTGTTTCTCAGGAAGGAGGTTAGCAAGGGCCCTGGGACAGCTCCCAGAATGCGGGCTTGAGGCCTTTCCAGAGCCCCCCCACCTCCTTTCCGAGTTCCCTTTGTGTTGCATGTAGTCTCGCTCACTCCCTCTCTTCTGCAAAGTTTATTTTTAGCCTCCTGCTCCCCCGCTCCCAGGACTGTCGCTGCACACACGTTGCCTGGTTACCGGGACACGGAGGCTGGGGCTGGTGGGCTGGGAAGGGTGGCTTTAATTTTGGGGGGAGGGTGGAAGTCAGTACACCCCTGCACCTCCCGATTGATGTCTTAGGGACCTTAGCCCCCCTCTTGGGACAGGGAGCCAGGTTGGAGCTGAGATAAAGAGAGTCCGTGGAGCTTCCTGCCCTGAAGGGAGCCAGGAGTTTTTTTGGAGGTGGTTCCACGGTATATGGAGGGGTGACTTGATGACTTGGGTTCTCGAAGACCTCAGGACCCCAAGGGATACTGCAGGACCTTGGTTCCCTATAGCAGAACAAGGATAATGGGTTGAACACCTGGGTTCCAAAGAGAAGGATGAGGGCTGCAGATGCCGGGGTCCTTAGAAGGGGTTGTCGGGTTGTCACTGCTAAGCTGAGGAGGACCGCCTGGGCAGGACTCTGGGACCAACATCCTACACAGCTGGAAGCCCTGTTCTGGAACCTGGCAGTGGCTGGCTGGTTTGAGGTGGGGATTTCTGAATGGGGCATGTGGAGTGTTGAGCAGGTCACCCTTTTTTACCTAGGCCCAGGGTTCGACTGACTGCCCGTTCAGGGGAACACTGGGTTAGTTATGCATTGGGAAAAGGTGGTTTCTGAAGGAGGAAAAGGAGCCACTTTTGGATTTCAGATTGGGGTTGAGGCTTTAGGGAGGCTGAATCTTGCACAGAGTCTTGCTTGCTTTCTGTTTGAATTGGACCCCGCCCATTTTTAACCATATACCTTGGTCTTCCTTCTATAGTGGCTCCAGGGCCCCTGATCTGCCTCCCCTCTTCCGTGCCTTCCTCCCCTTTCCCTCCTCCCACCCCTCCATTACCGGCTGCCTAGTGCTGAATTATTGATGGCCCCTGATTACCCGGGGGTTTGGGAAATGACAACAACCGCAGCCCCCCCCCAACCCCAGGCTGCCCACCCCCTCCAGGGACCAAGTCAGCCCGCCGCCACCAACCTCCACCCAAGGTTAATGCTGGGGGCGGGCCAGCAGGTGGGCTGAGAGTTAGCCGAGGATGATGAGAAGGCAGAAGAGGCTAGAAGATGACAGTTCTGAGCCTGCCTATGCTCTGTCTGGGCTGGGCTCCCTCCATCCAGGTCCTAAGGGTAGACCTGGGGAGGGCATTCTGGCTCAGAGGGTCCAGTGCTGTGGGGGTTGGGGGGGGCTCTCAGACAGTCTGGGTTTCACTCTCAAGGGAAGACAGAAGCCTCTGTGTGTGCAAGCGCTGACCTCATCGTCAACCAGCCACCCCACCCGGCCTGGTCCTTTTAAGAAAAAAAAAAAAAAAACAACTCTCCAGTCCTGGGTGGGAGTAGGCGCTTCTATAACCTGAGAGAAAGACCATATATGTTTCTGAGGGGAGGACCACAGAGGCTGAGGGGCACTGTTAGCTCTGAATGGAAGTTGGGGTACACATAGGGGGTTGTGCCCCCATCCTGCTGGCCACGTGTACCCTTTTCTGCCCCTCACCCTCCCTCACTGGCAGCCCTGCCCGCCATCCTGGCTTGGTGCCTGGCCCCCTGGCACTGGCCCCGGGACCCGCCGCCGTTGGTTTCCTGTTTCTCCCGGTGTCGCTGGAGCGGACTCCAGCTTCCCCTCCTCCCAGCTCCTGTCTAGCCCCCTCACGCAGATGTGCATTCTGTTACTCTCTGATTTGGGTCTTCATCTGGCTGAGGAAAGAGGACTTTCCTGACGTGGAAGACTGAGGGGTGGGGCAGGACATAAACTCCAATAGGAGCCAGAGCCCCCACCTTGGCATCTTGACCCCAGGCAACCCCCTGTCTCCTGTCCCTAGGGTTTGCCTTCCCAGATTGGGCCTACAAGCCGGAGTCATCCCCTGGCTCCAGGCAGATCCAGCTGTGGCACTTTATCCTGGAGCTGCTTCGGAAAGAGGAGTACCAGGGCGTCATCGCCTGGCAGGGGGACTACGGGGAGTTTGTCATCAAGGACCCCGATGAAGTGGCCCGCCTCTGGGGGGTCCGAAAGTGTAAACCCCAGATGAACTATGACAAGCTGAGCCGGGCTTTGCGGTGAGAAGGGGCTGTGGGCCCCAGAGGACAAGTGGCAGGTCCCTATGGTTGGAAATTCCTAATACATGAGGACAGGTTTTGGGTTTGATGTCTAGCTGGCTATGCTAGATCCTCTAGCTGTGTAAAGCTTGGGCCTTGGGCAAGTCCTGTCAGTCTTGTGAACTCATAGGTCATACAGAGGTGTCCCAGGCAAAGAAATGTAGCTAGAGCCTCTAGTGTGGTCCACTCTGGTTACTTGATTTCTAGGCTATTGGGTACCCTTTATGCATGACAATCAGCCGCACATCATGGTGCCTGGGTCCTATGGAGGGTAGCTTGATGGCCCAATGGTGTTTTATACCCACAGCTATTATTACAACAAGCGCATTCTGCACAAGACCAAGGGGAAACGGTTCACCTACAAGTTCAACTTCAACAAACTGGTGCTGGTTAATTACCCTTTCATCGATGTGGGGCTGGCTGGTGAGTGTCTGGCTTGCGTGTCTTGAAGGGGGGGTGAAGAGGTGGGGCTCTCTATGTTCAGAGGAGGCCAGAGCTCATGATGCCAACTCTCCCTTCTTTTGCCAGGGGGTGCAGTTCCCCAAAGCGCCCCTCCAGTGCCATCGGGCGGCAGCCATTTCCGATTCCCTCCCTCAACACCCTCCGAGGTGCTGTCCCCCACCGAGGATCCCCGATCTCCACCGGCTTGTTCTTCATCCTCCTCCTCTCTCTTCTCTGCTGTGGTTGCGCGACGCCTGGGCCGAGGCTCAGTCAGTGACTGTAGTGACGGCACCTCAGAGCTGGAGGAGCCTCTGGGAGAGGACCCCAGGGCACGACCACCTGGCCCTCCGGAGCTGGGTGCCTTCCGAGGGCCCCCCCTGGCCCGCCTCCCGCATGACCCTGGTGTCTTCCGTGTCTATCCTCGGCCCCGGGGTGGTCCTGAGCCCTTAAGTCCCTTCCCTGTGTCACCTTTGGCTGGGCCTGGCTCCCTTCTACCCCCTCAGCTCTCCCCAGCTCTGCCCATGACTCCCACCCACCTGGCCTACACGCCCTCACCCACGCTGAGTCCTATGTACCCCAGTGGTGGCGGGGGCCCTAGTGGCTCAGGGGGAGGTTCCCACTTCTCCTTCAGTCCCGAGGACATGAAACGGTACCTGCAGGCCCACACCCAAAGCGTCTACAACTACCACCTCAGTCCCCGCGCCTTCCTGCACTACCCAGGGCTGGTGGTGCCGCAGCCTCAGCGCCCTGACAAGTGCCCACTGCCGCCCATGGCTCCGGAGACCCCGCCGGTCCCCTCCTCAGCCTCGTCTTCCTCTTCCTCCTCTTCATCCCCGTTCAAGTTTAAGCTGCAGCCACCCCCGCTAGGACGCCGGCAGCGGGCAGCTGGAGAGAAGGCTCCAGGAGGCACAGACAAGAGCAGTGGCTGCAGTGGCTCGGGTGGGCTGGCTGAGGGGGCAGGCGCGTTAGCCCCCCCACCGCCTCCACCCCAGATTAAGGTGGAGCCCATCTCAGAAGGCGAGTCGGAGGAGGTGGAGGTGACTGACATCAGTGATGAAGATGAGGAAGATGGGGAGGTGTTCAAGACCCCCCGTGCCCCGCCCGCTCCCCCCAAGCCAGAGCCGGGAGAGGCACCAGGGGCGGCCCAATGCATGCCCCTTAAACTGCGCTTTAAGCGGCGCTGGAGTGAAGACTGTCGCCTGGAGGGGGGCGGGTGCCTGTCTGGGGGCCCTGAGGATGAGGGTGAGGACAAGAAGGTGCGTGGGGACATGGGCCCCGGGGAGCCTGGGGGACCCCTTACCCCACGACGGGTGAGCTCTGACCTCCAGCATGCCACAGCCCAGCTCTCGCTGGAGCACCGAGATTCCTGAGAGCTGTGGACACAGGCCCCGTGCGCCACCCCTACCCACCCCACTCCCTGAGCTTTTGCTGCCTTAACCGCCCCCCCCCCAAAGCCCCGGAGGTGAGGACAGCTCTCTTTAGTCTCTTCCTGCCTCCTCCCTTTCTCCTCCCCCACATTTTGTATAAAACTGAATTTTTTTTTAATGGTAGGGTGGGTGGGTGCCCAGAGATGGGGGCTAATCTACTCCTCATCTCTGGGTTTCTAAGTTCTGGGCAAAGTGGTGGTGGGGGGTGGGAGGGGGTGTTAAGGGGGGGCACCTCCATTCTGGGGATTTCTATTTGAACAGAGGCTTTGGCCTTCAAACCCAGGAACTTTTTTATTACAATCGTAGGAAGTAAAGCCGTGTCTCCCTCCCTCTTCTCTGCCTCTTACCTCGTCCTCCCCCCTCCGTGCCCCTCTCCCACCCCTAACCCTGCCTTCCTTGCCCCTCCAGGGGCTGTGAGTGCCTGGGTTTCTTATACCCCACAAGGTTGCAGCAGGGGCAGGAGGGACAAATTTTATAAACCAAAAATTCTGTGGGGGGTGGTGGGGTAGGAGGCAGAGGAAGGTGAGGGGTGCCGCCTGTGGGCCACAAATCTCTACAAGTGCCTGTCCCTACACCGCCCAGTACTGGTCCAGTCCCTTCACGCCCACCCCTGCTGCTCCTAGGTCTGGCCCATGGGCAGGTGGGTCAGGGGACAGGAAGAGGGGGTTGTCTCTCAAAACCAAACTGGAAGCCCCTCTCTGCCTCCCAGCTGGGGCCCCAGGGGTGGCCTGGAGGGCTGCGGTCAAGCCTTATTCTGTATTGGGAATGGAGGGTGGGGTGGGACATGAGGGGGCTGCTGGAGAATGTATTCAAAACAATAAAACTTTGGACCTTTGCAAGTGGTAATCTATTCCTAGTGCTGCGTGCAGCCACTGTATCAACACAGACTTGGTTTAATTCTGGACAGGTCTAGACACCTGCTTCCATCTGTGGCCAGGAGGCTTGACTCCACCCGAACAGGTCAACTAGGCCTGGGGAGTTATTGGCCTACTTTCAGATGTCACAAACCTCAGAGCTGATGATTAAGGTTTCTGGCTTTCCTTAGTCTTGCCTTTCCTTGACTGGTTCCTTATCATCCCATCTGCCTCTAGGACCCTTAACATGGCCCTGCTGTTCCTGGTTCTCCTACCTGAATAGCTTTTGCCCTCCAGCTCTGACTGCTAAGCCACCACCCCCATCAGGTCCCCTGGGAAGGAAGGGTCACGGATTTTGAGTCCTCCCCATCTCCCTCCAATGTACTTGGAGGAGGCTTTAGTGGTCCACACCTGTAATCCTCCCAGCACTTGAGGTAGGAAGTTCAAAGTTGAGGCCTGGACCATGTGAAAGGGAAGTGTGATGTTATCCTGCTCGGGATCCTTTGACCGTGAGGCTTGTAGTGTCTTGAAATGCAGCCCTTGGGCTGCAGAGATGCTCGACTCTGTGTTCAAGGGCACTTCTGCTCTTCAGAGAACTTCGTCTGTTCCTCATGTGGGGTGGCTTGTGACAGCTTCAGTCCCAGGGGAAGGAGCTTCTGGTAAGCGCTCATTGGCATACGGTCTGTCACTCAGACACATTCATAAAGATCTTTTGAGAAATCTTACATTTATGGATATGAATGTTTGGCCTATATGCATGTCCACGCACTGTCACGTGCACTGTGTCCGAGATGGAGAGGAAAGGGCTTCAGATGCTACAGAAAGATGGTTGTGAACTGCCCTGTGGGTGCCAGGAACCGACCCTGGGTCCTCTGCAAGAGCAGCAAGTGCTCTTAGCCATCAAGCCGTCTTGCCAGCCCAAATAAAACTGAATCTTAGAGAAACCTTGGAAAGTAATCGGTAGTCTTTGTCCCACTAGCCCACCTCCTGCATGCACCCCCCCCCTCCAAGCAGGTAGGTTTTAAGAGGGATTTGTTGCATTAAGATCTAAGAGTTTCTCTGTGTAGCCCTGGCTGTCCTGGAACTCACTTTGTAGACCAGGCTGGCCTCGAACTCAGAAATCCGCCTGCCTCGGCCTCACGAGTGCTGGGATTAAAGGTATGTGCCACCACGCCCAGCCCGCGTTAAGATCTTGACTGACCTGACCTGCTGTGTGCCAAGTGTTCAAGCATTTCAGTTTCTCCTTTCCTTTCCTTTTTTTTTTTTTTTTTTTTTTTTTTTTTTATTTCTGGGATGGGTTCTCTGTGTAGCCCTGGCTGTCCTGGGACTTTTCTGTTGATCAGACTGGCCTCCAACTTAGATCCACCTGCCTCTGCCTCCTGGGATTAAAAGGCCTGAGTGCACTCTCAAACACAGACACACATACATCCAAGCTCAGGCCCCGCCCCAGCACGATCGAGTTCTCTAAGCATTCAACAACAAAGGGCTTCATTAAACTTGCCGGTAGGCCTAGAATTGAGCTATTCAACAAAGTAGCACTTAATCTAATGTCTTAACAACTGGATTTTCCAGTGGAAAGCCAGTTGGAGTACAGAAAGTTTGAGTCCAGATCAAGGGATCTGGGATCTTAGAATTTGGTTGATGAGGAGCCTATAGAGCTAAGAAACCAGGAGCTTGGAGAGCTGAGTCTTTGAGGAGATACAACAATCAGGAAGAGGCCAGGCTCTGGGAGCTTTAGGATACGGGCCCCACCTGGGCAGTGCAGGTGTGATGCCCTAGGCCCTGAAAGGGGAAAGGGGCTCCCTCAAGGCCATGTGGTTGAGATAAGAGTGGGAACTGAGAACTTTAGGCCTGTTGGACTGGCTTCACTATAAAACTCCACCTTGTGCAGCCCCGAGGGAGAAGGAACCTTGAACTGGCTACCCATCCCTGCACTTAAACTTCGGCAGGTGTCAGCCCTGCTCCAACCTGAGATGCTGCCCAGGACCGGGAGACTGGCAGGAAACAGGCTCCTGTGGCAGCTTGTGGGCAACTGCTCCCTCTCCTGGGTGATGTAAGCCATTCCCTGGGGTGGGAACCACTGGGTTATTTCTGGAAGTTGGGATGAGACATATCTCCTGGCAACATAGATGCAGCTGAGTTGCTAGTGGGGTGATGCAGAAAGGCGGATGTTGTCATTGCAAGAAAGAAGCAGGACTGGTTAGTAGTCTCAGCAGCAACCCCCAGAGTCCCTTTCTTTTTCTTTTAAAAGGCAGGGTACCTCCGTGTAGCCCTGGCTGTCATGGAATTCACATAAGGAGACCAGGCTGGCCTCCAACTCACAGAGATTTGCCTGCCCCTGCCTGCTGGGATCAAAGGCATGTCCAGCCACTGCTGGGCCTTCAAATCACTTCTAGTCACATGGCTCCTAAGTGTTCAGCTTCAGAACCCCTCCAGAGGACAGGTCATGATCTAATCAAACTTGTTGTCCTAGATCCTGGTTGTGTGGGATGTCACAATGATTTTTGGCCTTAAGAACAGCAGCTCCTCCAGTCTCTAATCGCCCACCGGAATCCATTTGGAGGTCTGGAACATTTCCTGCAAAAAGATGCCCTGAACTTAGTGTGGTGGCGTGTGTCTTTGCCCTCAGTACTGGGAAGGCTGAGTCGGATTGCTGCTAGTTTGCGTCTAGCCTTGTTACAGAACAAGACCCCATTTCTTCTCCTTCTCCTTCTCCTTCTCCTTCTCCTTCTCCTTCTCCTTCTCCTCCTTCTCCTTCTCCTTCTCCTTCTCC
>NC_034608.1:20722071-20747511 GCF_900095145.1 Mus pahari | reverse complement strand
GCAGGTGGATTTCTGAGTTCGAGGCCAGCCTGGTCTACAGAGTGAGTTCCAGGACAGCCAGGGCTACACAGAGAAACCCTGTCTCAAAAAACAAACAAATAGGGCTGGTGAGATGGCTCAGTGGGTAAGAGCACCCGACTGCTCTTCCGAAGGTCCGGGTTCAAATCCCAGCAACCACATGGTGGCTCATAACCATCCGTAACAAGATCTGACTCCCTCTTCTGGAGTGTCTGAAGACAGAAGAGGGCATCAGATCACATTACAGATGGTTGTGAGCCACCGTGTGGTTGCTGGGAATTGAACTCAGGACCTCTGGAAGAGCAGAAAGTACTCTTAACCGCTAGCCCCCAAGACCCTATTTCAAAAGAGAACGGAGGACTGGGGATGTAGCTCAGTTTGTAGAGTGCTTGCTTAGCACACACAGTTCTCATCACCAGAAAACTGTCTTGGCAACACTAGTCTAATGAGGTTGAAGATGTCTTCAGCCTCATTGTGAATTTGAGGGCACTTCAGGCTACATGTGACCCTGTCTCAAAAGAAACAAAAACAAGACACATGGCTTTGTCCCTGAGATCTTTGCTTTCAACCAGAAAGTCCTCCATTACACCTTTCACGACTTTTACAAATGAATCCATTCCAATTAAAATCCCCGAAAGTATCTCCAAGGCTCTCCCAGCATCTCTTCTTTGTGTTTCTTAGCCATTCCTCACTCATGGCTGCCCAGAGGTTTTCCCTCACACCTTTCATAGATTTCCCTTGAGAGATCTTCATAATTCCCAAAACAATTGTTTTACATTGCTTATATCAAAGTCTTTAATCTCTTCATGGACCCCCATCAACTCCTTCAAACATCTTTAGGACCCTCTTAGACACTCAAAAACAACTTAAAGATCTTTGAATTTGCCCTCCAATGTCCCACAGATCTCAATGCCAAGAACGGTCCACTGGGCAGGTTCCACGAGTTCTGGCGGTTAAATAATCTGTTCTATCCTGCTATGTACCCTAGTGAGATTCTTTGATCCTATACCTAGGGGCTTGACTTCACTTTTCAATTGGGAGCAGCCGTCAGAGGGCGGCAGCCACCATTCGACTGTGTTACTCCAGAAACTACCCTCTACAGTCGAGCGTGACGTGTCTGGAGGCTTCGCAAAGAGGGCGGAAGTACCTGTGCTTTGCCTTCTGGATAATGTAGTCTTTAGAGGCGCGAACCTTACCTTCTGTCTCCATTCCGTGTCCACTGAGAATTGCAGTAGGGAAATGACTGAGCAGACAGTACTGTAGGCTTCAGAAAAGCCCTATCATTCAGGACGAACACAGGCTGCGAGTAAAGTAGAGACACAGAGACTCCGTTTCTGAGGCACAAGAACGAGAGCTGACAGCATTTTGATCGCTGTCTCTGCTCCCCCTCTCCCCCCCCCCTCCCTCCCTCTCTCTCCCCCTCTCCTCCTCTCCCTCTCTCCCCCCCCCCGTTTCCTACTTTGGTGCGATTTTTCCCGGGTATTAATTGATTAACAGGAGACTGGACGTACTCAAGAAAGCTGAAACTCCTTCTTGTAGTCGGCTCCCTTCATTCAGAATATCTAGAATCCTGTAATTTAGGAAGAGGGTAGACGCAAAAAGTTGGGGTCCAGGACAGAAATTCTCTTTTTAAACCCTGCAGCTCATCTTCTTGGTCCTAGCCATATTGCTAGGGAAAGGTAGACATCTGAAAACAAATGTTCTGAGACATGGTCGGGACTGTTTACTGTACTAATCCTTTGAGAATGCAAGGAGACGTTATTCTCTTCTCTATATGTGGTCGCTTGGGACTACTTTTTCCAGCACTCACTTATCGGTTTAGGTCTTAGACCCAGGGATCAGAGGAGACATTGTAACACATTATAGTTTCCCTTGGGAACTATTGTCCTTAACCTTTCACCTACACTCTCAGCCACAGAACTCCCTTTGGACTTCAGCTCCCACCAAGCCCCAGAGCCTAGCTTCACGAAGAGTCCAGAGTCGACTGTGGATTATTCCCAGCATGCTTCTGGTTGCCCTTCCGCCTCGTCAATGGTGAGGCAATATTGAACTTCATTTCCCAGAAGACACTAGGCTCACCGAAGCGACGCGCATAACTCTTGGCGTCGACTACATTTCCCGGAAGGAACTGCGACGCTGCTAGCTGGCCTGGGAGAGCGCGACGCCTATTCCACTTCCTATCCTATGCCTTCCAGTTACAGTATCTACTTAAGGTTTGAGGAACATCTGATACTTCATTTCCTATAGTGCTTTATCAACCGTTCTACACCTGCAATGCGGTGAGGGCGTGGTGACGACTCCATTTCCCAGTGTGCTTCACAGCCGGAGTACTAAGTATTGACCGGTGCGGACTCGATTTCCCAGAATGCACGCGGTGCAGGAAGTCACCGACGGCCCACAGATTGAGTGGGTTGCTGGACTCCATTTCCCGGCGTGCATCAGTCTTGGATGCTGCTCAGTATTGGAGTGGCTAAGATTTCGTTTCTGAGATACCCTAAGGGACTTGCTTTTCCCTCTGTGTAGTGAGTGTGTGGCTCTGACTGTGTTTTTCAAAGTGCTTCCAAGTTGGCTTTTGGCAGAATCGGGTGACATTACCCAGGACTCTATTTCCCGGTGTGCCGCGCGAGCCGTCACACCCCGCCTCTAGCGGTCCACTACTCTGAGGGCTTGAGAACTCCAATTCCCACCGTGCTGTGCGGGGCGAGGGCGGTGACAACGAAGCCGACGGCAGAGAGACTTCATCTCCCGGCGTGCCCCGCGGCGGGCGCTGGGCCGGAGCCGGAGCCTGAACGGCGCGGCCTGGAAGAGGCCGGAGCCCAGGGGAGGCGGCGGCAGAGGCAGCGGCGGGGGCAGCCCAGGCAGCCCGAGCCCCGCGGCCTGGGCCTGCGCTCGGCGCCATGAGCGGCGGCGGGCCTTCGGGAGGCGGTCCTGGGGGCTCGGGCCGGGCGCGGACCAGCTCGTTCGCGGAGCCAGGCGGCGGAGGCGGAGGCGGTGGCGGCGGCCCCGGGGGCTCGGCCTCTGGCCCAGGAGGCACTGGCGGCGGGAAGTCGTCAGTCGGGGCTATGGGTGGGGGCGTGGGAGCCTCGAGCTCCGGGGGTGGCCCCAGCGGCAGCGGCGGAGGAGGCAGCGGTGGCCCCGGCGCGGGCACTAGCTTCCCGCCGCCCGGAGTGAAGCTGGGCCGTGAGTACTTAGGGGCGCCCTGTGGGGTGGTGATCTGGGTTTCCCAAGCGCATCAAACGGCGGTCAGATTCTTTCATGTACCCAGAGAGAAGCTCGAGGTCACCGTGGTGCTTTAAGCCGGGATCTGAGCTTTCTGTCTCCCAGATAAAGGAGTTTGGGGGTTTACCCATCACTTGGAGTTTAGATTCAGAATTACCAACACCCGAGAAACAGAGGTCACAGGTCTTATTCTTCCAGTTATCAAGGTCTCGAGTACTTGACGACGTTGCCATCCACAGGAGAATAGGATCAGAGGTCATAGTTACTTGCCAATTTGATCTAGGATTGTTGTCCCTTAAGAGACAAGAATATGATTGCTGTCACTATCCTGTATGAAAAGCGGGCTATTCATTTCCTTTCCATCAAAAATGGTGATTTGGATCGGATATCCTTTAGAAACACCGATTCAGGATTATTAATGTTTCCACAGAACAGGGCCAGGTTTAAACCATAAGGCCTGACATTATCACCTAACCCACTGAAAACATGTAGACTTATAGTCAGTCCTCGATGATGGCAGTAAATAATCACTATTGTTTATAGATAAGAATAGCTTGGGAGTAAACACGGGCTTCTAAGAAAGCTCATTGTCAGTTTTCTTTTAAAACAAGTTGAGGGAGCAGGGGTTCTTTAGCAAAAATGGAGTGGGGGCACAGGTCACACCTATTATAAAATATGGTTTTGAAGTGGCTGGTACTGGCTCTGAAAAAAATAAATAGCCATGTGGTATTATTTTTCACAATATCCCTCACTGTCCCCCTTGAAAATTGACTTTGTTGGTAACTTTCCTAAGGGGAGTGGGTCCCTAAGAGTGGCACCTAGGCTTGCTGCTACTCAGAGACAGGGAATTGGAAACCAAAGCTTTCCTCCAAAGGCACCAGGCCGGGATATACCTTCAGCAGCTGTGGAGACGAGCTGCTCCATTCTCAGGCTAGGCACTGCTCTGGAGCACACAGAGACCAGACCAGTGCCAGTCACAGTGTAGAGTAGTTGGTAAGAGTAACAGACCCCAACCCTCCCGTCCTTATCCCTAAGTGAGGGTCAGGGCAGTGGCTCTTCAGACCGGCTCATTTCTGTTACTTAGGAGCTCTGCCAGGAAGGGTTTAGAAGTCAGTGCTCTCTGGCTGTGAGGATTGACAGGGTTTTTTTTGAAGAAGGAACACCCCATAGTTTCTGCTCCTTTGTGTGGAAGGTGGCACCTTGTGCTGCCCTGCAGAAGGGAAAAAAGGCTGGGGAGCCTGGTGTGGCTGGATTCTACACCTGAGGTGTGGGTGGCCCCCACCAAGTGATTTCACTGCTATTTGCTAGAAGTAGAAATTTGTAGGTGCTTTATCCACCAATGGAAGATAAGTTTGAATGTTGGTGTACTGCTATATGGAAGACAGAATTCAGGGTTTCTTGGAGGAGGCTCTAGGACATAACCTCTCCCCATTCTTAGGCATTGAACCCAAGGTATTGGCCTTATGTGTGCCAGACAATTATTCTCTTATGGATAATATAATAATCACTGTCCTGTCCCTACAGTGAACTGAACAGCTTTCTCTCCCTGGCTAGAAAGAAAAGATCAGTGGATTGTATTCCCTTTGTTCCTTAGGTGACAGCGGGAAGGTGACCACAGTAGTAGCCACTGTAGGCCAAGGCCCAGAGCGTTCCCAAGAAGTGGCTTACACTGACATCAAAGTGATTGGTAATGGCTCATTTGGAGTAGTGTACCAGGCACGGCTGGCAGAGACGAGGGAACTGGTGGCCATCAAGAAGGTTCTTCAGGACAAAAGGTTCAAGGTAGCTTGGGGAGACTGGAGGTTTGGGCACGGGAGTGACTGCTGAGTGTGCCTAGCGATAGAGTTGGGGCCTGGAGTCTCATGTTCTCAATCTTACTCATTAATGTGTGCATATGTATTCTGTCTGTCTGTGAGTGTGGCTGGCATGTGTGGCCATGGTTTGTATGTGGAGGTCAGAAGCATCTGTTGGAAGCTGGTTCACCTTCCACTGTGGAATTCAGAGACTGAACTCAGCACTTCAAGCTCGCATGGCAAGCACATTTATATACCAAAGCATCTCACCAGCTGGAGCCTGGGATTTCATTGGAACTTAAGCATGGGCCCAAGGAAGGGGGAAGGAAGAGAATGATTTGGGGGAGAGGGGGACTATACATTCCAGAACAGCTGAGAGCTAATGTTTACTGGGCATTTCCTCAGTGTAAGTGCTTGACAGGCAAGTTTCTAATTTAATTTACCTGAAGAGTCTCTGAGGGCAGGTACTGCTGCCATTCCTGTTCTAAGTCAGCAGAAATGAAGCTGCATAGTGAGGCCCCTTTAGGAGTAAGCTCTGGCCTGTTTGACTCACAAGTCCTCCTCAACCCTGTGGTCACATCTCTTCCAGAAGAAAAAGGTTGGTAAGGCTGATGCTGGCAGCTCTGAAGGTGGTGCCCTTAAGGTGCTCACTAAGCCACATGTCTTGGCGCAGGGCTGTCTCTGGAGGGAAGCACATCTCTGCAAGCTAGCTGGAGCCTAGGGAGCCTTAGAGAGGAGAGGGGAGAGAGGGAAGTGGGGGGTATGTGGTGATTGGACAACTGTGCCAGACCACATGGGGCAGCGGGGCCAGGTCCTGGGCTGTGGATGCTCTTGCACAGGAAGAACTCTGGGGTGTCAGATCCTTGGTGGAGCTGAGCTGTAGAACTGAGAGGGATCTGGGGAGTCCTGAGGCCCTAGAGGATTGGAAAGAGTTCCTGGTATGGAGTAGAAGATGAGATTGGAAGTTTAGAGTCTCAGATCTAAGCTAGAGCTGTGAGTCCCCTGTACTTCCAGGGAAAGTGACGGGGGTCAGGGTGAACCAGGCAGTCACTTCCTGTCTACTGCTGCCTTTGCCAGTGTTGCGTGGTAATGTGTATGTGGTCTGATTTCTTTAGTTTTGGTGGTATGTGGGATTGAACTAGAGTTTCCCCCATGCTATGTGAGTGCTATACCAACTGGGCTAGCTAGATTCCTAGCACTCTTTATTTTTGAGACAGAGCTGTACTAAGTTGCCCAGGCTGTCCTTGAACTTGAAATCCTTCTGCCTTAACCCTCCGAGTGGCTGAGATTACAGACCAGCACCACCAGGCCTAGCTTCAGCAGATTTTTACAAGAGATGCTGAGGATTGACTTTATGAAGGAAGTAATTGGCCTTTACACGTCTCCGGTAGTCCGTAAAGTAGGTTGAAGTAATAAACACATTGGTGGCTCCGAACCCATAGACTTGCAGCTTCCATATGGGGGTAGGGGCCAGGGCCGAAGAAATACCCTCCATCTTCTGCCTCTCACAGGCCTTGGAGCCTTGAGTTTGGGACATGAAACTGCTCTACTAGCAGAAATAAGTGTAGGGTGGAGCTGAGGATACTGGGGGTAGGGGGAGGCAGGGGATTGGATGTCTTGAAACTCTCCCTTTTTCCTTAAGAACCGAGAACTGCAGATTATGCGTAAGCTGGACCACTGCAATATCGTGAGGCTGCGGTACTTTTTCTACTCCAGTGGGGAGAAGGTGAGACATTGGGGATCTAAGGTGTGTAGCCCTCCACACTGTGATGCTGTCCACTTTCCTGCCTGTCTTTCCCAGAAGGTCCTCTATGTCCCTTACTGTTCCTTCTTCTCTTAAACGCCTCACCTCTCTCCTTGGCTCTCCAGAAAGATGAGCTGTATTTAAATCTGGTGCTGGAGTACGTGCCCGAGACTGTGTACCGAGTGGCCCGCCACTTCACCAAAGCCAAGTTGATCATCCCTATCATCTATGTCAAGGTAGGCAGGCAGGCAGACTTCTGGAGCCCAGGGGTCTGGGGCCAACCATCTGGGTTCCTTCACTTCCGAGTTGGTCTTTGGAGGCTTATGTTCCCTAGCCTCAGTTCTGTAGCTTGCAAATGGGTTTGGCTAAGCCCAGGGGAGGATCAAGGCCAAGGGGGTGGAAAAGGAACTGCTCCACACAGTAGGACCAGTGTCATTGGGATGGGTGGGAAAGCATAGGGTGCAGTAAAGATGTGCCAGAAGAGCCAACAGACCCCTCACCCCATGTCACCTCTCGGCTGGCTCTCTGTGGCTTCAGCACCTGGGTGAGCTGACACTGATGCGGGCTGTGCATGTGGTTGCTGCTTACATGCTGGGAAGGGAGTTCTCCAGTCGAGAGAGCCATGCTGTGGCTGTTCATCTGCTCAGCCAAATGCAGAGCAGTTCCATAGACACGGCTGAGACCCAGGCCTTGCCTTTGAAGAACTGTTTGGCTGGACATGGTGGTGCACATCTTTTGTCCTAACACTCAGGATGCAGAGGCAGGAGGATCTCTTGAGTTCAAGGCCATCTTGGTCTACATAGTAAGCTCCAGGACTACATAGAGAGACCACCCTGTCTTTAAAACACAAAAGTGCGGTGTTTGGTGAGGTTACAGGCACTATCAAAGAAAATGACAGCCGAGGAGCTGCTGCTGTGTAGAGAGAGAGCGAGCCAGCAAGTGCTGGAAAATGAAAGCCCTCCTGACTGGCCTGGGGGTGAGAAAGGAAGAGGTGCTGGGGAGAAGTAGCGTCATGATGGCACAGGAGGGGTCCTGGAAGCAGCTAGAGTCTATGCTTCAGGTACTGCCTTAGGTCCAGGAGACTCAGGAGCTTAACTCCAAGGTCCTGGCTGCATGTTCTGGTGCATGTTTATAATCCCAGCGCTAGGGAGGCTAATGCAGGAGGATTTCAAGTTCAGGGCCAGCTTGGAATCCAGTCTGTCACCCTGTTTTGAAAGAAAAAAACCTAGAATGGTTCCAAGGGTAAGGTGTTTGCTGCTAAGCTTGAGGACCAATTCCTGGGACACAATGATGAGCCTGTACCAGACCTGATTGCCACTTGTGTTCTATGGCACGTGTAACTCCTCTCCCTCCAGAAGCAGTCATGCGCACACAACCAAATGTTAAAATAAAAACAAATCAAAACTGAAAACCTCACTTAGGTTCTGGTCAGTGGGAGTGGGCAGGCAGGAAATGAAGCTGGAGAAGACCTGTGCATGGGAGCTGCTGCCAGCGAGGGCGGGTGGGGACTAAGGCTCTCTACAGCTGACGGTTTTGGTGAGAGGGGAAGCAGAGTGCAGGGCCCACGGCCTGTGTTACAGCAAGACCTTTTGGTGTCGGTCATCATAGGGGTAACTGGAGCAGCATTTCCTCATGTAGGGGCCAGGCCCAGTGTCAGCCATCCTCAAGCTTCAGAAACTGGGGCCTGGCTTCCTAAAGTCTTCCATGTGATTGCAGCTGGCATTAAAGTTTGGAAACCAAGGGTTTACAACAGTTGAGGAGCTGAGGCCATGGGGCAGTCATCGGGGACATTGGCATAATATGGGTCAACAGTGTTCTGTGGGAAGCAGTGGTCTTGAGTTGAGCTGTGCCCTGCCTGTCCTAGGTGTACATGTACCAGCTCTTCCGGAGCTTGGCCTACATCCACTCCCAAGGTGTGTGTCACCGTGACATCAAGCCCCAGAACTTGCTTGTGGACCCCGACACTGCAGTCCTCAAGCTCTGTGATTTTGGCAGGTAGGTCTGCCCTGCAGCGTGTGGGGCGCCTGAAGGCATGAAAGAACCTCTAGCTTGCTTCCATGCTTAACCCTGCCCGTCTCTTCCCACAGTGCAAAGCAGCTGGTTCGGGGGGAGCCCAATGTGTCCTACATCTGTTCTCGGTACTACCGTGCTCCAGAACTCATCTTTGGAGCCACAGATTACACCTCATCCATCGGTCAGTTAGGGGAGGGGGCTGGGGAGTGACGGGCTTAGTGACTAGGGTCTACCAGCTGTCCTTTACTGGTGTTCCCAGGCTGAGGGGGCTGGTGGTGCTGCTGCAACTTGTTAGAGCAGCTAACCAAGAGGAAGCTGCTGGCAGCTTCCCAGGGGCTGAACAGCTGGCCACGACAGGGCTGGGATTTCAAGTCTGATTTGGCCCCAGAGTTCACCTCTGCTTGGAAACTCCCAGTCAGCCTCTGTTCTCAGGTAGAGGGAAGTTAGAGGGTGGGAGCCAGAGCTGTTCCCAGAAGGGTCTGGCCTGCTCCCAGGGCCTGCCCTTCTCTGTTTGAGGGTAGCATTCCCCTCTTCCAGGCTTGAGGGGAAGGCTGAAATGAGAGCATGTACAGGAAAGGAGGGTGAAGGAGTGTCAGCCTGAGGGGCTGGTGAGGCCCTCAGGTGGGAATGTGTACCAGTGCAGGTCATGGTACACAGCAAGGGAGGGCTGAGCAGGCCAGAGGCCAGGTTGTGAGCAGCTAGCTCAGGATAGAAAGCTTTCTTGTGGCCCAGAGCACATAGGTGCCAGTGGGCAGGGTCAGGCCATGTGCTAGTCTAGAGAAGGAAAGAAGGGTTCAAAGGGTTCATTGGGATCCCTCATTCCCGAGGGCACGAGGGCCATGAGCACACCTAGACTGAAGAACACAGCTTGAGACAGTGCAGTGTCTCTGGGATAGCCATGAGGAGCAGTGCTACTGCAGGGTGCTTACCTTTACCCTTCCCCTTCAGACGTGTGGTCGGCTGGCTGCGTACTGGCTGAGCTACTTCTTGGCCAGCCCATCTTCCCTGGGGACAGTGGGGTGGACCAGCTTGTGGAGATCATAAAGGTGAGTTTAAGGGCAGGGCCAGAGCCAGGGAAAGCAGGGGTGGGCCCGAGGAAAGGGGCTTTGTCTCAAACCCTCACTTTCCTCTACAGGTACTAGGAACGCCAACTAGGGAACAGATCCGAGAGATGAACCCTAACTATACAGAGTTCAAGTTCCCCCAGATCAAAGCGCACCCCTGGACAAAGGTAGGGGCAGAAATGTGGACTTGCACAGCATGGCTGAAGGATGGGTCCCCTTGGAGCTGCTCTGGAGACCTGGCTTAAAATCATGGTTGCAGAGTTGGAGAGAGGGCTCAGTGGTTAAGAGCACATGTTACTCTTACACAGGATCTGGGTTCAATTTCCAGCACTCACATGGTGGCTCACAACCACCTGTAAGTCCAGTTCCAGGGGATCCTTACAGGCATGCATGTGGTTAACACAGATGTGCACAGGCAAAACATTCACATACATTAAGTAAACAGATTGAAAAAGTAAAAATAAACTACCGTGGGGGTAGTCTCTGAAGTTATCCAGGGAGGCAGTCAACATTTTGTGATTGTGAAGTTTATAGAATTTTAAAAGTTGAGAACTCATAGGTAAATACAAGATTCCCATTTATATGGTGACAAGTATGCACCAGGAGTCATAAGTCATGGACCCTGAGCCAGCGCCCATCTCACTATGTCTGTCTCCTAACCAGGGAGGTGGGTGTTTGGGAAGCAGGCTGCCACAGGGGGTCACAGCACCTCTCACCTCTGAATCATCCCACAGGTGTTCAAATCTCGGACACCACCTGAGGCCATTGCACTCTGCTCCAGCCTGCTGGAGTACACGCCATCCTCAAGGCTCTCCCCACTCGAGGCTTGTGCCCACAGCTTCTTCGATGAACTGCGGAGTCTCGGAGCCCAGCTCCCCAATGACCGCCCGCTTCCCCCCCTGTTCAACTTCAGTCCTGGTGGTGAGCATAGCCTGGGGCCAGCAGATGTCGGGAATGTGGAGAGGCTTGGTGTTGAACAGGAATGGGGAGCTGAGAGGGTGCAAGGTGGCCCTGGCTCAGCCGGGTGTCTCCACATTGTGCCCTTTTCACTGTTACATCTAAGAGTCCTGTGGCTAAAGTCTCTTGCCAGTCACTGGGTCCTTGTTTGGTGCCCCATCCTAACCCTAACTGACTTTCCATAAGCTTTGTCTCTCCTTGACTGAATGTGTCAATTCTTGTCCCTAGAACTGTCCATCCAACCATCTCTCAATGCCATTCTCATCCCTTCTCACTTGAGGTCCCCAGCAGTCCCTGCTTCTTCCCTCACCTCTTCCTACACCTCGTCCACACAAGGTAAGCTGGGGAATGCGTGTGCTGTGGGTTTGGAGTTGTTGACATCTGATGGCACAGAAGGCATATTTTACAGTATGTCAGCAACCGGCTTTGCAGGGCGGTATTGCCCACACTTGTGCTTAAATGCCAACTGGAAGACCAAACATTTCTTTGGTCTGAACAAATAAACAAAAAGCTGCCCCCATTTGAAGATTGGGCCATTCTGGGTAAAACCCCAGACTCCCTGTTTCTTAGGGGAAGGTGATCAGGCTTGGCAGCCGGGTCTGCCTTTCTCCTGACAGCAGCTGGGGAAGTGTCCAGCTGCCCCGTCTTCCGTGGAGCCTGGCTCCTCGGTGTAGGCCACTTTGGTGTCAAGCTGGCCCTTTGGCATCTGAGTTTGTAACCCTGAACCCAGAGTGACAGCTGTCAACTTGTTGCATAGCGTTTTGAAGCAAGTTATTCTCTTGTGGTGTGGGGTGTGATGCAAAGGCCAACTGTCCCCTCTTCCCTCGCCTTCCTTCAGCTTTAACTGACGCTCAGACTGTCCAAGACTGGCAGACAACTGATGCCACAACTGCTACCCTCGCTAGCTCTTCCTGAGGGCCCCACTGACTACCCCTCCACGTCCATCTGGGAAGGCCCAAGTGGCGCTGGGAAGGGGGCCACAGCCCATCAAGCTCCTGCCCTGGCTGGGCCCCTAGACTAGAGGGCAGAGGTAAATGATCTACCCCCAGCATCTAGGCCTCCCTCACCAGCCTAACCTCTGTGTGGGCTTTTTAAAGAGGATTTTAACTGTTTGTGGGGGAGGGAGAGAAGGAAGGACGGGGTTTGGGGGTATGAGGACCCTTCTACCCCCTTGGTCCCTCCCCTCCCCCAGGCTACCACTCCTTCCCTTCCCCCTCTCCCATGTCCCTTGTAAATAGAACCAGCCCGGCCCATCTCGTCTTCCCTTCCCTGGCCCCCTGGGTGTAAATAGATTGTTATAATTTTTTTCTTAAAGAAAACGTCAATTCACACCATCCAACCTGCCCCCCCCCCCAGCTGTACCCCTTCTTGTCCTCTGCTCCCAAGGCTTCCTCCCTCTCCCCATCCTAGAAGGAGGGGAGTAGAGTCCCTGGTGTCTTAGTTTCCACAGTAAGGTTTGCCTGTGTACAGACCTCTGTTCAATAAATTATTGGCATGAAACCCTTCTTCCCGTCTGGCTGCTTGTTTCTACAGAGGGAGGGAGGGGTTCAGGGTTTGCAATGAGTTCCACTTGAGGCAGGGGGATACTGAGAGGCCAGAAACCCTTGTGCCCTTAATGCTTGACTACCACAGACATGGAGCCTGCCCACTTCCTGGCACAAACTCTGTGTTAGCATCCTGGGTGCTGAGTGAGCGAGCCTGGATGATGGCCTCTCAGGTAGACTCAGTGGGATGGGTACCTATGCAGATGGGCAGACTCCTAAGGTATAAGCTGCCCTGTCTGAAGCATGTTGCCCACCTGCTTTATTTGTCTTACGGGTAGTGGGAAGGTGGAGGTTGAGAGTTTAGCTCTCTTCTCTCTTTCTCTCTGGTTTTGAGCTGGTCTTCCAGCATAGCTCAGGCTTTCCTGGAACTCAAGATCATCTTGCCTTAGGATCCCCAAACACTGCGCTTACAGGCTTGTGCCACTCTGCCTGGCTCTTTCCCTTGACTTTTAAAATATGCTGGAGCCAGATGGTGAGAACCCTGGGCAGAAGGAGATGGTATCTCTACATGGTGCCAAGCAGTGAGTGGGTAGGATGCTCTAGAAAGAGAGGGGACCTGGGAGGGAGCAACTGTGGGTCCTCCTGATGGATTCTACTGATGCAGAAAAAGTAATTTTGGAACATATCCTTGAGGGGAGGGAGATTTGGGGCCCTGCTAGATGCTGACGTCAGCCCCAGGGGCACCTTTCTGCTCTGCAGGACTGATCTCATCCTTCCATCCCAGCCAGTTAGGAAGCAGGGTGAGCATGGCTGCTCTGGGTCAGGGCTGGGCCAAGTGTTCTCTGTGGTCACTGAGGGGTCAGGTCTTACTCAGAGCAATAGAGATGGGTCTAAGAACAGCACTCTCATCTCACGGTGCCCCCACCCAGCCCGAGACCCTGGGTACAGCCAGGATGGCACACAGGTCCATCTCAGGACTGAGGGACAGTAAGTGTCCTGCCTGATACTGCAGTTGTAACTGGACGGCCTGCCTGAAAGGCTATTTTCCTCTTGGGCTGGCAGTGTCCTACTTTTACTTCAGGAACTGGCACCACTAGGAAGTCTCTTCGCAGTTCCACTGTCCCTGCACATCCCCACCTCAGCCCCAGGACTCCTCAGACCTGACTCTCCTTTAGCCTGCCGCACCATGGCGTGTGAGGGAAGCTTGGGCACACGGGCTGAGTGGGCCCCAGGCAGCACTGTCTGTATAGCTGTCTGTATCCTGGGCTGAGCATGCCTGGGTGTGGAGCTGTGACTGGTTCCTTCCTGGGCCTTTAACGTCCCCCAGGCTGGGCTGAGTACGGGGGTTGCCTACAGAGTTCATACTGCCAAAACTGAAGTGCAGCAAGCCTCATGAAACTAAGTGCCTTCCTATACCAGGGAGAGCTAAGTCCCAAACACCCCAGTCCAGGAGTTGGGGGGAGTCTTAAGCAGAAGATCTTAAGAGGTATATGGGAGTGTCTGGCACAGGCCTGGCATATGGTTGGTGCTCAATAAAGGTTACCTGATGTTGCTGAGCACCGGGTGATGCCGTGCAGAGCCTCGGCAAACCCCGTTCTGCAACGCAGTTGGGAGGGACTGAGACAGATCCCATCTCTCGTCAGAGCTTCCATTTCATCTGGGGCAGGGGAAGGGAACAGGAGGAAGCCTGAGGAGTCAGCAGTTAGGAGAGGCCAGCAGGGTGGACCCTCGCGTGTGGGTGCCAGGTTAGCTTGCCAGGAGGGGTCCTCTTCTCCCCTGAGGTGCCCAGACACAAGCTGGTAAGCAAACCCCTTTTCTCATTGCTCTTGCACCATGTCACACAAAGGCCGCGTCCAACTGCAACAGTCCGCTCGCCTCACTGGCCCCAAGTGCCGCCTGGCATAGCTGCAGTGTGTCCTCCAGTGCCAGCGGTTGGGATGTCTCGATGATGGCGATGGTCTCTCCAAGCTCTGTGCACATGATAGTCTGCTGAGGTTCAGGGGGTGGGGGTGGGACCGGAGAGGGTGATCTGGGAGGCTGCAGTGTCAAACTCCTTGCTCGGGCATGGACCCTCTGATGCAACCGAAGGCCTGCCATGGCGCGGAACCAACGGCCGCAGGTCCCACAGTAGTAGGGGCTCTTGTTGTAGAGACCCGTGATGGGAAGGCGAGGGGCGCGTGCAAAGGCCACAGGCCGAAGGTGTAGTCGCCGGTGCTGCTGCAGGTTGGAGCTCTGTGTAAAGCGCTTGCCACAGTCCAGGCACTGGTAGGGACGCACTCCTGTGTGGGTCAGCTGGTGGCGGCTGAGGTTGGCTAAAGAAGCAAAGGTCTTGCCGCAGGAGTGACACTGGAAGGGCCTCTCGCCCGTGTGTGTCCGCAGGTGGTTGCGCACATGGACGAGCTTCTTGAAGCCCTTGCCGCAGACCCCACACCTGTGTCGGCGTTCAGGGGGGCCGTGCACGGCACGCCGGTGCCTGGACAGCCTGGAGGCTGAGGCGAAGGACTTGGGGCACTGTGGACAGGGCAGCTGGGCAGGTGGGGGCGGGGGTGGGGGCGTGGGCTCAGCTGGAGCTGGGGAGACAGCTGCTACCCTGGTGGGGGTTCCGCTTTTCCCAGAGTGAGTTCGTCGGTGGTACAGGAACTTGGTCATGTTGCTGAAGGTCTTGCCACAGCGACAGCGGTGCAGTGGGTTGGCAGTATGGGCCCGCCGATGGGCCACTAGTGTGAGCTCAGTGCCAAAGCCACGGCCACAGTCCACACAGAGATAGCGGGCTTCCCCACGGTGCAGCCTCTGGTGCTGCTCCAGAGAGGCCGCCTTCTTGAAGACCTTAGAGCAAGTGGTACATTCATGGGTGCCACCCACGTGCGCCCGGCCGTGAGCCACCAGTCGGTTCGCTGAGCTGAAGCTGCGCTGACACTGGCTGCAGTGGAAGGCATGGGTGGCTGAGGCTGGGCCGTGAGATGCCCTTTGGTGTTTGCGGTGTGCCCCTGAAGAGGTACAGTGCTGGGGACAATCCCCACAGCTCTGAGCCGAGTCGGCCGTGGACTTGTTGCCTCCCGTGTCATCAGCAGTGAGCTCTGTGGACGCTTCCTCCTCATCAGTCTCTTCATCATCGTCGTCTTCCTCCTCTTCCACCTCCTCCCCATCTTCCTCCTCCTCTTCTAACCCATTGTGCTCTTCTTTCTCCAGGGAGTCAAAGTGGGTGCCCTGATGCTCCAAGAACTCCTCAGGGGTGGCACAGAGGGTGGAACACTCGGGGCACTCGTAGGGCTCCATCTTGACTTCTGGTGGCGGTAGGGGTGGTGGGGGTGGTGTTGGGGGAGGCAAAGGAGGCGGTGGCTCGTCCGCTGCACTGGAAAGGTGCTGAGTTTTGCGATGAGCTACCCACAGCTCAGGTGAGGGGAAGAGCTCCTGGCAGTCTCCACACTGGTACTGGATCTGGCTTGCAGACTCCTGCAGGTGGGCATCCTGGTGGGCGAGGAGCTCGCTGGGGGAGAGGATGAGCTGGCTGCATTCACCACACTGGAAGGGTCCCTCCCCAGTGCTAGGTACCAGCTCAGGCTCCAGGCCTATGTCCTGGGTGGTCAGCGTCTCCTCCTCGGACACGGTGAGCAGGTGCTGTTCCTGGTGAGAGAGGACTTCCTCCAGGGTGTTGTAGAGGCTGCCACACTCAGAGCACATGAACTGGTGGTGCTGGAAGAAGAGGGACGAGGCAAGGGCCTCTCCAGAGGTCATCTCAGTCACGGCTGTCGCCATCTCTGCCAGCTCTCCTGACATGGCGGGTGAAATTTCCACTGCTCCTGGTGACTGTGTTGGTATCTCAGCTGCCTCTGCCACCATCTCTGCCATTATGGGGAAGGCTGTGCTTGGAGAAAGAAGGGCAGAAGCCAGTGGCACACCAGGAACCCAAGGGGAGTGTAGGATGTCTCAGGTGCAGCTCTCATTCCATTACTCACCAGTCTGTCAGTCAAGCTGTAGTTCAAGGTTTATGCCTCAGCCTTTCATGGTCCCATGTCTGAGTCTGTCATAGCCACTGTAGTCCAGTATCTGCAAGACAGTATGGACACCCTGCAGCCTGGCCTCTAATTCTGCCCTCTCTCAGAAGCCCAGTGACACCTTTTGTAAGAACACACACAATCTTCGCATTCTCTGTCTCTCGGTCTCTGTGCTTTTTGGCCCCTCAGCCTTTACCCGTGCAAGTTCCTCTCCGTGTCCCACCTTTCGTCCTCCCCTGTACCCCACAGCAAAGCATTTAAGGGGACAGTGGGAACTAGACGTCCCTCAGCTCCAATCTGAGCTCTCCCACTTTACCTCCTCTCCCTTGACATCAATTTTCTCACCGGTAAAATGGAACTAAAGTCAGACTGACCACAAGGCCCATGGCAGGCCAGGCACTCGGTTAACAAACACCAAGGCTTGGGTTTGTTTGCAACTTAGGCTGGCCTCCAACTCACTGTGCAATAGAGGGCAGCTTTAGAGCCATCCTGCCTCAGCCTCCCCAGCAGTGGGATTCTGTATGTGCACTTCCACACTTGCACCAGGGATACAAAACTCTCCAACCTTACAGTCCGAGCCCTAGGCTTTTAGTCTGGTCTCACCTTAATCCAGCCCCTTTCACACATCAGGAGCCTACAGTCCATTCCACGAACCCTCCTTAAGCCTTCTGCTCCAAGCTCTACCGTTTAAGGAGATTTTATTTACTTTATAATACTTCTTTTTTTTTTTTTTATTGGATGGTGGGGGGGAAGCATGTATATGGAGGTGAGATAACAACTTGNAGGATCTGGTTCTCCCACCATGGGGGTTCTGGAGTCAAACTCAGGTCATCAGGCTCAGTGCCAATTGCCTTTACCCACTGAGCCATCTTATAGCCCCTCCCACCATTTTTTGTTTGTTTGTTTATGTTACTGTGTGCCTGCATGCATGAGTACACGTCATGGCATGCATGTAGCATACAGAGGATGACTTTATGGCGTTCGGAGCCCATTCTTTCCTCCCAGTGTTATGCGGATTCTGAGGATAAAACTGGGGTCATCAGGGCTGCACGGCACACACCTTCACCTCCTGGGCCAGCAGGATGGCCCGTTTTTGTTGTTGCTGTTGTTTGAGACAGATTTTCTCTGTGTAGCCCTGGCTGTCCTGGAACTCAGATCTGTAGACCCAGCTGGCCTTGAACTCACAGAGATTCACCAGCCTCTGCCTCCCAAGTGCTGGGGTTAGCGTTGTGTGCCACCAGCCTTGTTTCTTCTGCCTCCCAAGTGCCAACGGCCATCTTCCTTACCTCTTTACTTGTGCCCATGCCAGGAGCATGGAGACTTTAGCTGGTAGCCCTGGCACACAGGCTGCTCATGTACTGCTCCCAGAGGGCAGGGATCTTAGCCCCTTCACCACCGAACTGTTTCTAGTGCCAAGAAAGGTGCCCAGCACACAGTAGATATACAGACTCATCCAGTGACAAGCTAAGGCTCCCTATAGACAATGTCCTGGGACCTTAACCATCCCTGTGTGCACACTACACGTCTACCCATTTTATGCATTTCCATGACATACAGCCCAGCACAAGGCCCTGTTATTAGTCGACGACCAACAGACCATTCGCGGATAAATAACTTGCTAAATGTTCAGAAACCAAACTTTCCTTGTCTACCAATTCCAAATACCCCATTAAGTGGGTTTTGTTTTGAAGCATCTCATCATGTAGCCCTGGCCTATCTAGAACTCACTATGTAGGGCAGACTGGCCTCAAACTCACAGACATCTACCAGCTTCTACCTCCCCAGTGCTGACACATAGTGTGCACCACTACACCTGGCTCCTCATTAATCTGAACCAGTCCATAAAGGATTTTTCTAGAAACAATCAGATGGGCTAGGGGTGGGGGAGGTTAGCATTCTGCCTTAGTTACAGCCTCACTGACAAGACAGAACTCCCCTGGCTTGGATCGGAGCATGCTACATGGCTTGTAGCAGGTAAGGAGTGGATGCACAAACTTTACAAAGCATGGATGTGCTCATACACAGAAAAACATGGTGCATAGGACCCAATCCTATGTGTTCTCTGAATTTCATCCAACACAATCCTTCCAAAACTCACTTAATTTGCACACAATCCTAATAACAATGTCCTTCTAGATAGTAGCACAGGTATCCGGAAATGGACACTTTTGCACCTGCGTTCTTTTCCCTCCCAGTCCTACACCGAGTCAGGGGGTAGGTGGAATTCAGCTAATACCTCTGTATACAGAAAGTAGATCTATCTAAGCACCTCCACCAGGGGCCTGAAAGTTCAACTTTCCCGCTACACTGCTTTTTTTTTTTCCTCCTACCAGATTCCTCTGCTCTACAGCGTGAGAGCCCCCTGCAGGGGTGGGGTGTGCAAGCGAGCTCAAGCTGAGGCCAGCACACAGCAGGGGCTCCAGCGACGCCTCTAGGGCACACAGGAAGGAGCTGTCGATCATCCCGCGCTGCTCCAGCCCCAAGCGCAGGCCCCAAGGCTCTCCGACCCTGAGCGTACCCTTCCCTCTTCCTCCACTCTCTCCCTACACCCAGCGCTCTCTTCCCCGCCCGCCCTGCGGCGCCCTCACCCATCTCTCTTACCTCCAAGCAGCCCCTGCCGCTCTTGACACAGACCCTCCACTCCAGGAGTGTGGGACCCTTCACTATCCACGCCTCCCATTGGGCGGCGCTCTCAGGAGAGTCAGCCAATCAGAGCTGGTAGCGCAGGGCACGCGCCCTCGCGCCTGCGTGTTGGGAGTCAGGCGGGGCTCCGCGAGTTTCTCCACGCAGACACCAGTGCCCCGGAGGCGGTGGCCGGGGCCAGGAGAGGCGCCTGCGCACTTCTCCGGGGCCGCTCCTTTTCCTGCTGTTTGAAAATTCAGCGGAGAAAAGTGTGCATCCTGATAGAGCGAGGTCACAAAAATGAACCTGGCGGTGCGAGACTTTGACAGGTGTTATCTCGTGGCAGAAGAGACTGAGCGTCTCTGACAGCGTCACTAAAAAGCCAGACACACTTGTACTTTTCCTGGGCCGCCTCAGTTTTTGCTTACGTGCAAAGTGTACTGGAATCACATCTCCTGAAAGGTTGTTGAAGGCACTGGATTTTGTCATACGTGTAAAAAATGTTCGGCTCGGGGCCTGATACACCGTAGTACTCACTATAGCCCACCCACCACAGAAGCTTTCCCGTCTATAAATAGCTTCCCCTTCCTCCCATTCTTTGCCTGATTCAGTGATATTCACACAGAGGGCCCATACCGTGGACTCCACTGCCATCCGTTTCACAGGCGGAAAAACTAAGGCCTGGAAAAGGGAAACACAGTCAGCATTGAGCCAGAGCCTCCGCCCCTTAGGGAGACAATTCCGGGGGTGGAAACCAGTCCTAGAAGAGACCTGTCTTAGGCACGTGCTGGCCCTGACCTTTAGTCACCTAAGTGGGGAGGAGGAGCTACCGTCACGCTCAAGGCCTCGTGTAGGGGACATGAAGACACCCTAGCCTCCACTTCTGTGACAGGATTGCTCTCATAGGTGCAGGTTGGGGGTGGGGGGCATCTGGGTGGCTCAAAAGGGCACAAAAGCGATAGTACAAAAGCTGTTTTAACCGTGGGTGTGCGTGTGTGTCTATGACAGGAGGTGCAGATGGATGTCTTCGGAATGTGCACACAGGGGTGGCAAGGTCTATTGAGATTTGGGAAGAGGTGTCATTCTGCTGCTTGCGACTGGAGGATTTATAAATTGGGGCTGGGGAGCTGTATGAGGAAGAATTTCCATGTAGGATCTGAAACAGCAGAGTTGAGTTGTAGGTTCCTGGTTGCCACCTAAGAATGGGGCATACTGTATTACAAGTCAAGATTATGAGCCTTGAGAGCTCCAGGGAGTCGGGACCCTCGTGACTGGTTTACTTTGCGCTGGCAGCTGTTGGCACTGGTCATGTGGGTGTCTAGGTCGCGATCAGGAGGAAGAAGCAGTCTGTGGGATGAATAATTCCACCAGGTCGTGTCATAGGATTCAGGGAACACGCACCGAGCCTGAAACCACCCTCAGGCCAGGACACTGTGAGGCTTTGCTCCTGCGCAAGCGCAGCACGGGAGAGTCCGGACGCTAGGGTTAGGGGCGGGTCAGGAGTCCTGGAAGGGGTGGAGCTTGGAGGTCTCATTCTGCGCTTGCGCTGTAGGGGCGTGGCGGTCGCACCTGCGCGAGTTGGGCGAAAGAGGAGGAGCGAGGTGACGCAGGCGTAATAATAGAGAAGGTGCCAGAAAGATCCAAAACAAGTGGCTGCGGCCGTCGCCCAGAAGTCATCGGACGCTGGAATCTGGTGAGGATAAGAGAGGCCTAAAGGCGACTGGTGGAGGGTAGCTGGGGCCACTTGGGTGCTCGGGTGAGGGCAGGATCGATCGCCCTTTCAGGGAGAGGGGTCGGATTTAGACAGTAACCTGTGTGGCGCTCAGGGTTGTCTTGGTCGGTCCCACTTGTAGGGGCCCAAGGGTCACTTTTGAAAGGTATCACTTTGGGTGGGGAGTTGGAGCTAGCTGGAAGGTACTAGTGGACAGAATCCGAGGGCTACGTCCGGACATTTGCCATCCAAAGTCACCGGGCAATGGACAAGGTGCCCTGCAATGGGCCATGTAGCTCATTCGAGCTGATCGCCTAGGTCAGTCGGTGGCAAGTTCGAACCGTACCACCCAGAGAGGGGCATCTGGGCTTGGCCCTCCCGACAGGTCTGTGGACCGGTGGGGTCTAGCGTCTCGACCTGTTACTATGGGATCTCGGGCGATACCATTCCTGTCCGTGGGAGGGAGAGAGGTTGAGACCGTTGAGGGTGTGGGGGCGACTCTGCCCGGAGACACCTCGCGGGGCCCACGCTCTGGCCTCTGTGTGCTCTGAGCCACTGTGTCGCTGACCACGACCTCCTCCCCGCCGTGTGGGTTCTAGGCCCTGGTTCTGAGCTTGTTCCGCACCCCTCCCCTGGGAATGGCGTTGTCCGGGTCGACCCCGGCCCCGAGCTGGGAGGAGGATGAGTGTTTGGATTACTACGGCATGCTGTCGCTTCACCGTATGTTCGAGGTAGTGGGCGGGCAGCTGACCGAGTGCGAACTGGAGCTCCTGGCCTTCCTGCTGGATGAGGCCCCCGGCGCCCCCGGCGGCCTGGCCCGAGCCCGCAGCGGCCTGGAGCTGCTTCTGGAGCTGGAACGCCGCGGGCAGTGCGACGAGAGCAACCTGCGGCTGCTGAGCCAACTCCTGCGCGTGCTAGCCCGTCACGACCTCCTGCCACATCTGGCCCGAAAGCGGCGCCGGCCAGGTAGGGTTTGAATAGGGGGTTGCAGAAACACCTTGCTCCCTCTGGGCCCCTGTACTTCCCCCGATAAGGATTCCAGTCTCCCCTATTTCACAGCGAGAAACTCAACAGTGAGAGGGTATGGCTTAGGTAGAAGTGAGCTTCTGGGATTCCGCCATATCAGTAATGATTGTGGCCACTGTTTGTGGAACTTTTTATGCCAGGCAGAGGTAAACCTTTCATAGGAAAGGTTTCATAGGCACTGTCACCTGCCAGGCGCCCCCCCCCGCCCCCAGGGAAAACAACAGGTTTAGAGACCCTGGGTACCTTTGCAGCATGTGAGGCCACAGAGAAGTTACAGCCAAGATGCCAACTCCGCGAAACTTGCATTAGCGGAGGAGTCAACTAATAGTAAATAAGGAACTTAGCTTAGGTCATAGACTGAGAGGGATAGAGTACCCCAGATTGAGGGGAGGTAACCTAAAATTGGGTAACAACGAAGGAATACTTTCCTAAGAAGGTGGCATTTGAAATGGGGTAGGGGGGGCGTGAAAATGTGTCACACGCATAGCATATGTAGCAAGGATTCAAACTTGCCTGGCCTGTCTCCAGGGTTGAGGCCCTTGATTCTGGGGTACAAGGGGAGGAGCTGGGAGGGGAGGGGCCAGGAGCCTGTCTGTAGTTGGGCTCCTTCTTGAGGGATACTGTGCAGAGGTTGGGAAGGGGGGAATCATGAGCTTTTCTGTCCCATAAGAAGTCTGTGGGATTTGTGTAAGCAGAGGGTCACCTCTAGGAATAGGCTGTCTGCTTTCAGAAAAATACTGTCTTGAGTGTCACCCTCAAGAAGCAGAGAGGCCTACTTATATATCATGGTGCTCAGGAGTGAGCTAGAGATGGGGGGCAAGGGCTATTGCAGGAACCTGGGCTACTGAAAGAGGAACCCTGGCAGCTAGAGCTGTTGACAGGGGTTGAACCGCACCATGTCCTGGGAGACCTTTGAACAACCTCTGGGCGGGAGGTGCTTGAGGACGCTTGAGTATTTGGGTGTGACCTCTGAGCGACTGGGTCAGGCATCCTGTGGCTGGGCATTCTTCCTAGGATGCAGGGCTGGGAGGTGAGGAAGCCCCGAAAGCTTCTTCCGTTCTCTTTCCCCAGTGTCCCCCGAGCGATACAGCTATGGCAGTCCCAGCTCTTCTTCCAAGAGGACAGAGGACAGTTGCCGGCGTCAGGGACAGGCGAGCAGTTCTTTGGATTCTCCTCAGAGTCAGTGGGACACAGGTGAGTCTATACTGTGACTAATGTCCTGCATCCTGGTCCATCAAGGAAATGGCCCGCAGGGTTCTGTATTTTGCGGTGTGCCTGTGTTTATTATTGCTATCGGAGGAAGGAGAAGCATGTGTCCTGAAGCAACAGGGTTGTGTCACAGGGACTCACTCAGCTAGCATCAGGTTATGGCCTGTGACCCAGCAGTCATGGCTGGATATATTACTGAGGCTTATTTTATGGTTAATGCCTTTAACTTGTTAAATTATTGTATTCTAGTCAGTGTATACACACATGCACATCCCTATTTTTTTTTTCCCTTGGATTTTCAAAACAGGGTTTCTCTGTATAGCCCTGGCTGTCCTGGAACTCACTCTGTAGACCAGGCTGGCCTTGAACTCAGAAATCCACCTGCCTCTGCCTCCCGAGTGCTGGGATTAAAGGCATGTGCTGCCACTGCCCGGCCACATCCCTGATTTGTAATTATGGAAAACTTCAAAGATTCAGAGAAGTTAAAAGATAGTACCGAGAGGCTGGAGAGATGGCTTGGTGGTTAAGGGCACTGGCTGCTCTTCCAGAGGTCAAGGGTTCATTTCCCAGCACCCACATGGCAACTCACAACTGTCTCTATCTGTATGGGATCCAGTTGCCTCTTCTGGTATGAAGACAGACATGCAGACAAAACACCCATATACACAATATGAATAAATAAAGCTTAAAAAAAATAGCACAGAGATGGTCTTCACTTAGATTGAGGGATGACTAACATTCTGTGACACGTGTGTGTGTGTGTGTGTAATTCTGAGGTTTTCATTGAGCCCTATGGAAGTAAATTACAGCTATCATTAGACCTGTCTCTGAATTAGACAGCATAATATGAGAATAAGATTTCCTCCTAAGAAAATGGATATTAATTCTCTGATCTCTTCATAGTCCACTTTCCAGCCTCTTAAAATCTGTGAAGTTTTGGAGTCTGTTAATATCGTTTGATGTATATGTAGCTTAAAAATAATAATTATTATTTTGAGGTGGGGTGTCATTCTGTAGCCCATGCTGACCTGGAACCCACTTTGTACCCCCAGACTCACCTCTAACTAAAGCAGAGGTTCTCAACCTGTGGATTGAGACCCCTTCATAGGGGAGGCCTAAGACAAAGAGAAAACACAGACATTTGCATTACAATTCATAACCGTAGCAAAATTACAGTTACAAAGTAGCAACTAAGCTAGTGGTGCACACCTTTAATTCCAGCATTTGGGAGGCAGAGGCAATTGTATTTCTGAGTTTGAGGCCAGCCTGGTGTACAGAGAAACCCTGCCTAGACCTCCCCCCCCCCCAAAAAAAAAAGTAGCAACTAAAGTAGTTCTATGGTTGGGGTCACCACAGCATGAGGAACCGTCTTAAGGGTCTCATCATTAGGAATGTTGAAAACTACTGACCTAGGGGTAAGCCTCTGAATTCCCCTTCTCCAGTATTAGAATTAGAGATGTGAGCCCTGTGCCCCATTGGCATTCAGTATTTACCTCTGTAACCTCTGTAGAGTAGAAATTTCTTTCTTAACAGACAGACCCATCTTCCTCCCTCTCTCTCTGTTTGGCTGGGCCTCCTGTACGCTGACTGCCTCTATACCACCAAACCACAACTGCATGTGCAGGCCTCCTCCCCAGCCCAGAGTCTTCTGGTATTGTCCACCCTACAGGCCTGGTCAATGTGAGCAACATTCTGACTGTTTCTGGCTGTCACATGATGGTGTCACATGATGGTGTCCTGCCATGCGTCCCTCCCACCCCACCCCCTCTCAGCATCCAGTTAGCTACCATGGGTACCATGCCTATGCTGAAGTTTTCACCATGAATAGGGAAGTGCGGTCAAGCACTTATGGTCACGTTGGCCAGATTTATACATCGGGAAGAGACTTCTTTGGGGTGTGTGTGTTGGTATGTGGTGGGCTTACCTGTGTGTGTGTGTGTGTGTAGGTCCACATTCACCTGTGTTCATGTATGCAGAGGCTAGAAGTTGACACCAGGCATTTTCCTAATTCCTTGTGTTTACTGAGACAGGGTCTCTGGCTGAACCTGGGGCTCTCTAATAAGGTTAGTCCAGCTAGCCAGCTTGCCCTGGGGCAGCCCCAGTCTCCTCCTCAGCATGGAATTCCAGCTGGGTCTCCATGTCTGCCTCACAGGCGTGTGCTGCTTGGCTAGTAACTTTCCTGCTATGGTCAGTAGTGTATAAGAGTATGCTTTTTAGCGTGCTTTGCACCCAGTTGTTCCTCCAGGGCATTTAGCATCCTTTTGTGAACCCTGCCTGGACCATTTGCCATATTAATGTTTGTAACTCATTTATGGTAGCTTTTTTTTTTTCTTTTACTTTTTTACTGCCTGGTAGCTGGGATTTACTGGTTTGTGCCATGAGACTGGAACAAAGAGTAATGTTTAAAATGTGTTGTTGTTGTTGTTGTTTTTAGTTATTATTTTTCTGTTTTTTTTTTTTTTTTTTTTTTTTTTTTTTTCTTTATTTACATTTTGTGGTACTAGACATTAAACCTAGGGTTTTGTGCATGTTCAGCATGTTCATATCACTAAGTTATGCCCCCAGACCCTCAACTGGGGAGTTTG
>NC_034608.1:20719197-20721206 GCF_900095145.1 Mus pahari | reverse complement strand
GAGGCTTTTAGTTTACTTTTAAAGTTTACTCTTAAAGTATGTTTGGGTTTATACACTTAAGTGCTCATCCCCAGGGAATCCAGAAGAAGGTGTCACCCCCCCCCCAGCTGGAGTTACTCCTGGTTGGAACCACCTCAGGTGGGCATGCTGGGAACTGAACTCGGGTTTGGCTCGAGAGCAATGTGCAGGCTAACTGCCGAGCCGTAGCCTGCACCCCTGGCTGTTTACGTTACAGTGAGAGACTTGGCCATTGGTTCTGAGATACATTTACTTCCTTTGTTTTACCACAGTAGTGAGGCAACACCACATTTTATCTGTAGAGGCTCATTTGTTCCTAATATATTCTTTCAGGGCTTGCAACAGAAGTGACACGTAAGGAGAGTTCTAGAATGTTCTGATTTCCTCTCCTACACTGTTGCAAACTGTATTTTGTTACAGTTTTTCTTCCAGTTTTTGTAAATTTTTCCAGCTCTGCTTTCCTTTAAACTCTTACTACTGGTGTGTGTGTGTGTGTGTGTGTGTGTGTGTGTGTGTATGTGTGTGTGTGTGTGTGAGTGAGTGTATGAAAGAGCGAGAGGGAGAGGGAGAGAGAGAGAGAGAGAGAGAGAGAGCGCAAGAAAGAGAGAGAGAGTGCTCGCATTCTTACAGGAGAGTGTTGGGGACGGTTCATGGCACACACATGGAAATCTGAGGACAACTTTGTGGATTGGAGTCTCTTTCTGACTTTGTGTCTGGGGATTGGCTGAGTCTCTGGATTGAACAGCTCCTCTACTGAGCCAACTTTACTTTTCTTCTTGATATTACTTTGGTTCTAAGGCAGGGTTTTGTTATGTAGTCCATACTGGCCTTGAAATCCTTGATTTTTCCTGACTCAGCCTTGAGTGTGTGTGTGTGTGTGTGTGTGTGTGTGTGTGTGTGTGTGTGTGTGTGTGTAAAACTTTGAGACAGGGTTTTACAAGGTGGTTTGGGCTTGCCTGAAACTCACTATGTAGACCACACTTGCCTTGAAGTCACAGATATCCACCTGCCTCTGCCTCAGATGCTGAGATTAAAGATGTGCACCAGCCACTAGTATGTATTTGTTCTTGTTCTTTGCTTAAATCCAGCCAAGTTTGCAGTCACACTGTTCTGAGGCAGTGCTTCTCGGCCTTCCTAGTGCTCCCACCCTTTCATAGGGCTCCTCCTGTTGTAGTAACCTCACACCATAGAACTCGCAGCTTTGTAACTAACTTTGCTGCTGTTATGGATTAATGTGTTTTCAGATGGTCCTAGGTGACCCCTAGGAAAAGGTGGTCTGTCATCTGATGGTTGAGAACCTCTGTTCTAAGGTACCTGCCCTACTTCCTTCATCAGAATCCTGGTGGTACTAATCATGTGTGCAGAGTTCATTTGTGCCCTTTGATTTTATCCTTCGCTTCCCTTCAGTTTATGCTGTGAAGTGTATAAAACAGTTCCGAGGAAAGGCAAAACTGCGAGCATTGGAAGAAGCCAGTTTCAATTCTTTCTAATATGTCCTTTCAGGGCTTCCAGCAAAAGTAACAAATGGCTGGAGAGTTCAGGTTCTCTCTCTTAGGCAAAGTGTTGCAAACTGTACACTTATTTTGTCTCCAAAGCTCTTCTGTATTTCAGTTCTAAGGCAAGGTTGCTGTGTAGAGCAGCCTGTCCTGCAGTTGCTGTTTCTCATCCCCTTAGCCTCCTGAGCATAGAGATGCAGGCATTCCGGGACTACACCTGGCTCCTGCTTTGTGTTACTGGGTTCAACAGTGTACCATGGAAATCGTTCCTCCTTGATAGACTGTTGTATTCTTATTTTGTTGATTTTATCTTTTTGAAAAACAAAGCAAAACACTGGTTTATGTGTATAGAGCTACGGTGCATCCCAGAGATCAAATGGCAGGTCCTTAGGCCTGGTAGTACCTTTACCTACTGAGCCAGTGTGTGTGTGTGTGTGTGTGTGTGTGTGTGAGAGAGAGAGAGAGAGAGAGAGAGAGAGAGAGAGAGAGAGAGAG
>NC_034608.1:20697202-20718426 GCF_900095145.1 Mus pahari | reverse complement strand
CAGGCTGTCCAGTTAGGTCTTAGCCTTGGCTTTTGTTCTTTTTGTTTGTTTGTTTGTTTGTTTTCAAGAAAGGGTCTCACTTTGTATTTCTATCCTAGAACTCACTCAGTAGACCAGGCTGGCCTTGAATTTACTGAGTTCCACCTGCTTTTGCCCCCAAAGTGCTGAGAGTTAAAGATGAGCGCCATCACCTCTCTCTGGTCTTCAGCTTTGGCATTTAAAGAGACTGCCTGGCCTTGGGCAGGTGACAGGGGTGGGGCTTGGGGGTCATGTTCCTGCATCTTTACAGTAAGATGCCAGTGGTTCTGCCTAGAACTGCTGTCAGAAGAGACAGTCACCCACATAATCCTCTTGGAGCATTGCCTGGCCGGAACATGTGCAGAGTGAGGTCTGTGGCAGGGAAGCCCTGTCACTGTAGAGCTGACTTCGCAGTTGGGTGACAATCCATTGGAGCTGAGACCATAATGGGTGCTGCCAAGGGCCAGGTGGGGAAGCCAGCTGGATCATAACAGGAGGCTGGGCAGCTGCAACATGAATGGAGTGTGGGTTTCTCACTGTGCTTCTAGTTTCTTTCGTGTGTGTGTGTGTGTGTGTGTGTGTGTGTGTGTGTTGATACAGGTTTTTTATTATGTGACCCAGGCTTGCCTGGTACTCAATGTATAGTCCCCAAGCTGGCCTTGACCTTGGAATCCTCTTGCCTCAGCCTCCCTAGGGATAGATTATGTAGACATGTAACCATCATCCATGTCTTGGTGACCAGTCTTTGCCCATGGGATATCCCACTGTGGTCTGGGGGTGGGCTGGGGGTTGGGTCTGACAGCCATCTCTTGTCCTTCTATCTCTGAGCTAGATAGACCCAGGGACTCAAAGGAACTCAGATATGGTCTCAGACCCCCAGAGTGTCTAGGCTGTGGGAACTTGGATTAGGGACATGGTAGCTAGACTGACTCGGCACAGAGCCAGTGGGGTGCAGGGAATGCTGCAGAGGAGCTGGGCAGGTGGTCCCCCATGACCTCAATGTAGGGTGTCCAGTGGAGTCAGGCGCTAGAAGCAGAGGCTTTGCCGATGGGGACAGCAAGATGCAGGAAGATAAGGCAGGAGGGACCTCGGAGGCCCAGACTGTGTTCTGGGACTGCAGAGCCCCAGAATGGTCCATTTACCATTTCTTTCATTTAACTTTTTCTTTCTGAGCATCCCTTTATTGGGTACCACAGGCATCGAGGATACAGTGAGGATACAGGTAGGGAAGTCCTTGGTCTTCAGGAGTTTACATGATAGTGTGGGAAGTAAATAACTCACAGTACCAAAGTGTCATGTCATCTCAGCTGGCACAAAGCCTGGTGGGCCTGCAGGGACATCCTGATGGAGGTATCACACCAATTGATGCCAGCAGGGAGCTGAGGAGCCCTCAGTGGCATGCTGTCAGCCGAGCTGCTGGCACAGGTTAGGAGACAGAGATGGGGTAGAAGGGGGCTCTGGGCTCTTCTGAATCTATAGGATGCACATGTGGGAGGCCTTGGCATGGGGGGTGCCTTCTCTTGCCCGGTGCAGAGCAAGCACCATTTGCACACACCCGCCCCTCCCATTGCCCGTGTGGAACTTTCAGGCAGTGGGTGTTGGCCCCTTTGAGAGATGAGGTGGCAGATACCTGCACTGGGTACTGCCAGGAGCATAGTAGCATAGGCAGCCCATGTCCTCATGAGGCGCTGCTGGCTTGAGGGGGTGGCTCCCTGGTGCTGGGAGTCATCTGGCTGGCTGGGTAAGTTAGGGAGTCACTGCCCTGAGGGCCTGGGCAGACTGTGGAACGTCCAGGCTTCCAGTGTCTTCCCTGAGGCCTGGAGGTTGTGAGTCAAGGTGTGGTTGGGACTTGAAGGTCCATGAACTGCCAGTCTGACTGCTGAGTCACCAGGCAGGCTGTGGCTGGCTTAGGCGCTCCCTGCTTGGGCCCTAATTTTCCCTTCAGAAAAGTAGGGATGACTTTAACACGGCAGTGGCCCTTCCTGGTCTTACAGAGGAAGGACAGGGCTACTCTCGCTCCTACAAATCCAGAATGCTTGACCCCATTGAGAGACAGATCTAGACTACGAAGTCCTTGAGGGTAGAAGGGGGTAGTTGGGGGCTTGAGGTTTGGACGCAGGCCCCTGAGTCCACACACCTCAAGGCCATCCAGTGGACTGTGCTGGGTGTGCTCCTGGCCTCTCATTTTCAAGATCACTATTGGAAGTAGTGCCTGCGTTCACCGCTGTGTGAGTGTGTTGAGGGGCAAGAGGAGGAAGTCCCTAGTACCAGAGCTGGCTTGTCCCCTCTGTCTCCAGAGAGCTTGCAGAGGCCTCTGTTCTCTATGCGCTGTTTCCGGTGGGAGGGAAGCCAAGTTGGAGGCGTTAGATGGGGCGGGGGGCATCTCAGCGGAGCCCACAGGAGCAAGAAGCCCAAGTGCACATGCGCCCATGGTTGAGCCCCAGGGGCACAGAGGCCATGAGGGCTTGGTGGAGCGACGACAGGAGAAGACTGCTAAGGAGGTCAGGCAAGAACAGGGTCTTGGCTTGGGGCTCTGGCTGCCGTGAAGTTGGCTCTGTAGGCTAGATTGGTCTTAAGCTTCTGGTGATCCTCCTGCTTCTGCCTCCTAAGGGTTGGAATGTGGTCTGGCTCCATAGCATTTTGTGTGTGCAGCCGGGGGACTGGAGGGGGTTTTCTGAGGCAGTGTCTCGGGTGGCCCGCCTAGAACTTGATACATAGCCAACGTTGGACTTGAACTTCTGACTTGACCACCTTCATCTTCAAGCATGTTGTGCTGCCATGCCCAGGCTACAACTTTGTAATGAAAAAATATACACGAGCAGAAGAAATGCCCTCATAACCCCCGGGCCCTTTGATTTCAGTTGTCCATGGTGACTGATGTCATCTCTGTGCACCGTGTTGTCTTGCAGTTATCCCAGTTGTCTTATTACTTCACAGACAGAAGCAATGTCCCTTTTAAAAAAGTTTTTAGACAGGGTGGCACACTATATCTCAGGCTGGACTTGAACTTGTAACAATCTTCCTGCCTCATCCTCCTATATGTTAGGATTGCAGGCATATGTCAGCACTCTGCCCATTGAAGTTTTCAGGCTCTTTTCCTGGATCACAGTGGTTCCTTAATCAGGAGGCAGCGGCCACTAACCTCTCTCTGAAGCTTGGTGGCAGCCTCTCTTGTCAGGCTGGCACAGCGCCAGGCAACTGGAGCAGGAGCCTACTGTCCACTCCAGGTGGGCCTTTACTCCAGGCTAGCCCTTACTGTGGCGCATAGTTCCACGGAGGCTGCTTGGGCTGAGCACTTCAGTGCTGTGAGAGTTAGATCATCTTTGTCCTCAGCACACCCATCCAGGGATGCCAGGGAGGTTCGTTCCAGGGCTGTCGGAGACTCCAGCTGGAACCTGCTCCCTCCATCAACCCGGTGCCGGCTTGAGAAGACCCTCTCTCTTCTGCATCCTTTTCTGCCCCCCAATGAGACGGGAACAAGGCAGTACTCAGGTCCATGTGTGTAGGAAGCAGACCCAGCTTCCCATTTTTAGGAGCCCAGAGCCGTTGGGTAGCTGTCCCCAGCACTACCAAGACAGAGCTGTGGGCAGCCTGAGCCAGGCCTGCCCTTCTCTCCGCCTGTCACGTCCTCCTGAGTGTCTTGTTGCCCTTGCTCCTGCCCTACTTACTGCTCTTGCCCAGCTCCGAGTCGGGGCCTTGTCCCCACGTCACTCGTGCTTAGGGCCCCGGTGCTCACCTTAATCTCTTGAGGGCAGTGCTGCTATGACACCACGGGGTTATGGAGAGGTGTGGTTACCTCTAGATGTCCACCGCAGGGGCTTAGCTGTTAAATGAGACCAGACCTCCCAACCCTGCTGTCAGTGACCTTCCCCCTTCCCCACAGCTGGTGACGACCCTAAGCTCTTTTCTCCCTGGGCAGACACACCACCCTTCCCATGTCTCTGGCCTTCCTGGCTAATCTAGTGTGTGCCTCACACTTCACTTCAAGTGCCATTTCCTAGAATGGAACTCGAAGGTCCCTGCCTATCGTCTTCCCGCCTGGTCTTTGAATGCCCTGTTATTACATGTTTATATATGCTTGTGTGAGAGGCAGCCGACAGGGTTGGGCGGTTAGGAGCTTGGGCTCAAAACAGAGCGGGGCGCCTCGGATAGAATCCTGGAATAGTCCAGCTTGATGATTCAACCTCTGGGCCCCAGTTTCCTCATCCACAGAAAGGAGGCTCAGCATTGCCTCGTAAAGCCGTGGGCATGATCAAAGGGCTCAGAGGGCCAGGTGCACGCGTCTGGGGCAGCCAGAAGAGAGTCCACACAAGTGTCACCTGTTCATGCTGGCTCAGGGTTGAGGAGAGGCTGTGTGGTAAGCAGGTGGTTCAGGGCCAGGGTGGCGTTGTGGTGGGTGGGGCTCATCGTTGGAGCGTCCGTCCCTCCCTTTCCTGTGATCTGTTTCCAGGTTGGAGGTGGGCTGTGCTCTGGGAGGTAGAGCGTTTCCTCATTTGTAATGGCAGTAATGAAGGGACCCTTAGGACTAGATGGGGTAGGACAGGAAGAGCCCCCGGGGTGGGCCTGGCCTGGAAGGAGAGGGCTAACAGTGGGCAGCTTGTCTCTCTGCCCCACCTGTGGCATGCCCTTCTTCATCCTTGGATGCCTGGGACTCTGTAAACACCTGGTGAGAGACTGTCTGGCCTCTCTGTTCTACCTTCCTGTGGACGAGCACTCTGAGTAGATGGTTGGTTTCCATGTCTGTTTAGTAATCTGTACTGTGGAAGAGGATCAGGGAAGGGCCTGGCTGGGCTGGACCAGGGTGCCTTACGCAGAGCTTTGTTGGGTGAGTTGGTGTGTTCAGGGCACAGGAGGTGGGCAGATCATTCTGTGAGGGTGTGAGGGGAAAGCAGAGTGTGGAAAGGTGGGGCAGGGGTTGGGAGAGTTGGTAAAGGAGGAGATTGACTGGACCCAGTGGGAGAGGCAAGAGCCTAGATAGGGTCATGTGGGGAGAGAGGTGGGTTTCGAAATCCCAGTTCCTGATTCTGTGGCCTTCATATGCTGTGAGCCCCTGAGCCTGGCACTGTACCAGTTGCTCCATTTAATCCTCGTGACTACCGTGCAGCAGGGACCTCTTGTTTGTTTATGTTTTTCAGATGGGGAAACAGACTCAGAGAGGTGAGGTCACATGCCCAAGGCCCCACAGCTAGAGCGTGGCAGAGCTGGGACTCACTTTCAGGTGTGTGGGACCCCACCAGCTGCCTCTGACTCTGCCTTTGCCCAGCCCTGTGTGGCCTTGGGCAGCTTCTGACTCCCCCACTCCCACGGTCCCCACCCTCAGTTGGGAAGTGTGGTCAGAGGCTTTTGGGAGGCAAGGATGGGGGCCTAGACGGTTTATCTGGCCTTTAGGATTGAGGGTAGCTGGGTCCACAAGCAGCCCTGGGAGCTGAGGCCGACCCCTCCAGGCTGAGTTCTCTGGGCCTCCAATGGACAGGATGCGGTTCCCCTCAAGGTAGAAAGAGGAAGGCTTTGGGGGAGGAGGAGGAAGTGAGTGTGGTAAAAAGTCACCTATGGTTCTGGGGACCTGCCTTCCTGCTTTTTACTCTTTGTTCTCTGTTGAACGGCTGTGAAAGGTGACGGCACCCACTGTGGTAGAACCTTCTTCCCAGGGCTTGAAGGTGGCCCTTGACTTCCAGGTTGGGGCATGCCCAGGGTCAGTCGCAGCTGTCAGCCACTGTGGTTTCAGGAATACACACTGAGTTGCTGTCTCCTCGCTGGCTCAGTGCTTTCTGTCCCTTCTTGTCCCCTTCAGGCAGGGACTGTGCCCTGGTCTGGGTGGGGACCGGTGCTTACGTCGGCTCTAATTTGCCCAGGGGTGCTGCTGTCTGGGTCCAGGATGTCCTGTCGGACTGTGTGACCTTGGACTCCACTTCAGATCTGTAAATGGAGTGTATAGGGGCCTGCCTCACAGATCTGTAAATGGAGTGTATAGGGGCCTGCCTCACAGATCTGTAAATGGAGTGTATAGGGGCCTGCCTCACAGGCCAGTGTGTGGCTTGAGCTCTGACTCACACTCTTGGAGGTCGTGATGTTTGGCAATTGTTGATGCTATAGAAGTTTTGGCTGCTGTCGTCCCTAAGCATAGCTGAGCCTGGCACACCCTTGCCCCATTGGAGAAGTAACAAGTGCAAACCCATGCGTGCAGCGACTCTTAGAGAACCATCTTTATCCCCTTCGTAGAGGTGCTACCTCCTTGGGCAAGTGCAGGTTTAGGCTAAATGACAGGAACTTACTTAAAGTGTTTAAGGGAGAGTGGGGACCAATGGTGGTACCTGCTGGTCAGATGGTGGTGCCTGCCGGTCGGATGGTGGTGCCTGCTGGTCCTGATGGTGGTGCCTGCTGGTCCTGATGGTTCTTCCTGATATATGATGAACTCAGGGATCTCTTTCCCTCTGCTGTTGGCTCTGTGTGGGCTTCATTCTCCTCCCTAGGTGACCTAGTAGCCCTTAGCAGTCCTGGGCTAACCCTGTCATCTTAGAATACTGTACCCTCAGTAGAGCTGGGTCTCCTGAGCTTTGCTGAGGCCCCTTGCTCCCTGTAGGAGGATGGGCTGTGTTTGATCTGAGATTCTCTCTGTGTGAGAGGTGGTTATGAGGCTGGCTGCCGAAAGCCAGGTCCCTTGGCATATGCATTGGTTCATTCACAGACACAAATACTGAGCTCTGTATGCCCAGGGTGTATGCCTGAGCCATACACAAAGTCCTTCAGGGTGTTGCTACCTGGGGAACTGCTGGAGTAGGTTAGAAGACTACAGGAGCCTTGGGGAAAACCAAGCTGGGTCTGGGGAGCTGGAGAAGCTGCCAGAGAGTGAGGGAGGTAGAGTAGGTCTGGTCTGGGTGGGCCTCACTGGGAACTGGGCATCAGAACAAAGGGTTGTAGGAACTGGGGAGAGAATAACCCTCAGTGGTCAGAGGCTCAGAGGCAGTGTTGAACCGGATAGAGGAGCCTGCCTTGTGATTCAGGGAGCAGCAAGGAGTTGAGATTGGAGAGGATGCTGTAAATTAGAAGTAGCAGAGAGGGGTAGGCGGCAGGACTTCCTTGGGGTGGCTGTGGGAAGGGGGTGGGGCATGGGGGAGGGGAAGCGTGGTTCCTGCTGATGAGCCCCTCCTTCTCCTGCAGACATCCGGCTCCGGGTTCGGGCAGAGTACTGCGAGCATGGACCAGCCTTGGAGCAGGGTGTGGCATCCCGGAGACCTCAGGCATTGGCACGGCAGCTGGATGTGTTTGGACAAGCCACTGCTGTGCTGCGGTCAAGGGACCTGGGCTCTGTGGTGTGTGACATCAAGTTCTCAGAGCTGTCCTATCTGGATGCCTTCTGGGGTGACTACCTGAGTGGCGCCCTGCTGCAGGCCCTTCGGGGCGTGTTCCTGACTGAGGCTTTGCGGGAGGCCGTGGGCCGAGAGGCTGTCCGCTTGCTGGTCAGTGTGGACGAGGCTGACTATGAGGCTGGCCGGCGTCGCCTGTTGCTGATGGAGGAGGAAGGAGGGCAGCGTGGGACAGACGCCTCCTGATCCCGGATCTGGCAGGACCGACCCCACCTCCAAGTCTCTGCAGGCCACCAGAAAGACGACTCTCTTGCCCCCAGACGACTGTCATTCAGCAGCTCGAGGACAGCGTCAGGACTGCAGGTTCCGTGATGGCCTCTGCTATGATGTGGGCTTTGAGGCATAAACCACTTCCAGCTGCTTCCATCCCAAGTTCCCCACTCCCAGGTGGTTTCTCTCAGCCTTGGTGGCCCAGGCTCACAGAGCCCTGAAGCAGGGAGGCATAGCCCCCTGCACACTGTGTCACCCTGGGCTAATGCTGTCTGCCCCACACACTTTAGCCTAAGGGCTACTCTCTCAGGATCTCAGATTTACTGTCCCCACGTGGGTTTCAGCCACAGCAGTGGTCTCTGGAGCTGGGGCTTGCTCACCTTGCCCATTCATCTAACCAACCTGGGCTCTGCCTGCCGCACACAGATCTCCAACTCTGGTCACCTCCCCTGCTCCCTGAAGTGAGACAGACTTGCCCTTGGGCCTTTTAACCCAGACTATCACACGTGGGCTTTGTGGCCACATCAGGTCAAGGGCAGCTGTTTAGGGCCAGAACCAGCCACTTTCTCGTGAAGGGAAGGCGAGGATGTAGGCTGATGGGAAGATGTTTCACAAACTGCGCCAATAAAACTGCCCCGGAAAGGGCACAGGTGGGCATCAAGGCTCTCCCGTACTTTTTGTTCGTCAGCAAGGGGAAAGGGCTGGAGAAGAGCAAGATGCTAGCTCATCTGAACTGGCATCACCATTCCTTGGGCCTCATTTTCCTTAACCATCACAGGAAATAAGGCCCTGGCATTGACGACCAGCCTGTTCACGCGTGTGCTGTAGGATTCTGTATGTTCATGGAGGGGAAATCTTTCTAAGTTTTATGTGTGCAGGTGTTCTGCTTGCATGTGTGCCTGTGCACCACGTGTGTTCTGGCCTCTGAGGAGGCCAAAGAAGGGGGTGTTAGATGCCTTGGAACTAGAGTTAGAGCCAGTCAAGTCACTGTGAGGCTGCTAGGTCTCAACAGCCAATGATTCTAACCACTGAGCAGTTTCTCCAGCCATTTTCAGGTGTTCATATGAACCTGTACACTGAGTGTAGTGCTCATGGATGCCCATGTTGTGAGAGCGCCCTGGAACTCAAGTTCCCAAAAGTCGTGAGCTGCCTGCCATGGCAGCCTGGAACCGAACTCTGGTCTTCTGGGAGAGGACTCCAGGATTTTTAGCCCTCTCAGTGAGAGGAACTGATTGTTTCCAAAACTTTTAGAGCCCTGGGAATGGGGAACTGGAAAGGAGAGGCATCCAGGGGTTCTCTGCCTGCAATTCCTTCCCCCGAGGCTCCCAACCCTCCCTCTCTGACTTTGGGTTTCAGAGTCCAAAGCTAAAGCACCCCTTGCCACTATGAGGCCCAAGGGGAATGTGTGAGGCCTCCCCTGCCTTCTCCCCTCAGAAGGCAAAGACTCAAGAGTGTTTCTCACACAAAATCAAGTCTTCCATCCTTAGGGCCTAAGGAGCAAGGACTGGAGAGATGGCGGTGGGTGGGTGGGGAGAGATTCCAAGGGCTGCCCTCTCCTTGGGACAAAGAGTGTTCTTGCCCATGCCTAAGTGCCCTTCCTGGACCCCTAATGGTTGGTGGACAGGGAAGAAATGGCAGACGTAGGGGTTGAGTTCTGTTCAGGAGTGGAGGTGGGTCCCACCAGCTTCTATGTATCCTTAGAACCTGCTCTTACTGTCTCAGAGCAAAGTTCCACTAGGTGGTCTGATGGCAGGCGACAGTGTGAGGTCAGGAAAGCAGTGCCCTGGAGGGCGAGCAGTTGCAGACAGGCTGGACCAGTGAGGGCAGCCTTTTCCTGTCTGGCCCAGGAAGAGCATCGGCTTTTTGTTAGTTTGTTGAGAACTGGGTCTTTACTCTGTAGCTCTGAAACACACGATGTGGACCGGGCTGCCCTCAGAGGTACGACTGCCTCTGCCCCAGAGCTCTGGGATATGCCCTTAGGCCTTCTTACCACAGATTAGCTCTGAGGCTCTCCCCGGCGTGAGTTTTATGTGTACCTGGGGGTGAAGCTGCCACGCTCCTTGGCCCAGGTCTGGCTCTGTTCAAGCCTTGAGGTAGCTCCCCTTTTCCCTCAACTACAGTCCATGAGGCTTCTGACTGGCAGGTTTCCCACTCCAGACCAGTTCTTTCCATGCCTCTCTCTGATAGTTCCCCCAACATATTCTAGAAACCTCTCCTGCCTGTTAACTCTACCCACACTTCGCCCTCGGCTCTCACCACGATGTGCACCAGGAGGAGGTTAACCGAGGTTGGAGGAAAGCGACCTGTGCAGGTAGAGTGTCACACGCCTGAGGTGTTGCCTGGCAACCTGAAACCTGAAACCTTCCGCGGTGCATGCTCCGTGGATCCCTCCTGGGCTTGTCAGAGTTATGGGTACCAAAGAGGTCTAGTAGACCCCCAGAAGTGGCTTACACCAGGACCATGAAGGCCACTCGAGCTTCAAAAGTTTGGAATCAGGATTTGGGGGAGGGGGCAGAATGCAGACACAGTATCTTACCACTGAGATATAGAACCCTGTTGGGGCTTGCTGATAGTGGCCCATCCACAGAGGAACAGAGCTAAGGGCTTGCCCTGGAATGAGGAGTTCCCCAGAATGGTCCCAGTATGTGAGGGCTGGGGCACGGGGGCAGAATGGTCCTTACCAAGGCCTCAGGGTATTTCTGAATTAGATGTAAAGAGACTGGACAGAGGAGACATTAAGGGGGAAAGCCACCTACCCCTTCATTTGGTCTTACTGCTGCCACCTATAGGGGGGTTGAGACCCATCAGAGACAGAATTGAGCCCTTGGCGTGGGGACATAAGGTGACTGAGGTGGCCCTAGTACACTCGGAGCTTGGCAGCAACTGTTCCATGAACACACACACACACACACACACACACACACACACACCCACCCGTGTAGCTGGGCTGAACTGAAGACCCTGAGGGGATTCCAGGTTGGGCTTGAGAAATCAAGAAGAGCCCCTGTTTTAATCACACCCCAGACTGACACCCCGGGACACTCAGGCCAGAGTAACTAGACAGCTGTGACTGAGCCGGAGAAGCCCAAAGGGTAGTGAATGGAGTGATGCGGCCTGCTCACTAGCATGGCCAGGCCCAACAGGGAGCATGCTTCTTAACCCCAGAGCCTGGGGGGAGAAAGTGGGAGGGTCAGGAGTTCAAGGTCATCCTCAAACACAGCAAGTTTGAGGCCAGCCTGGTGGTCTTGAGACCCTGCCTCAAAAACAACAATGACAGTAAAAAAAAAACCTACCATATCACTGAGTAACATATGAGTCATGAAATACAACATTCAGAAAAGTATGGAAGATGCTACATGTGTGTAACTCCATGCTGGGGTTTGGAGGGGTGCAAGCCAAGCCATTCTTCCTGGAGGCCTCTACCAGCTGCTTTTCTGGTCTTTCTTACCATGTATCTCTGGCTAACCTGGGACTCCCTGTATACACCAGACTGGCCACAAACTCAGAGATCCACCTGCCTCTGCCTCCCGAGTGCTGGGGTTAAGGGTGTGGAACACCACAGCTAGCTGGTACAATACATTTTTATTTTTCATACATCTTGTTTCATGTCTTATTTTGCTCACTGTTATGCTGTGAGGTTCTTCCATGTTGTGTTTATCTGAAATCGATGTGTGGCTACACTACGAAATCACGTGCTGGGTGGATATTTTTGAGTTGTTCCCACTTGAAGCTGCTATGAACATTCTCGAGCATATTTGTTTACTTGTTTTGTGGGTGAACAAATCCTTCTTCCCACTGGGATCCCCCTTGAGGTGAAATTGCTGGTCATGGTTATGAATAGGGTCTGCTTTGGTAGATCCCATCTGAACACTGCATCCCATAATCCTGATTAGGTTACCACAGACACAGTGACTTAACAGATTATCAACCACCATGTGGGTGCTGGAAATGGAGCCCAGGACCTCTGGAAGAGCAGCCAGTGCTTTTAACCAATGAGCCAGCCCTCCAGCCCTCCCGTGAGCATCTTTTCTGCCTGCTCTATTGTTTTCCCTTTAGACCCTTTCCCCTAAAGTGGATGTACAGATACCTTCTCACCAATGGTACCTGAGCAGTCCCTGCCTCCCCTTCACCAGTCTTTGCTGTTGTCAGACAAATACATTTGCTCATCTGTTGGGTGTGTAGTAGTGTATCATTGTGACTTTTCTTCTCTCCAGTGATTACTTCTGTTCTTCTAAGAAAATATTTTGTTTTATTTATGGTAGGTGTGTGTGTGTCTGTGTGTCTGTCTGTGTGTCTGTGTGTACATGTGCTTGGAGGTTAAAAGAGGACATGGAATACCCTAGATCTAGTGTTGCAGGAGGTTATAACCTACCCAAGTGGCTGCTGGGAACCTGGTCCTTTGCAAGAGCAACAACAACAGACAAGAGCTTCTTAGCTGCTGAGCCATCTTTCCAGCCTTCCCCTTTCCCATCTTTTTGAGATAGGGTTTTGCTGTGTAGTCCAGACTGGTCTGCTACTCATTGTCTGGCTGCCTTAGTTTTCCCCAATTCTGGGATTACAGCTGTGCTACCATGCCCAGCTAATTTCTGCCTATCCTTTTTTTGGGGTAGTAGGAAGGGAGCAGCAGTCTGAGACTGTCTTAAATGTGGTCCAGACTAGCCCTGAAGTCCTGATCCTTTTTCCAGCTTTTCTTTCTTTCTTTCTTTCTTTCTTTCTTTCTTTCTTTCTTTCTTTCTTTCTTTCTTTCTTTCTTTCTTTCTTTCTTTCTTTCCTTCCTTCCTTNTCTTTCTTTCTTTCTTTCTTTCTTTCTTTCCTTCCTTCCTTCCTTCCTTCCTTCCTTCCTTCCTTCCTTTCTTTCTTTCTTTCTTTCTTTCTTTCTTTCTTTCTTTCTGAATTATTTTTATTTATTTTCTGTATATGAGTACACTGTCACTGTCTTCAGACACACCAGAAGAGGACATCAGATCCCATTACAGATGGTTGTGGGCCACCGTGTGGTTGCTGGGATTTGAACTCAGGACCTCTGGAAGAGCAGTCAGTGCTCTTAACCACTGAGCCCTTCTTCCATTTCTTGACTGCTCAACTTACATGTGTATGCTACTATTTCCTGGTTTAATTTCTGCTTATTTAATTTTTAAAATAAATATTTCAGGGGAGGGAGGGGAGAGAGGGAGAGCGAACCAGGGCATGTTTATGTGTATTTTATATTTGGTCATGTGTACACAGTGCACTTGAGGAGACCCAAGGACAGCTTTGTGGAGTATGTGGGTCCCTGGCATTGAACTCGGGGTTAAGCAGAGATTCATCTCACCAACCCAATTTCTGCTTGTTCCTGAGTAAAGACTGTGAGGGAGTGAAGTGGACAAGGCAGGGGTCCACACTCCACCCCAGCCTGTGCATCCTGCTGCACACTTGACTGCCCTGCAGTGACCTATTTTTATTGTTATATTGTGTCACATTCTCTTTCCACCTCATCCTTTGACCAGCCTCAGTCTCACCCCTGCGGTCCACTCCCTGGACCACACCTTGGACTGAGTCATTCCCTGGAAGTGTAAACAAACAAAGGGACATTTCCTGAGTCCTTATACCACGTGCCAGGCACCATGCCAAAGGCTCTGCTGCATTTATCCCTCACACATGCCTGCGAGGCTGGTATTAATTCCCTCATCATTTAAGCTGTATGAGACACACACAGCTATGTGAGGCCACTTGTCTGAGTGACAAAGTGAAGTGACAAGCAGGATTGTTCCAGTCCCAAATTTAAATTCTTAGGGGCGTGAACATAGCTTGAGGACAGCATGCTTGCTTAGTGTCCAAGGACCCAGGGTCGCACAGGGTTCGGGGCTGGGCTTTGGTCTCGACATTGAAGGTACTGGCTACTTTCTCAGAGGACACAAATGTGAGCCCTGTCACACATGGGCAGTGTGCAACTGTCAGTGATTTCAAGGGTGGCCAGCCTCTGCAGAAATCAGGCATACATGTGGTGCACATGCAGACAAAATGCCCATGTACATACCATAAAAAACTTCCAAGAAATTTAAAAGATTAAAAAATATATATTTGGTTTTCTCTCTCTCTCTCTCTCTCTCTCTCTCTCTCTCTCTCTCTCTCTCTCTCTCTCTCTCTCTCTCTCTCTCTCTCTCTCTCTCTCTCTCTCTCTCTCTCTCTCTCTCTTTCTCTCTCTCTCTCTTTCTCTCTCTGTTGTTTTTTTGAGACAGGATTTCTCTGTATAGCCCTGGCTGTCCTGGAACTCACTTTGTAGACCAGGCTAGCCTTGAACTCAGAAATCCGCCTGCCTCTGCCTCCCAAGTGCTGGGATTAAAGGCATGCGCCACCACCGCCCGGCTTTTTCTCTTTCCCTTTTCTCTTTTTGTTTTGTTTTGTTTTTTGAGAAAGAGTTTTCTGTGTAGCCCTGGCTGACCTGGAAGTCACTCTGTAGATCAGGCTGGCCTCGAAATCACAATCTGCCTGCCTCTGCCTCCCAAGTGCTGGGATTAAAGGCATGCGCCACTACCGTCCGACTTATTTGTTTTTTCTTTTTCTTTTTTTCTTTTTTTCCTTCGAGACAGGGTTTCTCTGTATAGCCCTGGCTGTCCTGGAACTTATTTGTAGACCAGGCTGGGCTCAAACTCAGAAATCTGCCTGCCTCTGCCTCCCAAGTGCTGGGATTAAAGGCATGTGCCACTACCGCTGGCTTATTTTTTTTTTTTTTTCTCTTCGAGGCAGGGTTTCTCTGTATAGCCCTGGCTGTCTTGGGACTCACTCTGCAGACCAGGCTGGTCTCAAACTCAGAAATCCGTACTGGGATTAAAGGTATGCACCACTGCTGCCTGGCTATTTTCTTAATATTTAACATTTTAATTTTTATTTTATGCATGTGTGTATGCCTGAGTGTATGTAAGTGCACCACATGTGTGCAGAAGTCCACAGAGTTCAGAAGGGGTATTTGGTGTTTGTTCCCCTAGAACTATAGTTACGGAGCTGCAGTTTTGAGCTGTCATGAATGTGCTGACACCAAACCTGGGTCCTTGGCAAGAGCAGTAAGTACTCTTAACTGCTGACCCATCTTTCCTGAAAATTTAAAAGTCACATGTATGTGTGTGTGTGTGTGTGTTTTCTGTTGTGTTGTGTTGTGTTGATGTGTATATGCATGCCACAGTGTATATGTGGAAGTCTCCAGACACCTTGTCCACTCTCCTGCTGTGTGTCCTGGGAATTGAACTTAGGCAATTGGACTTGACAGCAAGCACCTGCTAAGCCTTCTCACTGGCCCCAAATTCCTGAGTTTGATCACAACCCTATACAGCCTTCCATGTCTTCAAACTTCAGTATCCCAATCATCCCAGCATCCGCCATATCCACCTGTCAGGCCTTCCTGGCTGTCACACCTGTGGTATCAGGTCCTCTCATGATCCTTCTGTGGTGTACCAGTGGACCAGACCCCTCCGGCTTCTCCCTTCCCCACGCAGCTACAGTCTTCTGGCAAGCCTTCTGATCTCTCTCACTAACCCTCTGATAGAACCTCAGCAGGAAACGGAAGGGACCACAGCTAGAATTTTGAAGGTAATTTAATGAAGGAACTGTTGGTGTGGACATTGTTGAGGGAACCTGGAGGGAGGGTAAGACCACAGGAAACTGACCATACTGCCCTTAAATCTGACTGGCAGGATGTTGTATAAAATAGTACTACTGGAACCCATGAGCCTGCCTTGAGGAGCGGAGACTGTGGAAGGCACCATGCAGCTACCATCAGAGCCAAGGGGTTGAGTAGAGAGAGCTTGGAGGGATGCCTGAAATGCACACTCTTCCTGCTTTAAGGCCTTGCTGGTGCTTCACAAGGAAAACCTTGAGATCAAAATGCTAGAGGGGTAGGGCCAGGCTCCGTGGGCAGTAAGGCAGGAGGATTGAAAAGTCAAAGCCTGTCTGGACTACATGATGAAGTCTTGTCTCAAAATAGAAAGCAAGGGACTGGGAGATGGCTGTAAAGTGCTTGGCATACAAGCTCCGGGAGAGCTGAGCCTGGATCTTTAGCATCATGTAAAAAGTGGGGTACCTGTTTGTAATCCCAGCTTCTGGAGAGGTAGAGATGGGTGGATTCCTGGGGCTTGTTGGCAACCAATCTAGCCAAGTAGATGAGCTATAGATTCAGTGAGAGATCTTGACTCAAAAAAAATGCAGTGAAGAGTGATTGACAAACCTACTAAAGTCAACTTCTGGTGTGTGTACACACACAAATTACAAAGTGCAAAGAAGACTGGGATAGGGCTCATTGTTAGAGCCCCTGCCTGGAATCTCCTAGTGAGGGGTTGTGGCCATGGCTCAGTGGTAGTGCCCCTGCCTAGAATCTTCCAGTGCCAGGCTCAAGGTATGACTTAGTGATAGAGCCCTTATCTAGAATCATCCAGTGACAGGCTGGGGGTGTGGCTCAGTGGTAGGGCCCCTGCCTAGAATATCCCAGTAGCTGGGGGTGTGGCTCAGCAACAGAGCACTTGGGTAGAACATGAGAATTCAATCACCATTACCAGTCTAGTTCAGATACCCTCTTCTGACCTCTGTAGGCATGCATGTGGCACACAAATATACATAGGGGCAAAACACTCATACACACACAAAAAATTAAAACCTCATTAAAAAAAAAAAGTCAAGGGAGGCCATCTGATGCTATCCACATGGATGTAGGATGGCCCAAGGTGAGACACTGGGGTAAATGGAAGATAACAGAGTTCTTGCTTCCTCATGCCCATACCTTTCTGCTTCACTTAGCAGCATGGCCAGGTCCTTTGGTCCAGGGAGCTTTCTGAGTCTGAGTCTAAAATAAATGGAAATAAATGTTTACTTGAACTTCTCCGCCACCCGGCCTCTCTTTTCACTTTTCTGCCTTGCTCCTGCCCTACCATTTCAGGCTGAACAAATGGAGTCCAGACAGTTCAGACAAACTTCTTCAGCTTCCTAAGGTGTTCAAACCGAGCGGTGTCCACACCTCCTTTTCTTCAGCTCCAGGACTCTGCTCGGGTCCTATGGCTTCCTCTTCCCACCCTTAGAATCTGGTGTTCTCTTTTTCTTACCTCCTCTTTCAGAATCCTCCCCTCTTCTCTCCTCAGTGGGTAAAGATGTGCACATTTTTACCATCTTAAAAACAACTGTGAACTGGGAATGTAGCTTTGCAACAAAGAAACAAACCCCAAAGCCTGCAACAAAAAAGAAATAAAATAAATAAAAGCTCCCAACACACTTGGGTTTCCCCACCCCCCTACAGCACCCCCTCATCAAGCCTTCTAGTTCTGATACTTTGCCCTCATCCCAATTTTTTTTTTTTTTTTTTTTGTAACAAAGTTTCTTTGTGTAGTCCTGGCTCTCTTGGCACTTACTCTGTAGTAGACCAGGCAGGCCTGAAACTCACAGAGATCCACCTGCCTCCACCTCCCTGGTGCTGTGATTAAAGGTGTATGTCACCACACCTAGCTCCCAACGTGTTTAAAAATGTTTTTCCTTTATTAGTTTGGGGTGGAGAGAGGCAGGATGTGCCATGAAGCACGTGTGGAGGTCAGGGGACAACTTAATGGAACCTGTTCCTCCTCACACTTTTGCGGGTTCTAGGATGGGAGCGCACGCTGGGCAGCAAGCTCTCGGCTCAGTGTATGCCTCATCCCTGAATCTTTTTTTTTTTTTAAATTAATTAATTAATTAATTAATTAATTTAAAATTCATGAGTACTCTATCTTCACACCCACGAGAAGAGGGTACACTGTTGCTGTCTTCAGACACTCCAGAAGAGGGAATCAGATCTCATTAGAGATGGTTGTGAGCCACCAAGTGAGTGCTGAGACTTGAACTTGGGACCTCCGGAAGAGCATTCAGCTTTCTTCCCTGCTGAGCCATCTCTCCAGCCTCTCATCCCTAATTCTTAAAAGAACATGTATGACATAAGCCTCTTGAGCCCAAGAGACTCATGTGCAGGCAATAGAGACTGACTCCTGCTAAATGAAACAAACAAACAAACAAACAAACAAACAAACAAATATACCTGTGCTGGCTAGTTTTATCTCAAGCTGATGAGCTGGAGTCATCTGACAGGAGGGAGCCTCAGTTAAGAAAATGTCTCTAGGGGGCTGGAGAGATGGCTCAGCGGTTAAGAGCACTGACTGCTCTTCCAGAGGTCCTGAGCTCAAATCCCAGCAACCACATGGTGGCTCACAGCCTTCTGTAATGAGATCTGATGCCCTCTTCTTATGTGTGTGAAGTCAGAGCTACAGTGTACTCATATAAATAACAAATAAATCTTTTTAAAAATGTGCCGGGCATTGGTGGTGCACGCCTTTAATCCCAGCACTTGGGAGGCAGAGGCAGGCAGATTTTTTTTTTAAAGATTTATTTACTATTATATATAAGCACACTGTAGCTGACTTCAGACGAACCAGAAGAGGGCATCAGATCTCATTACAGGTGGTTGTGAGCCACCATGTGGTTGCTGGGATTTGAACTCAGAACCTTTGGAGGAGCAGTCAGTGCTCTTACCCACTGAGCCATCTCACCAGTTCCCGACAGGCAGATTTTTGAGTTCAAGGCCAGTCTAGTCTACAAAGTGAGTTCCAGGACAGCCAGGGCTACACAGAGAAACCTTGTCTCGAAAAACCGAAGGAAAAAAAAAGTTAAAAAAAAAAAAAGAAAAAAAAAGAAAAGAAAAGGAAGGAAGGAAAGAAAAGAAAATGTCTCTGTAAGAATAATATGGTGGGCTGGTGAGATGGCTCAGTGGGTAAGAGCACCGNGACTGCTCTTCCAAAGGTCCAGAGTTCAAATCCCAGCAACCACATGGTGGCTCATAACCATCCCTAACAAGATCTGACGCCCTCTTCTGGAGTGTCTGAAGTCAGCTACAGTGTACTTACATATAATAAATAAATAAATCTTTAAACAAACAAACAAACAAACAACAAAAAAAGAATAATATGGCAAACCTGTATGGGTAGAACATTTTCTTAATTAGTGATTGATGGGGGAAGGCCCAGCCTATTGTGGGCGGGGCTATCCCCGAGCTGGTGGTCCTGGGTTGTATAAGAAAGCAGACTGAGCAAACCATGATGAGCAAGCTAGTAAGCAACCTTTTTCCTCTATATTGGCTCCTTCTTCCAGGTCCCTGTCCTGTGTGAATTCCTGCCCTGACTTCCTGTGATGATGAACAGTGATGTGGAAGTGTAAGCCTGATAAACACAACTTGCTTTTGTTCATGGTGTTTCACGGCAGCAATAGTAACCCTGACTAAGACAGTATCTATTTGATAAAATGACAATGGGACCCAGGAAGCAGGGAAGGCTGGACGGAGGCCAGGTAGATCAAAGAGGAATGACAGTCCCCTTAGGGTCCTGACTGCAGCATGAATCAGCTTCAGCCAGGTTCAGGCCTTCTGTCAAGATTCAAATTCCAGGGAGAGGCTCTGATTGGTGCCACTCGAGTCATGTGGTCTCCTCTTGGCCTGTAGATGGCTTGGGTTCCTTGATGGACAGTCTCATGGAAATGATTTTCAGTGGCCCATGGTGGTGACTTAGAAGCTGGGGAGCTGTGATCAACGAGTGAGCGAGCGTGAGCAGAGGTGGATGCTGGAAAGGCAGAAACAATGGATGTCTGGGACAGCCCGTTTCTCCTCACTGCTGGTCCTCCACCTCCGTTCGGCTCACATGGAGCGAGCTAATGACCCTATGCCCAATGCCTTTAATATTTAGTTCATATTTAACCTTTAATTCTCCCTACCAGTCCTTTCTATCAAAATATTTCCTTCCTTGGCTTTTGCATAAGGAATCAACCTAAAAGTCTCATTTCAACCTCATAAACACTTCTCTCACAGTGCCTAGAGGCTGTGGTCTCTTCCAAAGTCTTTGGGTACTGGGAGCTACCACCGATCTGTGACTAACAGGGGAGGGGAGAGAGGGGACACACACAGTCCAACCTAAACACACACCACGAAATAAACAGGCTACCATATTTTAAAAGAGACTGTGGCCTCAGTTTGTGAGCACGTGTGTGTGTGTGTGTGTGTGTATGTGTGTGTGTCTGTGTGTGTATGTGTATGTGTGTGTGTGTACACATACACTCACATGGACGTCAGAGGATAACTTACAGGAACTGGCTCCCTCCTTCCACCATACGTACCCTAGGGGTTGAACTTAGGTTGTCAGACTGTGGCAGGCACCTTTATCCACTGAGCTGTTTCATCAGCCCATCTTGCTTTCCCTGTCCCTTCTTTTGTCTCTCCTTTCTTCCCTCTTCCTAGCTTCCACAGGGGCTTGCTATGTAGCTCAGAATGGCCTTGAACTTTTCATTAGCCTACTTCAACCTCCCCCGAGTGCTAGGTACTACCACACCCGTCTCCCATAATCAGTCTGCCTCCCTCTCTCCTCTTTCGTCCCCTCCCTCCCCTCTCCGCACCAGGGTCTGATGTCTCCCAGGTTGGCCTAGGTCCTCCTATGTAGCTGAGGAAGACCTTGAACTTCTGACCCTCCTGCCTCCACCTCCCAAGTCCTGAGATGACCCGTGTGTGCTACCATGCCCTGCTTATGGGGAGATCAAACCCCAGGAGGGCGTTGTGCAAGCTGGGCAAAGCTCCCTACCGACAGAAGTGCACCCTCAGCCTGCCCTAGTTCTCTTTTTAGATTTATGCATTTATTATGCGTGCAAGTAGTTTGCCTGAATGTATGCATGTGCCTTATGTGCATGCCTGGTGTCTTTGGAGGCCAAAAGAGGGTGTTGGGTTCCCTCGAATTTCTCACAGATAGTTGTAAACCGCCATATGGATGTAGCAAGTGCTTTTAACACCGAGCCATCTTCTCTTGAAAGACATCATCAACTTTCAACATTTCACCTATTAACTTTATGCTTCTTATTGTTTCTTGAGACAGGGAAGCGGTTCTCAACCTTCCTAATGCAGGGATCCTTGAATACCTCATGCTGTTGTGACGCCCCCCCCCCAAATTATTTCATTGATACTTTATAACTCTCACGTTGCTACTGTTGTGCATTGTAACGTGTATATATTGTTTATATTTGTGTTTTCTGCTGTTGTTAACACTAGTGATGGCAGTTACAACAGCAAACTGATCTTCCTTGCTTCTACTTTTTTTTTTTTTTTTAAGATTTATGTATATGAGTACACCATCACTGCCTTCAGACACACCAGAAGAGGGTATCAGATCCCATTACAGATGGTTGTGAGCCACCATGTGGTTGCTGGGAATTGAACTCAGGACCTCTGGAAGAGCAGTCAATGCTCTTAACCGCTGAGCCATCTCTCCAGCCCCCTTGCTTCTACTTTTGTCCCTTCAAATACATCCTCTCCAAAACATTAAGTTTCCTGAACTAGGTCCTACAGGGTTCCAGGCCTGATGGTCCAAATCTGGAATCCAAGCTACCTGACAAGTTGAGACGGGAAGATTGCAAGTTCAAGGACTGACTGCCCTACAGAGTGAGTTCAAGACCAGCCTGGGAAATTCAGTGAAACTGTCCTAAAATATGTAAAAAGAGGCCTGGGGGCATGGCTCAGTGGTAGAGCCCCTAGCCCAGAATGTGTGGGTTCTTAGACTTAATTGCTGATACCATATTTAATATATATATATATATATATATATATATATATATATATAT
>NC_034608.1:20674739-20697097 GCF_900095145.1 Mus pahari | reverse complement strand
CAATTCCCAGCAACCACATGGTGGCTCACAACCATCTGTAATGAGATCTGATGCCCTCTTCTGGTGTGTCTGAAGACAGCTACAGTGTACTCATATACGATCAAATCAATCAATCAATCAATCTTAAAAAAAAAACAAGACCAAAGCTCAGTGACCCCCCCATGTCCTCTAATTTCCAGTGATATTTCATGTTTGAGACCCAGGCAGCCTCTTCAGCATCTTTCCCTTACAGTTGACCCTTCAGCAGCCCCTACCGCAGGGAGACTGATCCTCACATGAATGCTGGACATGATGTTCGCTCTAATTTTAATGCCTTTCTCCTTATTGTTGGAAGGAAAACCTGCTGGGTCGGGGGTGGTGCACGCCTTTTATCCCAACACTTAGGAGGCAGAGGCAGAGGCAGAGGCAGGCAGAGTTTGAGGCCAGCTTGGTCCACAGAGCTGGTTTTAGGACAGCCAGGGCTACACAAAGAAACTCTGTCTTGAACCCAACTGAATCCAAACCAAAAGACCTCAAGGAAATTCTCCAGGTTAGTTTTGCCAGAAGACAATGCCAGAAGACTCTACTGATGTGATTGAAGAAAAAAACAAGTTACATATACTTTTTAGTGAGTGTGTGCATATTTATAGGTGTGTGAGCGTGTCACTGTGCATGTGTGGACCACTTATGAAAGCCAGTTGTCTCCTTCCACCACGACGGTCCTGGGAGTTGATCAGGCCATTGTGCCAGGAGGCAAGCTCCTTTATTTGCTCCGACATCTTGCCAGCTCTGTTGTTGGGACTTCTGTATGCATTTCTCTCTCTTACTGGATTGTGAATCCTTGGCAGAAAGAAGCAGAGATGGGTCTTGTTCTCTAACTACCATACTCTTGCCGCCCAATAAATAAAAAATGATAATGAATATAAAATATAAAACAGACAGACCTTTTGAAAAAGAAATGATCTTCTCAAGTCCCCCGAAGGTGTGAAGATGTTCACACCCACCTGCCCCTCCCTTTCCCTTTTCATTGTTATTGTTTTGTTTTGTTTGAGACAGGTGTTGCATTGGCTGGCCTGGAACTGGCTAAGTAGATCAGGCTATCCTTGAACTCCCAAAGCTCTGCCTGTCTCTGTTTCCTGAGTGCTGGAACTAACGGTGAGGGCCATGTCCACTCCCACCTCCGTGTCTGAGATGCTCTCATTAAAGTGCCTAGACAGGCTTTGAACTTACAGTCTCCTTGCCTCAGCCTCCAAGGAAGCTGGGATGACAGGCCTGAGTCACCATGCCCCAGGGTCTCACTCTGTAGCTCAGGCCGGCCTTGAACCTCCATTTAGTCATCTCAGCCTTCTAGGTGTTGAGTATAGGCGTGTGCCGACTCACACAGCTAAAGTTCATTTTACTACTAAGGAAGGCGTTTGGCGAATTGGCTGGAACTTTGAGCCTGACTGGATGTGAGGAAGAGAAACAGGTCAAGGATAGGGGTCATTTATCTGAATTAACTTGATTGGGTGGTGGTGGGGGGGCAGGAACCAGTGTCTGGGCGTGTTGCATGCACCGATTTCAGGTGTTAATTTGGAATTGCTTTCAGGAGGGGCTTTGGGAGGGAGTGTTAAACTGTAGACAAATTTAGGATTGCCGCCGCGGAGATAGCAGATGTGTGTGTGTGGGGGGGTAGTCATGCTTGCACGGAACTGAGAAATCAGGCCTTCTTGGCTGCTGAGAGCATACTTTTGAATATGGTTACGGAAGCCAGGTAGGGTTGAAAAGCTCATGTTGGATTTAAGAAGATGTAGGTTGGCCTGGAGCCTGAGAGGGCACGTGATGGGAGTGGCCTGGCCTGGGTTCCTGAAGGGTCAGGCTGGGCTTGGCCACGGAGTTGTTGGAAATGCATCACTCTGGCCACCAGGGGGCAGCAGCCACATGGAATCCAGAGCGTTGACTGTGACCAGCAAGCCTGGCTGATGTAGGCAGAGACTTAGGGAGCTCCGCTGCAGTTGAGGCTGCTTGGTAGTTGGATAACATTCCCCAGTGAAGGGAGCTGAAAGATGGCAGGGGGATCTTTGCGGACAGTTCCCATTCCTGTCTTAGAGAGTCCGTAGATAGCTTATTTGATACCATGTCTCAGTAGCCCTGGGTTTGTGTCTTCACTGTCTCTTGGTTTGTTTAAATTGGGGAGGGGGAGGAGTTGTTTGTTGCTTGTTTGTTTGTTTTGAAACGTTCTCACTGTGTAGCTTTGGCTGGTCTTAGAACTCTCTATGTAGACCAGTCTGGCCTTGAACTCACAGAGATCCGCCTGTCTCTGCTTCTCCAATTCTGGAATTAAAGGTGTGCACCACCACATCTTTCTACATAAATATTAATTAATAGTTATATTAATCAATATTAATATTATCAGTACAAGGTATGTCTATGTAGCCCAGGAAAACCTCATTTGTTCCATCCCCCTGCCTCAGCTTCCCAGGAATTGTAGGCAAGTCCCACACTCAATTTGTTTTGTTTTCCTTCCTGTCTTTTTTTTAAAAAAGACTTATTTATTACTATATGTAAGTACACTGTAGCTGTCTTCAGACACACAAGAAGAGGGTGTTAGATCTCATTATAGATGGTTGTGAGCCACCATGTGGTTGCTGGGATTTGAACTCAGGACCTTCAGAAGAGCAGTCAGTGCTCTTAACCACTGAGCCATCTCTCCAGACCCCTGTCTTTTTTTTTTTTTTTTAAATTAAATTTTTACAAAATTCTATGTCTATGGGTGTTTTGCCTGCATATGTGTGTATCACATTTGGCCTGGTGCCTGCAGAGGCCAGAAGAGGTTGCCAGATCCCCTGGAACTGGAGTTACAGATGGTTTTGAGCCACCATGTGGGGAGCTGGGAATCAAACCTGGGTCTTCTGGAAGAGCCAGAGCTATTAGCCACTGAGCTGACTCTCCAGCCCCTCCTTCCTGATTTTTCTTCGATACCATCTCACATAGCCCAAACTGGCCTTGAACTTACTACATAGTCAAGGATATTTTAAGACAGCTTCTCTCTTTTTAGCTTACCCCTTTCGGTGCACAGAGAAAGCTCAGGGCCCTGTGAATGCAAGCCAAGTGCTACCCCCATAGGTTTTACTTTGTTTGTTTCTTTTAATTTTGTTTTCTCCCATTTATCCTTGTATTATTATTTCCAATTATGTGTTTGTGTGTTATTATATGTGCACAATATGTGGGGGTAACTGTGGAGACCAGAGGAGCTGTTGGTCTGGACCCCCTGGAGCTAGATTTACAAGGAGTTGTGACCTGCTTGGGGTGGTTGCTGGGGATTGAACTCCGATCCTCTGCAAAGGCAATGCACACTCCGCAGCATTCTCCTTCAGCCGCTTCCCCGCATTTTACTTTATTTCCTGGACTAATTTATGATCCTTCTGCTTTAACTCTCTAAGCAGCTTGGATCACAGGCCTGAACCTCCTGCCTCTGCCCACCCAGCACTGGGGTGATGATGCCCTCCGCCACGTCTGGCAAGTGTTCTTGTTAACTGGAGAACACGCCTCATCCTTCTCCCTCTTGATCTCGTCTTATCTCAGGCGTCATCTCCTTCCAGAAGCCTCCGGCACACAGTATAGTTTTTATGCACCCAATGTCACCAAGTTTAAAATTAATGCTTTTGTTTTTTTAACTTACGGGGTCTTCACATGCCTGGCATGTTTGAGGATATTGGGGGACAGTGGGCACGTGTTGGCTCTCTTCTGCCACCATGCGAATCCTGAGGCTCACACTCAGGCTGTCAGTATCTTTACCCACCGAGCCTTCTCACTAGCCCCAGACTCTCCAATTTAAAAAAAAAAATTACTTAATACATATAACACATACACAGAAAGAAATACTTAATGTATGGAGAGAGATAGATAGAGAGTGGAGTAGAGGGGTGGGAACTCAGCCTGGCCTTGAACTTCCCAGTGCAGGGGTGTGCAACGCCACAGAAGACCCTAACTCACTGATTTTAATTTGTTTGAGATAGGTATAGTATGATGTACACACACACACACACACACACACACACGCGCGCGCACACACAGAGCCGTGTAACTACCACAGTTGTGATACAAAACGTTTCCACGAGCCTGGGACTCTCAGTGTCCCATTGCTCTGGGTCCCGTCCCTCCACTCTGGCCCTCTGCAGCAGCTGACCGTCGTGCTAGTGCCTAGAGTTCCGTCTGAACACACTTGGCAGTGTGCAATCCTACACACAGCTAGCCTCAGGCCTTTGCTTTGCTTGCTTGCTTGCTTGCTTGTTTGTGACAGGGACTTGGTATGTAGCCCAGGCTGGCCTCAAATCCACAGCAGCCGAGTCTCTGACTCACAAGGGCTGGGGTTACAGGGGTGAGCCACCACAACTGGCTTGTTCTCTTGGACAGAACACTGTAGAACAGGCTGGCCTGGAGCCTTAGGTAGTTCAACATGCATACCCACCCTTAAGGCATCAACACACACACACATTTGTGTGTGTGTGAATATATGTTTATTTACATATATATATATATATATATATATATATATATATATATATATATATATATATATAGAGAGAGAGAGAGAGAGAGAGAGAGTATAAAAATAGAAAGGAAGGGAGGGAAGAAGAAAGGAAGGAAAGAGCCGGGCGTGGTGGCGCACGCCTTGAATCCCAGCACTCGGGAGGCAGAGGCAGGNGGATTTCTGAGTTCGAGGCCAGCCTGGTCTATAGAGTGAGTTCCAGGACAGCCAGGGCTATACAGAGAAAAGGGAGGAAAGGCTTCCAGAATGGCTCATCAGGTAAAGGTGCTTGCTGCCAAGTCTGATGGCCTGAGTTCAATTCCTGGCATCTACTTGTTGGAAAAGAGAGCTGTGTCCTGAAAATTGTACACACACACACATACACACACACACACATACACACACACACGCACACACACATACACATACACACACGCACACGCACACACACACATACACACACACACGCACACATACACACACACACACACACACACACACACACACCTAAAAGACTGAAAAGACCATAGCTTGCAGAATATTGCACACTGTATATTCTAGAGGACAAAGTTTTATTTTATTTTACATGTTTAAATGGTTTGCCCGCATGTATGTCTGTGCACCATGTGTGTGCCTAGTGCTTGAGGAGGCAAGAGGAGGGCACTGGATCCCCTGGGACTGGAGTTACAAATGGTCATGAGCCACCATGTAGAAGCTGAAAAGAGAACCCGAGGCCTCTGGAAGAACAACCAGTGCCACGGAGCCATCTCTTCACCCCCAGATCAAACTCAGATCTCCCAACTTTTACAGCAAGCCCCTGTGCCTGCTGAGCCAGCTCAGCTGCCTAGGATACTGTTATTTTTCCATGTGCTTCTGAAATATGAACATACAGAATAAGGAGTGTCCAGAGAGTACGCTCACTCAGGCGCATGCGTGGTCCTTTGAGGATATGATACTTCTGGAAATGGGGCTTTCTCAGAAGCATGGGGCACCCTCATTTCCTGTGTCGCGGCCAGCATGTCTTGTACATCCTTGTGTGTTCTGGGATCACAGCTCAGGGCACGAAGACTCCTAGAAGTCATTTAGGATGAGTGGTATCCAGGGCTTGCTTGACTCTCCTGTGCAACCTTCTTTTGTAGGTGAGGAACACTGTTGTCTGCTTAATGTGAACATTCTAGGTGATCAAGAGATATTGGACCCTAGAGCTATGACTCAGCAGACAAGAGCACTGCTGCTTTTCCAGAGTACGTGGGTTCAATTCCCAGCACCCACGCGGCCGTTCATACTGTCTGTGACTCAACGCCCTCACACAGACGTACATGCAGGCCAAACACCAGTGCACATACTAAGCCACACATGTGGTCTGAGCCTGTAGTCCCAGCACTCAGGGGATTGGGGCAAGAGGGTTGAGGTGAATTGAAGCCTAGCCTAAGCTGCCCTACTATGTGAGGTTGTTTCAACAAAACTAACCCCGGGGGCTGGAAGGTGGTTCAGAAGTTACAAGCATTTGCTGTTCTTCCAGAGGACCTGGCTTTGGTTTCCAGCACCCATATCAGACAACTCACAGCTGTCTATACCTCTAGCTCCTGGGGATCCAAGGTCTTCTTATGGCCTCCAAGGGTACTCATGTCACATGCACATGTCCATGTGCACACACACACAAACAGCCCTAAATAATAACAAATCATTCAGGGTTGTGGTGGCACACGCCTTTAATCCCAGCATTCGGGCCGAAGAGGCAGGCAGTTCTCTGAGTTCGAGGCCAGCCTGATCTACAGACTGAGTTCCATGACAGCCAGGACTACACAGAGAAACCCTGTCTTGAAAAACAACAAAGGGCTGGAGAGATGGCTCAGTGCTTAAGGGCAATAACTGATCTTCCAGAGGACTGGGGTTCCAATCCCAACACACACACATGGCAGCTCGCAACTGTCTGTAACCCCCAGATCTGACACCCTCACACAGACATACATTAAAGCAAAATACCAATACACATAAAGATAAAATTTAAAAATTCTTAAAACAAAAACTTCATGGGCTAAGATGGCTGGGTTGATAAAATGCTAGACTTGCAAGCACAGGATTCCAGATGTGATCCTCCAACCTCTGTGGAAAAGCCCGGTGCTGAGGAGGGTTCGTGAGGAGTGTGGTATATTGTGACCCCAGCATCGGGCAAATGCTGCATCCCTGGGACTTAGCGACCATCCAGCCTGGTCTAACTGGGGAGCTCCAGGACAATGAGAGACACTGCCATCACAGATGGACAGCTCTTGAAAGACACAGGAAACTGACCTCTGTCTTCCATGTGCACATATGCACACGTACCCTCACACACATATGTACCTACAGATAAACAAACACATACACTCAACAATTTTTAGACACTAACACTCTCCCAAAGAGATTATGTACAATACACACTGTCCAGAAAGCATATAGTATGTAGCACGTGTCTCTCGACATGTCTTCGGTCCTTAGCTCCAGGGCTTATGTGCTGAGTCCCCTCTTGCTGTATATGTGATTATCAGGACTTGCTTATTCTTGGGGAGGAGATCTTCACCCTAGGTGCTCTGGAGATGCCAAGGGTCAGCGGATGCAAACACACCCTTGAGCCCTTCTGTGTCTTGAAACTTCCCTCTAGAAGCTACAGGTGATCTCATGTGTCTGTGTGCCAAGTACTCGGGTTTCATGGGACATATTTGTGTGGAGTAAGGTGATTGTTTTAGTTACTTAGTGCTTTTTTAAAATTTAAAATAATTAAATTTTTTTTAGATTAAATGTTTGTTTACTGTTGTGTGTGTGTGTGTCTGTGTTCTGTGTATGAGTGGAGGTCAGGACAACTTTTGTGAGTCCATCTTCTACTATGTGAATTCTGAGGGTTAAACAGGTGACCAGGCTTGGCAGCACTCCCCTTTACCAGATCAGCCATCTTGCTAGCCCTTATGTGGATCAGACTGGCCTCAAGTTTATGGTGATTCTCTGCTCTCCAAAATTCTGGGATTACAAATAATCCTGTTAATTCTGGGTCTGGAACCCAGGGATTTGTGCAAACTATATTCCCACTCCCTGTGGTATTTTTCCTTTTTGTTTTGTTTGTTTGGGCTTTTTTGTTTTGTTTTGTTTGAGACAGGGTATTGTGTAGTCCAGGCAGGTCTTGAACTTGCAATGTAGCTGGGGCCGGAGATTTGAACTCCTGACCGCTCTGCTTCCACTTCCCAAAGTGGTGCTGGCATTGCAGGAGTGCACATCACACCTAGCTTACCAGGAGGCTCCATGTCCCTTACGGTTATTTGGTTATTCTCTGAGGGCCCATATAACTAATTTGTGTGCAGGTGGGGTGGGGAACCGCTCTATTTATTTGTGCTGTGCACAAACCACAGAGTCCCCTCTGTAGGCTCTCTTAAGTGATTGCGAGGTTGTTGCGCATATACTGCCTAAGACGCAAGACGCGGTACCTACTTTATACGCAAGTAGCTAGTTCTTGCGTCCGTTTGTTTCCTGCACATTGTGTGAGTCCCACGGGGCCGCTTGTTACGGGGAGTAGCGAGTAGTTCCGTGTTCGCTTTTTGCACACGCTCTAGCGGTCTCAGGTGCCTTACTCTGCTTGCCTGCGGGTTAGGTGTTTTCTGTATTTGTTTCTGTTAGGAACTGTGCTTGCGGTGTAGGTCCCGGAGGCTTCTCTGTACATGTGGGCAGTATGGGGGTAGTGGGGTGGTATTTTTCTCGTATCGCAAGAATCCAGTGTGCACACCCAGTATACAGGAGGAAACAGGAAAACCTCAGTAACAAAGCAGAGGGTGGTGGCTGCGGTTAGTAGCCGAGATCGCGCAACACGTGCGTGCGTGCGGGTCCGGGCCTCCTCTTCCTCTCTTCCGCAGCATCTCTTCCCAGGTCTGAGAACCAAAGACTTCCTCTTTTTCTTTCTGCACCTCCACGCCCCAGCCAGCAGGGGGTGGAAGCCTCGAGCCCTCTGCTGACCCTGTGAGGACCTTCCCCTGGTCCCTGGCTCTGCCCAGTTCTCAGACCTCCCCCAGTCGTGTACTGTTCCCCAGGAAAGGGGTTCTCTCCTCTCCATTTCCCCACGCCCTTGTGCTCTCCCCCTTCCAGTGTCCCCCCCCCCCCTGCTTGTCACACCCCTAGGTTCTGCTGTCATCTCAGTCCCTCCTTTCCCTTCCAGTTTTCTCTGTTCCATCTCCCCGCTTCCCCCATCGTCCAGGTCTCTGCTTTGGACTTTGCGTCTCTCGCTGTCTCTGCCTCATCTCTCATTACACATCTCTGTTCATCAGAGAGCCCCTTCCAGGGTCGGTCTCCACCTGGCACTCCCTGCATCTCCTGAGGCTTCTCCTTTCTGGAGTGCCCAGGTCGGTGTTTCTCAGCGTCGGGTCTCTAGACCTGTCTTGCCGCTGTCTCTCACAGTGACCTTACTTTCTGTGTGTGTCTTCCCCTCCATGGCTCTCCGTGTGTGTTTTCATCCCGTGCATAGTTCTTGGCTTCTCTGCCCGACCCCCCCCCCCGCCCCGGCCCCAATCTTAACTTGCCCTCGTCTGGCTTCCACTTTTTTTTTACACTCTGTGCCATTTTCTGTGTCTCTGGATCTTCTGGTCTCTGTTGGGGTCCCTCTGGTGTTGCCCATTCTTCTTGCCTTCCTCTCGGCTCCCCATCACTTATTCCCCAGGTCTAATCTCTGGTCTGTGGTCTCTGGAGTCCTCTGCCTCTACCTCCCCTCTTTCGTTGGCCTCTCTCCAGTATCTCTCAGTCTTTATCTCTTTTCGGGTCTCTCCCTCCTGCTCAGTCTGTCTTTTTCTGTCTCTGTGGGGCTCCGTTTCAGCGCTGACTTCTTGTCTCTCATCTCTCCCTTGCACGGACCTCTTTCCTTATCTCTTTGTCTCTGGGTGTCTCTGTGGTTCTTAGTGCTTTTCTCTTTGTGCCCCATTTGCTCCCCACCCCTCCATTTCTGGGTCTGTTTGTTTCTGTATTATCTCTGGACTTCTCTCTGCTTCTGGATTTCTCTGCCTCTTGCACTACCCTCTCCCTTTTCTCTTTGTCTCTGTCTCTTTGCACCTCAGGCTTTAGGGCCTCTTCCTGCTTTTGAGTCTCTCTCTGCTGAGTCTCCACTCTCTCTCTTCTCTTTCCTCTCTTTCCGCTCCATCTAATTTGTTTTTCGGTGTCTCTGTGTCTCTATCATTGAGCATCGTCTCTGTTTCTGTCTCTTTATGTCTCTGGGCCTGAGAGTCTCCCTCTCTGTCTTTGAGTAAGTTCCTTTCTGTTCACAACCTCTCTTCCTTTCCCTATGTGTCTGTATCTCTCCATATCCCTGATATCTCTGTGTGTCTCTGTGTATCTCTGTGTGTCAGGACTTCCCCTTGTGTCAGTGTCCCCTTTTGCTTCTCTTTCCTCTACCATGTCCATGTCTCTGTCTCAGCGTATCTCTGCATATCTCTGAGTCTCTCTGTCTCTGCGTCTCTGTGTCTCTGTGGGTCTCGGGCCTCTCCCTGCCTCCGTGTCCCCTGTGCTCCCCGCCCTCTCCCTCTCCCTCTCCCTCTCTCCCCCCCTCGCTCTCCGGCTCGCGCTCTCTCTCTGAGCATCCTTGGGCCCGGGGTTGCCATGGGGACAAGGTGGGAGCCGGGGATGGCGCGCGCCTGGGCTCGCGCCGGCAGCTCAGGCGAGGAGCAGCGGCCAGAGCAGCGCCAGCAGCAGGCAGCGAGCGGGCGCGGGAGCGGGAGCGGGAGCGGGGGTAGCGTTGGCGGCGGCGGCTCCTCCTCGGCCATCCCCTCGGAGCCGTGCAGCTGACGCGCATGGCGAAGACAGCGGCGCCTACCGATGGGAGCAGCGGTAAGGCAAGGCGGCGCGGCGCAGCCGGGCGGGCGGGCGGCGGGCAGCCTCCTCCTCTCCCCAGCTCGCCTGCGCGCCCTTCCTCCCTCTCCCCCCCCCCCCCCCCCCCCCCCCCCCCCCCCGCGCTCGCCCTTCCATTTAAAAATCTTTAAAACTTTGCATATTAATATCTGCGCTTTGCATAATCTGACCCGCGCTTTATTGATTGCAAGAAGCTTAATGCAGCCGGCTCGGCCTATTGCAGAGAGCTCTCCGGGCGGGAGCCGGGCGGGCGCCGCTCGCTCCGCACCTCTCTCCGGCTGCCCGCGCTGCTGCGGCCCCGGCCCTCTCGCTTCCCTCCCGGAGCTCGCACCCAGGCTTTGCCCCCTGGCTGGGTATTTTTATTATTTGGGGGCGAGAGTGGTGTGGGGGATCGACTTGCTGTTGGTGGCAATGAAGGAACCAAAGGAGAGATGGAGGGGGGGTTGGGATGGGAAAAATGGGGATTGAGAGGTTGAAGAGGGAAGGAAAAAAAAACGGAGAGGAGGCAAAAAGGATGGGGAAAGAAGAGGCGTGAAGGGGGAAGCGGGGGAGAGAGAGAGAAGGCAGCCGGCGGAGGACGGAGCTGAAAGGACGGAAGAGCGAGAGCCGAGACAGAGAAGAAAAAGGAGGGAGGCGGGGAGCGCAGACTAGAGAAAGAGCCGGAGACATCCCCGGAGCTGGCGAAAGAGGCAGGCGGCGGGCGCTTCATCGTCGCCGCCCCCCAGGCCAAAAAAATAAAGAAAAGGGGAAAAAGAAAGGGGGGAACCACACCAATAAAAAGGTGTTGAAAACAAAACACATCGCATCTGGGGCCACCGAACACAAAAAGGAGTGAGCTCGGAGACGCGAGGCAAGGTGGCATCCGCTCCTGGCTGGTCGCGGCGCTTCGGAGAAGCTCCCGGGGCTGGGTGGGACATCCTATTTTAACCTAGCATTTGAGGAAGGGGTAACCGTGAAGAAAATGAGGCGAGAGGGTTCAGGGCTGGTGGCGGTATCGCCTGCTTTTTTTTTTTTTTTTTTTTTTTTTTTTTTTTAGTAGATATTTTCTTCATCTTGGTTAAAATGGGGGCAGACTTTTTTATTGTCCTTCTTCCCATTTTTTTTTTTTTTTTTTTTTCTTTCCTCTCCCCCCCTCCTTCCTGGGGGTGTGGGGGCCGGTTTAGTGTGGCGATGGTTGGTGATGCTGTCTGAAGCTCGGAAGCAAGCAGGGTGCATGGGGGGGAGAGGTAAGGGGACTGGGGACAAGAAAAGGCTTGGGGGTGGGAATGGGGGCGTGAGAGAAAGGAACGGGGTGCCTCGGCCGGCCGGCAGGAAGGGTCAGGAACGGGAAGTGGAAGCGGCTGGGGATGGGACGCGGAGAGGAGAGGCGGTGGTGTTTCTCAGGCATGAAGAGATGTGGAAAGCGGAGCCCAGGGGCCCCAGAGTGATGTTAGGGAGCCGCAGCGCACCCCTCAGCTCTCTGGGCCAAGTCTGTAACTTGGGGAACCCCGTTGGCGGCTTCTTGTTCCCTTCTCCTTTCTTCCCTGTTGTCATTTCACGCTCTTTTCTCTCTTTATGTCTTGTCTTTTTCCCCCCAGTTTTTCTCTTCCTCTTCTCACTGACAGATTTCACCCCCCCCAGGTTGTCTTCCTTTCTCTTTCCATTCTTTCTACCAGCTTCTCTCCCCTCTTTATTTCACTCTCTCCCCTCTCATTCATTTCCCCTATCCCCCTCCCCTCCCCTCTCAGTTTCATTTACCCAACACTTTTGCAGCCTCAGCATTGAACAGGGTATCAGGGAGAGGGCCCCAGGCAAAGGCAAGGACCCCCTAACTTCCCGCCAGACTCTAACCTCTGTGACCAGATCCCACAGATCTCCATGCTGATCTTTCCAGTCATGGGGGGGCTTGGGTCTGTCCTGGGGTCTTGGGACCACTTCTTATTTCTTTCTGGCCTCTGGAAAAGTCTTGCTGAAGCCTCCCTGGGTTGTGTAGTGGGGGAGGACCCAAAGTGAGGGCTCATAACTGTGGTCTCAGCCCCATTGAGAAAGAAGGGTGTGGACGGAGAAGAAAATGACACAGGAGGGATGGGGGAAGGACTGGGGTGTGAGGGCATCGATCCCAGAGGGTCTTTAGAGCTTCAGCATCTCAGGTGAGAGATCCCAAGAGAAAGGCTCTCGCTTGCTGACCACTCCCCACTTTCTCCCTCCACCACTGGGCCTAGGACACTAGAACCAGTAAGTCTTAGATTTAGAGAAATTTCAATCAGCTACTTAACTTCACAGTTGCAGATGGACTCTTGCCATCCTAACAGACCACAGCCTGTAAGGGGAGAGTGAGGAGCCATTGCATGGTGGGGACCTGGTATGTACAGAATCAGGTCGTGGCTGCAGCATGCGTGTATACAAGGCCTTCATGGTAAGGAAGAAGTGTTCAGGACCGGCTAACTGTAGGTAGGGCTCTAGAACCTGAGAAGAGAGAATCTGAAAGTGCAGAATCGTGACATGTTTGTAGTGGGGGTCAAGTGCCTAATATCCCCATTGTGGGTGATCCACATACAAAAGGGAGTCTGGCATGTTTTCAGACCGGTCTCTTTCCACCTTATGGGTTTTTTTGTGCCATGCGGGAGGCCCTCTCTGGCTCCTGTGTGGAGGTGTCCATGGGTGTGCAGGGCCATGTTTTAAGTCTGGCGTCAGTGGTGGACATGAGACTCTTGTGCTTGGAGGAAAGCTCCTGTGTGCGGTTACTGGACATGTCGTGTGCACGTTAGAGTCACCTATGTGAAAGTGTCCTTTCTGCACAGGGCTTTAATTACGGTTGTTATTGTCATTGTTGGGAGTCCCCATGTGTCCTGGATAAGAGGGTGGGCTGGTTTAGGTAGAGTACGGGGGGGGGGGGGACAGGTGCCTTGCTTGCTTACGGAGGGGGTGGGGGTGGGAGCTTTGACAGCATGTTTGCACAGCAGGCTTGAAACTGGGTCCAAGAAAACAAAACAAGAAAATACCTACCCCCCACAGTCGCCCCCCCCAAACCTTCCTTTGGCCCCTCCATAGTAACAAAGTATCCTCTTCCATGCGGACTGTGAAGCCTGTGGCCTGCAGAGAAGGAAATGGATCAGGGCCTCAGACAGCAGCTCTAGCTGAACCAGATTCGGTCTTCTTCCCCGATTTGTAGGTAATGCTGGGCAGAAGCCCAGCCAAGCACTTTGGAGACATCTAGACCCCCATTTTCCTGGTGCTGTTGACTGCCCCTCTGGAAGGCTGCCGTGCCGTCATTGCGGACGTTGGGAACCTCACTGTATGGTAGTGTCTATAGGGAAAGTAGAGTGGTCAATGGTACTGTGGTGGGAAGGACTCAGTCACACTGCCTGTGCTTTTGTGTATATTTATAGACACACCTGTACCTAGGCTGTGCGTACATATCCTGTGTTGTTAGCCTACATATCCTAGACATTGTTGTTGTTGGTCAGATTTTTTTTCAGTGGCCATTCCGGGCCACCTCCCACCTGGTTCACAGCCGACTCCCCTCCCTCCTTACATTCAGGGGCTATGGTGGCAAAACCACGAAAACCGTGAAAATAACAACTACTGGGCAGAGCTTTTTGTAACCCTGGTGCACGATGATGATGGGGAGGACCCATTGGAGGCTAGTGACAGATGTCCACGCCAAGAGCTGGCCAGATGTTGATAGGTGCCAGGGAGCAGTTTTCTTCTCCAGCATGTGCTGGTTAATTTCCAGAATTTATCAAGATAGAACTGGATGAGAAACCTGGGTATGGAGAATTGTTAGAAGGAAGGATGGACGTGTGGGGCTCCCTTGCGCAGCTCTGTTCCTCTAAATATGTCCCTTATTGTTTCCCTCTGGTTTCTTCTCCACATATTGTTATTATTAACAACAATGAGTCCCCCCACATCCCAGGCTCTCACAGGAGTCCCGACAGTAATCTCTTTTACAGATGAAGACTCTGGCACTCACATTATTAGCTTAGTCCATAAGCCCCCCTCCCCCGAGCTGGGCCAGAGTCAAGGGGTTTTGGCTCCTGGTGGTAAGCTTTGTTTGTAGGAATCCACTCTCCGGGTCCTCCAGCGTCCTCCTCGGCTGTCCCACCACCTTTCTGGACTGTGTCCCCAACTCCTCCCTGCCCCAAGAGACCACAGACCTGTCTCGAAGGACCTGTCGGGTGGATGGATGTCTTATGTGACTCTGTGAGGGCTTCGAAGACCCGAGTCTTGCTCTCCATCACGAGCGGAGAGCTGGGAAATGAGTGGGTTGAACCTGCGTGGTCAGATGGCTTAGGGTGAGCCTCTTCAAAGACAGCTGTGTGGAGGAGTTCCTGGGTCCTCCGATCCTGGCTGATGAGCCCAAGACCACTTTTTCAGGGGCATGTGGTGGTACTAGGAAGTAAGCATGCCTTTCTTCATTCTGCCGTCCCCCCATTGTCACTAGATCCTTGAAGCAGGTAGTTTCCCCAGTTCAGAAAGAGGCAGGAGGTACCCACCTCCCCTCTCCCCGTACAAAGGTGATTAGGATAGTAACATAATTACTCTTGACCTGAAAATAATGGTTAGGTACCAACTACTGACTAGCTTGGGCCTGGACCCAAAACAGAAGCAATACTGGCCCTACACTAACTTCCAACCCCGTGCCTGGCTGTGTGCACAAAAAAAGAAAGGAGACTGGGAGTTAAAAGGATGCTTAAGGAGTGGGAGTGGGAAGGCAGCAAGATGGCCAAGGAAGTGGAGCCAGGTTGGGGGACCTGAATTTGGTTTCCTATGGCAAAACCTCTTCTGTAGAGGCTTAGAAGTGGAATAATCATCATGAGTAATCACACACACACACACACACCTCATGACAATGTTTCTTGGACACTCAGGAACTGTCATGTGTGAACATGAGTTTGCTCATGTGTGCACCAACAGCTATAGAACGTCCCTTCCAGAAATGAAGTGTGTGTGTGTGTGTGTGTGTGTGTGTGTGTGTGTGTGGCAGCAGGGGGAACACATTAGCCTCCACCCCAGTATCCTTTAACAAGTCGGGCTGTGGCCCACACATGCAAGAGCATCAGCGTAGGCCAGGGACCCTCCCCCACCCTGGGTGTGGACTCATGTGGCATTCATGGACTTAATCCGCCGCAGTGAGGCCAGGGAGGCGGCATCTGTCACTTTCACAGACGCAGGCCACAGAGTCTGAGAGACACACTCCACTTGTCCACAGCCTCTTAAGAAGCCGGCATCTGTACTGCGCTGCCCCTCTACGCCTAAGACAGAGAGCCCCCCACAGTCCCCACATCACACGCAGACAGATGTACCAAACCACTCCTGCAACCAAAGCACTCGTGCATGCATTCGTGCACATACACATGCAGATGCATGCAAGCACACGTGGAGTATTGCTACTGCCAATATTCCTATATGCAAAACCATGCAGTCATGCACCCTTTGACTTTTAACTATAACTGCTGACATCTTAACCTCTCTCTCTCTCTCTCTCTCTCTCTCTCTCTCTCTCTCTCTCACACACACACACACACACACACACACACACTCCTTTTGACTTAAAACACAGCGGTAGCCATTCCACCAACCATACACACATACCTCGAAGCCGCCTGACACACGCATACACTCACATACACAAGAACCACTGTGGCTAGCGGTCACTGAAGGATGGCAGGCTGAGCCGTGTGCTGAGGAGGGGGATCGCCCCGAGGCATGGGCCGAGGGTCACACAACAGGGTACATCGGATTCCCTTGAGGAAAGAGTCAGGCAGACCCCGAAAGGGCTCCGATGGTCCGGATGGTTCTGCCAGGTAAGAGAGAGTCAACAAATACAGGCCAGAAGCAGGAACCAGCTAATGGCCGAGGCCGCTGATGGCCGAGATGGCTGGTCAGCGAGGAGGGGAAGCTGTACAATTGATGTGACTCAGAGCTGGACAAATGATGGCGCATTTGGCTGAAGCGTGTGTGTGTGTGTGTGTGTGTGTGTGTGTGTGTGTGTGTGTGTGGTGCATAGACCAGAGACCAGGCAGCCTTTCTCACCTCTGTGGGGAAAGGGCCAGACGGGCCCTGGTGCCGCAGGGTGGGTTTCTGACCTGGCTCCCCTATGCATGCTGCGTCCTGCCAGGTATAGGTGTCTTGGAGTCTTTGTATGTTTGAGGGCGCTTGCTCGTGTACATGGGTGTTCACACACTCACCTGCAGTTGCCTTGTGTGTATGTGTGTGTGTGTGTGTGTGTGTGTGTGTGTGTATACCTCCACAGAACTTTGTGTCTTGGGCACCCTTGGCGTGCATCCTTGCATGCATGCATAGCCCAGTCACAAAGTGCTCAGAGGAACATTTTAGGTTGAAACTGGGCCACCTTTGTGTCTCCCTGTGTGTATTGAGTGTACAGGGACGATTCTCACTGTATACTGTGTGTATTTATGTAGATGTTTATGTATAGTATATACATTTCCATTTATTGCACTGGTGTGAAGGTTAGGGTTGGGAGAAAGAATGAGTCTGGCTCCATACCCTCAACTCTCCATGCGTTTGGTGGTCCACGAGGCCGGCTTTGTGCATCCGTTTGTCCCTGTCTCTGGAGAGCGGGAGGGGGGGGCTTCCCTGCTTTAGAGTTTGAATGTCTGTGCCCACAACTATCTCCCTCTGGGTATGGCCATGGCTGGGGTGAGGCAGACTAGAATGAAGGGGACATCCCCTGAGTCTCCTCATCCCTCTGGAGGGAGGTCAATACAAGCCATACTGGGCTCTCGGCTGGGATCCAGTAGCCCAGCTCAGTGCAGACCACTCCCCTCCTTCTCCCTCCACCCCCATGACCTTTGAGCACAGCAGTCCCAAATACATATTTATCAGAGGGGCTGTGGGGACCTGCCCCTCCCCCACAACTCCCCTCAGGGCCCAGCCTGCCTGGCTGCGGAGAAATTAACCTTGTGACATGGGAGCTTGCTGACACCGGGGGCCCCCTCCCCATCCACACAGGGCATATGATCGTGGGTGTGTGTGAGCAAGATAGAGAGGAGGCACTTTATGCAGACGGCAGGCAGCAGCTGGAGGAGGAAAGGCACACAGGTTATACATGCCTGTAAAACACACACGCACGCACGCACGCACGCATGCACGCACAAATTCTTAAGTCTTGAATGCATGCGCAGACACACATGCAGATGTAGACTTGGGTTCTGAAATAGAGACACCCAGATTCTAGATCATACGGCAGGCTTAGGGATGTAGTCCAGTCGATGGAGTGCTTGCCTAACTGCACAGGGCCCTGGGTTTAATCCCCAGCATCTCATAAAACAGGCTCACTGGCTCACACCTATGATCCCAGCACCCAGGAGGTAAAGGTACAAGGATCAGGAGTTCAAGGTCAACCCTGGCTACCTGGGGAGTTCAAGGTCAGTTGAACGACCACATCTCAGAAAAAGAAAAGAAGATGGAACACCAGCTCATGAAGCAAACACATGTAGCCACGGGCCCTGACCCAGGTTACCGGCGCTTTGCGTCAGAGAGGTTCTGAGAAAATGAGTAAGTCATAAGCAGGGCTTGTAAGTCCTAAGGCAGCCAATCCACACAGACATCTGCGTATGTGTCTGCAGAGATGCTGAAACGGACATACAGGATTTGGAAAGAAGGGTAACCCTCTGTACAAGGCTATGACAAGCCAGATGTCTACGCAGGCAAGCAAGACAAGATTAATACCAAAATACCAGGGTACTTCTCGTGCAGAGGGTTTTTCCCACAGAGACTGTAAAAGGCAAACACTAGAATACAGTGAAGTTCCAGCCCACATGCCTGTGAGTGTATACCACTTAGTTTAGGAGCCATGGGGAAGGTGCCTGTGGTGACCAAACCGGACACACCGAGTTACAGTACACAAACACTGTCCACTGTCACCTGGCCCTCGTTCCATCACAGTGGAATGGATCTGGGTCGATGCTTAAGTCTGAAAACGTTTCTGGTGTTAATTTGCTTGTTGCACACATGCTGAGTGGCTGCCTGTGCCAGGCCTCATCCTATATCCTGGGGAAATGAACCAGTGGTTTACAGAGCACACTTTTTCCGCAGGCCCGTCCCTCCCAGAACCAGAGTAGATAGGTAGCTATAAACCGTGATGACTTCTAGAGGGGAAAAGGAACAGAAGCTGTGGGATTGGGTGTGGGGGACCTTCTGGAAGCAGGTCATGTGTAACACCTTGGAACAGTGGTTCTCAACCTTCCTAGGGCCGCAACCCTTTAATACGGTTCCTCATGTTGTAGTGACTCCCCAACCATAAAATTATTTTTGCTGCTACTTCTTAACTGTAATTCTGCTACTGTTATGAACTGTAGCATAAATATCAGTGTTCTCTGTTGGTCTTAGGCGAGCCCTATGGAAGAGAGTCATTTGACCTCAGAGGGGTCACCACCCACAGGTTGAGAAACACTGTGTTGGAAGAAAGGCTGTTCAAGCCAAGAGTTGTGGGTTCCCCCCTCACCCTCAAGTCCTCAAAGCCACAGAGGCACAAATAACTCAGGGTTCAGAAATGACTCCCTCAGTGTGACACATCTGTTCCTAGGAGACTCTTCTGGGTATGTCTCTAGGTGAATCTTGGGGTTCCTCAGCTGTGGTCCAGGTCTGAGAACTGTAACCAGATATAAACACAAGAGGCACCATGGAAGGAGACTATAGGAGGCCTCATCTGGGAGGCACTGTGGGGACAGGTGGGTAGGTACAGGTGTGTGGAGACAGGTGGGTAGCTATAGGTGTGTGGGAACAGGTGGGAAGGTACAGGTGTGTGGGAACATGTGGGAAGGTATAGATGTGTGGGGACAGGTGGGCAGGTACAGGTGTGTGGGGACAGGTAGGCAGGTACAGGTGTGTGGGGACAGGTGGGCAGGTACAGGTGTGTGGGGACAGGTGGGTAGCTACAGGTGTGTGGGGACAGGTGGGAAGGTACAGGTGTGTGGGGACAGGTGGGAAGGTACAGGTGTGTGGGGACAGGTGGGAAGGTACAGGTGTGTGGGGACAGGTAGGTAACTACAGTTGTGATGGGGGCAGACAAGTGTGGAATGTCCCACCCACATGAGAATGCAGGAGACTTCACACAACCATAAAGGGATTCAGCCCTGCTGACATGTTTGGCACCTGCAGAAGGTCCGGGGACTAAGCTTAGCAGGGCTGGCTCAGAGCCTGGTGGGGAAGAGGGGTTGGATCCACGCCTTCTTGCTGTCCCCGTGTGTGCAGGGAGCCCCGGGGAAGGCCTTTCCCGGTGGCATTCATTTCTTTCCTTGTTCCTGGCCACAACTCTTGACCACAAGCTGGAATCGAACTAGTGACAATTGCTCTCAAGTGGAGACTTACCAGGGGCTGGGGGTGGGGTTTGGATCCTCTCTAGCAAGGGCGACTACTTCATAGTTTCCTGAGGCCCCTGGTGGTCAGGCCTGAGACAAGTCAGCCCTCTTCCTGTTTCAGAGGGGATTCCTGGCACGGGAAGGAAAAAATGATAAAGCCCTACTAGGAGTTTTGGAGGTTTATCGAAGGTTTGGGGGACTGATTCTTGGAGCTGTGTGGATCAGACACTCTGTCGTCTATGTGGGAAAGAGACAAGGACCCTAGCTTCGAGGGCAAAGGAACACCACAGTTAGAGGGGGCTGCTGTCTACTCACACAGAGAAAAGCTACTCACAGGCCGGGGAAGATGGTTCAGTTGGTAAAGTATTGGTTGTGTAATGTTAAGTATGAGGATCTGAGCTCAGATCCCGAGCACCCACATAAGAAGCTGGGTATGGGGGTACACGCTTATGGGCTTGGGCTAGAGAGACAGAGACAGGCAGGTCCCCGGAGTTTCTCTAGTTGAATTGGTGATCTCCAGGTTCTGTCTCAAAATATAAGGCAAAAAGGACCAGCAAATATGGCTCAGTAGGTAAAAGCGCTCGCCATGCAAGCCTGCCTACCTGCGTTCAATTCCTGGAGCCCACAGAGAACTCAACTTCAGGAGGTTGTCCTCTGGCGGCCACATACTTGCTGCTGTGATCCATGGGCCCACATTCACACACACATCATACTCCTGCCCAAGATAATCATAAAGACACAATAATAAGGTGGCGAGAGAGCAAGGAAGCTAGCAGACCTTGGCTTCTGGCCCCCACATGTACCTACACACATGCACATGTACTTGTACATATGTGCATGCACATGAAAACCTACTCAGGACATGCATATATACACAACAGCAACAAAAAGGAAGAGGAGGAAAGAAAAGCCAGGCATTGTGGAACATGACTGTAACATCAATAACAAAAATGTAGCCACCAGAGGATCAAGAGTTGAAGGCCAGCCTAGGCTATGTGGAACCCCGTCCCATACGGAAGCCCTACGTGAGCTGGTGCCTGTCTGCCTGTTTGAATTTTCCTCCTTTTATGTTAGCTCCCAAAGATGGAGCCATTTACCTCCCTGTCATTCTTTAAACCCATCTTCTGCCCCCGGGCCTTTGCAGTTGAGAGCGTCGTCAGGAAAGCCCTCACCTCCTCAGCTCATTTGGGCAGCTTTTCAGATGACCCCATCACTGGCCATTCGATCTAAGATGTCATTCGTCATGCACCCCCACCTGCCTCGTTTCCTCCTGCAATCCCCGCATGTATTTTCTTTCTGCCGGATCTCTTCTTCCTCTAGAAGTTCATAGGGCAATGTCTTGTCTTGCTCACGGCCACATCTCAGCATCCAATATAGCACACACAACCATCAGGCAGTGATGTGCGCCCAACCGGAGTGAGGGAGCTTACTTTTTCGGGGATCATTGTCTATAAGCTGTGAGGGACACTGGCAAACTGGTGGTGTCCTGTCTGCTGGAGACTCAAGGCAGCTTTGTTTTGACATTGTATCTCATGGAGCCCAGGCTTGTAGCCAAGCATTGACTCTGGTACCTGATCCTCCTGCCTGTGCCTCCTGTGTAGTGGCACTTCAAGTGTATGCCACCACAGTCATTGTGGGGTGCTAGGAATCAAACCCAGGACCCTGTGCATGCTAGGCCGATACTTGGCCATCTGGGCTACATCCTCAGATCCGCCCTCTGGTCCTCTTGCTTTTAGCCTCCTCAGTGCTGGGATTAAAGCATGTCCTCCATGTTGAGTAGAAGTGGTTCCGGGGATACAGTTCAGAGCTTCATGCATGCTAAGCAAGCGCTCCACAGAGCTGCCACCCCGGCCTGTTTGCTTTTGTTGGTTCTCATGTAAACCAGGTTGGACCCAAACTGCGTTGCTAAGGATGACCTTGAACTCCCGATCCTCGTGCCTCGTGCCTCTCGGGTCTGGGATTATAGGTGTCTGCTTAACAACTAGGTAAGGAGTCTCCTTATGGAGAACACAGGGCCTCTGCATGGGGTGGGAGAGCAGGCGCGGTTTGGGACTGACACCGACAGCAACTGTTATGCATTGCCTGCCAGGGACTAAGCTTTATTGTTGTGCTTTGAACTTTTTTTTTGTTTTATTTCTCTGTGCAGCTCTGGCTGTACTGGAACTTGCTCTGTAGACCAGGCTGGCCTCAAACTCAGAGATAATCACCTGCCTCTGCCTTCCAAATGCTGGGATTAAAGACATGCGCCACTGCCGCTGGCCATGAGTGCTTTGAACTTAAGAAAAAAAAGTTTAAAATTATACACACACACACACACACACACACACACACTGTGCAATAGAGGGCAGCTTTAGAGCCATCCTGCCTCAGCCTCCCCAGCAGTGGGATTCTGTATGTGCACTTCCACACTTAGCACCAGGGATACAAAACTCTCCAACCTTACAGTCCGAGTCCTAGGCTTTTAGTCTGGTCTCACCTTAATCCAGCCCCTTTCACACATCAGGAGCCTGCAGTCCATTCCACGAACCCTCCTTAAGCCTTCTGCTCTGGGGCTGGTGAGATGGCTCAGTGGGTAAGAGCACCCGACTGCTCTTCCGAAGGTCCGGAGTTCAAATCCCAGCAACCATATGGTGGCTCATAACCATCTGTAACAAGATCTGACGCCCTCCTCTGGAGTGTCTGAAGACAGCTACAGTGTACTTACATATAAT